>NW_016107361.1:427343-450508 GCF_001604975.1 Cebus imitator | reverse complement strand
AAAAAAAAAAAAAAAAAAAAAGATCTCTATATACTCTCAATTTCCTGGAGAGGAAAACAAAAAATGTATATTCAATAGATGCATAAAAGTAGATCTAGTAAAGTTTGGAGAACATGCTTAAATTAAATGAATTCCAAATGCCTGCCACTGTTATTTCTGGAGCTCTTTGGGCTAAAACAGCATCATTCCATTACTATCTTTTAGCTAGAATGTTATAGCAGCTACCAAAAAGGGGCAAAAAAAAATCAGTATAATATAATGCCTCATATACTTAATGATGATGGAGTCAGTTAACTTGGTATTGTATGAAGTTGAGGGGTGAAGGAAGGTCTGAGGTACAGGCAGGGAAAGCCACCTTCCCAGCCTTTGAGTTCATGAAGTGCCCAGGGATGGACTGCTATGGTAGGAATTTCCTACAGAGAAAGAACTTCATGCTGAGGCATGAAGAATGGGCTCCTGCCTATCTTGATAAGTCAACTTCCCTCTCCAAGCCATCCGCAGTTGTTTTGCACGATTATCACGAGCTCAAACTTCCCCTTCTAAGCAAATGCTCTTAATTTGGCATCTCCAGACACTCTTACCTGTGCTCCAGTTAATATGCTTTATGTGACTACCAGACACTCTTGCTAAGTACTGTCATCACTATAAAAACATGTTTAAAATGGAATTTGTCACCTCCCACCAAAAACCAGCTTTAATTGCAGCTTACAAATGTCAGTAAATGGAATCATAGTTTCCAGCCTAATAAGTTTGGAGTCATTTTCAGTTCCCCTTCCTTCATCTTCTCTTCCAGTCATTTAGCCCTTTCTTTCCCACTTGCTCTCCACTTTTACTGCTTTAGCAGCACCTTTCCCAGGCCTTGTCACCTTACATTTTGGTTACTATAACTTAATAATATGACTCCGAAACATTTCGCTTACTCTAGCACAGTGATTTTTCTCCAAAGTACAGTTTTCCATCATGTCATTCTACAAGTTACATTTATGTTTTATTAACCGATAATCCACATATCATAAAATTTACCTTTTTTGGCTGGGCATGGTGGCTCATGCCTGTAATCCCAGCACTTTGGGAGGCCAAGGTAAGTGGATCACCTGAGGTCAGGAGTTCAAGACCAGCCTGCCCAACACGGTGAAAACTCATCTCTACTAAAAAAAAAAATACAGAAAATTAGCTGGGCTTGGTGGCACACACCTATAATCCCAGCTACTTTGGGAGGCTGAGGCAGAAGCGGTTCAACCTGGGAGAAGGAGGTTGCAGTGAGCCAAGATCACTCCACTGCGCTCCAGTCTGGGGGGACAAGAGCAAAACTCTATATATAAAAAAAATTGACCTTTTAAGATAATTTAGTGGTTTTCAGTATATTCACAGAGTTGTACAACCATCACCACAATCTTATTTAGAACATTTTCATCACCCCCAAAGTGAAATCCATATCATTAGCAGTCACTCTGTATGTATCCCTCCTCCAGCCCTGGAAAGCACATGTCTACTTTGTGTCTCTATGGATTTACCTATTCAGGACACTCCATAGAAATAGAGTAAGACAATGTGTGGCTCCTTGTATATGGCTTCTTTCACTTAGCCTGTTTTCAAGTTTTGTGCATGTTGTGTATGTATTAATGCTTCATTTATTTTCATTGCCAAATAATATACCACTGTATGGGTTTACCATATTTTGGTTATGCATTCATCAATTAATGGATATTTTTGTTGTTTACATTTTTCGACTATTATGAATAATGTTTCTAGGAACATTTGTGAGCAAGTTTTTAATACAGACATATGTTTTCAATTCTCTTGGCTATATATCTAAGAATGGAATTGCTTGGTAATAGGGCAATTTTATGTTTTACTTTTTTTTGTATGAGACAGTGTCTTGGGAGTGCAATGGCACAATCTCAGCTCACTACAACCTCTGCCTCCCAGGTACAAGTGATTCTCCTGCCTCAACCTCCCAAGTAGCTGGGATTACAGGCACCCGCCACCATGCCCAGCTAATTTTTTTTGTATTTTTAGTAGAGAAGGGGTTTTACCATGTTGGCCAGGGTGGTCTTGATCTGACCTCATGATCCACCCGCCACAGCCTTGAAAATGCTGGGATTACAGGCCTGAGCCACTGCACCCAGCCATGTTTAACATTTTAAGGAACTACGAAATTACTATATTTTACAAAATGGCTGCACCATTTCACATTCCCACCAGCAAAGTATGAGAGTTTCAGTTTCTCTACATCTTTGCCAACACTTGTTGTCTTTATTCTTCCTATGTGTGGTTTTGATTTGCATTACTCTACAGACTGATAGTATTGAACATCTTCTCATGTGTTTGAATGTCATTTGTATATCTTCTCTAGAGAAATGTTTATTCAAATCTTTTGCCCATTTTTAAATTGGGTTGTCTTTCTATTGTTTAATTTTAAGAGTTCTTTATATACTCTGGAGATTAGACCTTAATCAGATATAAATTTGCAAATATTCTCTCCCATTTTGTGAGCTGTCTTTTCCTGTTCTTGGTAGAGTTCTTTGAAACACCAAAATTTTTAATTTAATGAGGTCCAATTTATGTCTTATTTTATTGCTTATGCTTTTGGTGCCATATTTAATAAATGAAAGGCCACAAAGATTTATTGTTTTACTCTAATAATTTTTTTAGTTTTATTTCTTATGTTGAGGTTAATGACACATTTTGTGTTAATTTTTTATTTCATGTGATATAAAGGTCCAACTTCATTCTTTTTATTGTTATCCAGTTGTCCCAACATTTCTATTGAAAAAAAGTATTCTTTCCTCCCACTGAATAATCTTTGTACCCTTGTCAAAAACCAGTTAGCCATAAATACAAAGGTTTGCTTCTAGACTAAATAAAGACAAGAGTCTTGCCATGTTGCCCAGGCTGCTGCCTGTCTAAATCTTAACTCTTGTCCTGACATTAGCCTTTCTCTTCCCCACAGTCCTACTCCCATTTATTTGTATGTCCATCCTTATGCTAGTCCTACACATCTTGGTTATTGGAGTTTCATGAAAAGTTGTAAAATCAGAAAGTATGTTGAGTCCTCCAACTTTGTTCTTTTTCAGGGTTGCTTGGGGTCTTCTGAGTCCCTTGCATTTCAATGAATTTTAGGATCTGCTTGTTATTGTGCAAAGTAGCCAGATGAAATTTTGATAGGCATGCACTGAACCTGTAGATCAGTTTGGGAATATTTATATTTTAATAATATTAGGTCTTCCAATTCATGAACATAGGGGTCTTTTCATTTACTTAGGTTTGCTTTGATTCTTTTCAATGGCATTTTGTATTTTCCATGTATAAATCTTGTACTTATCTTGTTAAATTTATTCCTAAGTATTTTATTCTTTTTTAATCTATTGTAAATTAAATGCTTTACTTATTTACATTTTTAGATTGTTTATGCTAATGTACAGAATTGAAATTGATTTTTGTATATTGATCTTGTATCTTGCAATCTTGCTGAACTCATTCATTAGTTCTAACCTTTTGGTGGATTTCTTGGAATTTTCTATGTACAAGATAATGTCATTTGCAAATAGAGATATTTTCTACTTCTTCCTTTACAACCTAAATGTCTTTTATTTCTTTTTCTTATTTAGCTGTCCTAGCTAGGATCTCTAGCTAGGACAGATGTTGAATAGAAATGGAAAGAGCAGACATCTTTGTCTTGTGCTGCTCTTGGCAGGGTGGTGGGGAGGCATCCATTCTTTTACCATTGAAAATGATGTTAGCTATAGGTTTTTTGTTGATGCCCCTTTTTCTTCAATGAATTTTATCCCTCACTACTTGACCGGAAAACATTTCTTCCATTTAAATGGAAGTCAAGGTGTCTTCTTACTATCTTTACAATTATCAAACTCATTCCCCCATTAATGTCTTTTCCTGTTTCTCTTTCTCCTGCCTAGAATGTTAGCTCCATTTGCCTAAATTGTTGTTGTTGTTGTTGTTGTTTTAAAGACATAGTCTTGCTCTGTCATCTAGGCTGGTGTGCAGTGGCACAATCATGGCTTACTGCACACTCAATATCTCAGGCTCAGGCAATCCTCCCATGAGCCTCCCCTTTAGCTGAGACTACAGATGTGCACCACCGTGCTAATTTTTTTTATATATTGTAGAGACAGGGTCATGCCATGTTGCCCAGGCTGCTGCCTGTCTAAATCTTAACAACTCCTTGATGCCTCTCTAACTCTTTCTTAACCACTCTTTAACTCTTGTCCTGTCGTTAACCTTTCTGTTCTCTGCAGTCCTTCAGCACTCTTGCCTTGATAGCTTCATTGAAAAGTGAGCTGTATGATGCTCAATTCAATTAATTAAAGAGAAAAACAGGGCTGGTATGACTGTATCAGTATTAGAAAATAATAGGAAACAATTCTTTTTTTTTTCCAAGCCAAAGTATATCCAGATTTATTGAAGATACTTTCCATAAACAATCATGGTATTCCAGGCAGGACATGGGCAGACAATCGTTAACAGTATACAACAACTTTCAAACTCTCTTTTCAATGGACTACCAAAAATCAGAGAGCTACTATGAAACCCAGTAAAGTCGTCATCTGATGCTCTAAACAGGGGAAGTTTAGAGTGAGGGCTGACATTTCACATTTAGCATGTTGTTTAACAACTTTTCACAAGCTGACCCTGACATTCAGAAAGTGAAATTAAAATGGCAGAATTTATCTGAAGATCCACAATCTAGAAATGGAACCACTACTCTTTTGACAAGTGCCATCTCAGTGGCATCACTGGAAAGTCCAGATTGCCAGACACACTGGTAGCCAATGACTGGGGGTCAGGTCCCAACAGATGTCTGAGCTTAAGGGAGTTAAGTCTATGCTAAAAAATGGAAAGGGAGAAGAGGACATAAAAACGAATTTGTTTTTCCATACCACAAGGCTTTTGTGCCAAGGTGGTCATGTGTGTCAAAGTCAGGGAATCCCTGCTCCTGGGAGCCAAGAGGAAGTCTCTCAAAACGAGAAGGGAAAGGTGTTTTCCTCACATCAGTCCAGCTTCAGAGACATTGCATTGGTGACATTATGTCCCTCTCCCAAAAAACAACAATGAAGTGTTCTGTGTGCTGACAACATAGCCTAAAAAAAATTAAAACAAAATTCTGTATTTTAATAAAACTTGATAAAAATAGTATTTCAAACTGTACAGTCACCAGAAGCACACAGTTATCAAAAATGCACACACTTCACTTGGCATCTCCAGCACCTTCAGCTTTCTGTGCCTGGTCTGTTTTGGCATCTCCATTTTCTGCAGGGTTATTCCCCTCCTTGCCAGCATCAGCTTTTCCCTCTTCCCCTTTGGGTACCTTCTCTCCCTCCTTTGCAGGTATCTTTTTAGGCTTGGACTCTGGCTTTGGAGGAGCAGGGTTAGGAGACAGCCTCATGGGTCTTCTCTGTGGTTCATCCTTCACCTTGGCTTTATCTCCTTTAGCATCCCCTTCAGCTCTTCTCTTGGGCGTGGCAGCAGGACGTAGGTGCTGGGCACAGGATGCAGCGGCGTGTGGGCTTTGGCTGGCCCAGGGTCGCTCTCGCCTCTTCTTCTTCACACTCAGGAAACAATTCTTATCCAGCTGGTACATGACTACTGCCCCAAACCAAAGTGCCCACTCCTTCCTCATGTCTAAAACCCCCTAGTCCTTTTTACAGTTTAGCAACCACAAGACTAACACTTTGGGCTAAGCATAGTGGCTCATGCCTATAATCCCATTACTTTGGGAGGCCAAGGTGGGAGGATGACTTGAGCCCAAGAGTTACAGACCAGTCTGGGCAATATAGGGAGACCCTAGTCTCTACAGAATATTTAACAAAAATTATCCAGGCATGGTGGTGCACACCTATAGTCCCAGCTACTCAGGAGGCTGAGGTGGAAGGATTGCTTGAGTCCATGGCTGACTTGAGCCATGATTTGCCATGGTACTCCAGCCTGGGAGACAGAGCAAGGCCCTAAGACCCTGCCAAAAATAATAAAAAATAAAAAGAAAGAAGGAAGGAAGGGAGGGAGGGAGGGAGGGAGGGAAGGAAAAAGACTACCATTTTGATTTTTCACAATCAGGGTTTCTAAAACCTTCCTCCATTGCTATGGCTAGTCCCCATTGACAAGTATTTTGAATATTATTCTTGGAGAAAAGAGGTATTTTTAAAATGAAGCCAGAGTCAAGGAACAAATTTTTTTATCAAAGATACTCAATTATGTTGTCCAACTAAACTATTATCATGCTCTTATAGAATTTCCTAACAGAATTTGAATCAACATCCCCTAACTCCTTTGCTGCTCTCTGAATATGAAACTCATTTACTGTTATACATTTTTTTTTTAAATTTCAGTAGCTTTAGGGGTACAAGTGGTTTTTGGTTACATGGATAAACTGTATAATGGTGGAGTCTGGGCTTTTAGTGTACCCATCACTCAAATAGTGTACACTGTAGCCAATAGGTAATTTTTTATCCCATGTTCCTCTCCCACCCTCCCCCACTAAGTCTCCAGTGTCCACTCTGCACGCCTTTGCATACCCATGCATGCACCACTTTGTCTGCATACCCATAGCTTAGCTCGCATTTATAAGTGAGAACATGTGGCATTTGGTTTTCTATTCCTGAGTTACTTCCCTTAGGACAATGGCTTCCAGTTCCATCCAAGTTGCTACAAAGACAGTATTTCATTGTTTTTTCCAATGGCTGAATAGTATTCCATTATATTTACATATATATACACACACATGTTTTCTTTATCCACCCATCTGTTGATGGGCACTTAGATTTATTCCATATCTTTGTGATTGTAAATTGTGCTGGAATAAACATATGAATGTAGGTATCCTTTGTATATAATAACATCTTTTTCTTTGAGTAGATACCCAGTATCAGTATTGCTGGATTGAATGGTCTGTTACACATTCTTAACAATACATTTCATTTCTTTCCTTTCTCCTTCCTTCTTCCTCCCTCCCTCTCACCCTTCTTCCCTCCTTCCTTCCTTCCTTCCCTCCTCCCTCCCTCCCTCCCTCCCTCCCTCCATTCTGTGTTTCATACCATTATCAATCTTTTAGAATTTTATAATCTAGAACTAACCAGGCTCTGAAATACTTAGCTTATTTTCCCAATGATAAGGAATACACTATTTGAAGGCACCAGCAGCGTACTCTTGGCCCGTCAGAACCTGTTTTGTGGAAGCCTGCTATGGTTTGAATGAAGGTGTCCCCTTCACAGTTCATATTGAAACTTAACCCCCAATGGGGCAGCATTAAGAGGTGTGGCCTTTGGGAAGGCTCCAGTCTCATAATGAGATTAACATCCTTACAGAAGGACTTGAGGTTGAATGGAGTGCTCTCTTGCTCTTCTGCTTTTTCCACCATGTGAGGATATAGTGTTCCTCCCCTCCAGAGGACACAGCAACAAGGGTGCCAACTTAGAAGCAGAGTACAGCCCTCACCAGATACCGATCCTTCAGTGCCTTGATTTTGAACTTCCCAGTCTCCAGAACTGTGAGAAATAAAGTTCTGTTCTTTATAAATCACCTAATCTGTGGTATTCTGTTACAGCAGCGCAAATGAATGAAGCTAAAGCCTATGGCATATGAGAAAGCTTGCCAAGACCTTTGTCCAAACTAATGAAAACTACCGATTTTTTCCTCATATCCAAAATATTAAATTTTTGTTCTGTTTCTTCACATAGTTCATGTCTCACTCTTTTCATTTAAAGTTATTTTTTCAAACACCTTCCACTACTGTCACTAGTGATAGAGAGGGAAATGTATCACATGGGAAATAAAAGCTAACTCTGAAATGCAAACAGCTATTATTTGGGAGAATTTGGGAATTTGAAAAACACAAAATGGATAACAGTTTTGGAATAATTTCTTTTATCTTTCTTAAGGTAGGAACCTCCTTCAAAAGTGAACATTTCTCTGGATTGTTGAGACAACTGCATTAAATTAATGGTTTTTCATATTCCATCCTTCCTTCATCAAAAAAATACTTAACAGCCACTATGTGTCAAGTATCTTGTTGGGTACTAGAGATAGAATAGCAATTAAAAATAAGTCCACCAGCTGGACACAGTGGCTCATGCCTATAAATCTCAGTATTTTGAGAGGCTGAGGAGTGAGGATCACTTGGACGTAGGAGTTCATGGTTACAGTGAGCTGTGATCAAGCCACTGCACTCCAGTTTGGGTAATAGAACAAAACTTGTCTCTAAAAAAATGTAAAAAGGTACACCATCATTACCTTCAGTTGAACTTAGAGTCAGTTTGCAGTAGAATGCAGAGATGGCCCCATACTTCACCTATCCCTGTAAATGTGTCCTTTGCCTGCAACTTTGTAGTGCCCTCCCACTCTGACTCTGGACTTGTCCATACGACTAACTTTGGCCAACAGAATAAGATAGAATTAATGGTATGCCTGTGCCTCCTCCAGGAGCCTTTCATATTTCCTCTTACACATCTGCCACTAACATGAGTGCATGCCCGGGATAGCCTTCTGGAGGATGAGAAACATGTGCAGCAGTTGCTCCAGTTACCCAAACCAAGGTCTGGCTAGATCAACCAGGAAGCCAGCTTATCTCCAGATACATGAGTGAGTCCAGGCTTTACAGTTGCCCTACCAACCTGCAACTGACCCCAAATACATGAGCAAAGACTTATTGCTGAATGTCACTGATATTTTGTAGTTTTAAAAAATTAAACAACATTATTGTGGCAACAGATGATTGACACATTGCTTAATCATAAAAAAAAAAAAAAAAAGGCACATGCACACACAAAAAACTGGCCGGATGTGGTGGCTCACGCCTGTAATCCCAGCACTTTGCGAAGCCAAGGTGGGCAAATCACCTGAGGTCAGGAGTTCAAGACCAGCCTGGGCAACATGGTTAAACCCTGTCTCTACTAAAAATACAAAAATTATCTGGGCATGGTGGCACACACCTGTGGTCCCAGCTACTCGGGAGACTGAGGCAGGAGAATCACTTGAACCCGGGAGGCAGAGGTTGCAGTGAGCGGAGATCACACCACTGCATTTCAACCTGGGCAACAGAGCGAACTCTGTCAAAAAAAAAAACCAAAGCAATCAAAAACCCTATAAAACTGCAATGTGTTCTCTGAATGACAGGGAATACAGAAATATGAATGCATATAAGAGATAGAGTTGACCTAGACTAGTGGGGAGGGAGGTTAAGGAATATTTCTTTAAGGAAGAGATGTCTGAGCTAAGATCGGAAGATATGCAGAAGTTAACTAGGTGAAGGGTAGAGGAAAGAGGTGTTCAAGTCACAGCAACTTCAAGTACAAAGGTCCTGTAGAGAAGGAGTACAGATGCTGAGTTACCTATAAGGCCAATGCAGCTGGAGAATGGAGATCAAGAGGATGCAAAGAAAGGAGGCTGGAATGATAGGCAGTGATTGGAACAAATGAAATGCTTTGTAGATGATGTGAAGGGTTTAAGGACTTGATCTAAAGAACTATGAGAACTCCTGAATGGTTTTAAAATGTATATAAGTTGTTTTTCTCACATGCTTACTTTGCTGTAAAATGGGCAGGGAGTTTCTCATATTGAAGAAATTTGCCCATGAATTTCACAATCTAGTTCGGAAAAAAAGGTATTTATTTATTCATCCATTTAGTCAACGCACATTTATTGAGAGGTTCCAATTGGCAATAAATAAATGAGTCAGAGATTAAATGAATGAACCTGTGTCAAGCAATCTGATTGGCACTCGAGAGTGTCAAAGACAAGATTCCTGCTCTTGTTAAGCTCACAGTCTAGTGGGAAAGATAGACACACAAAAAAGAGACTTCCTTGTTAACCCAGAGAAAGATGACGAATGTGCTTTAAAAGTGTAGAGAAAGAACATCCTGTTCTGTGAGGGTCAAACTGCACTCAATGAGAGTAAAATGAGCTTGAGGAAATTATGGCTCCTATTCTGGCCTGAGAGTTCCTGTCATATCTGATAGTGGTGGTTGAGGAGGAAGGAGGATTGGAGTTATGCTGGCAATGGGGAGCATACAAGGAAAAGAGATCTGGGGAACGTTCTAAGAAATCCATCTCCTAATCCAGGAGTACAGATCACTATTGGCAGTCAGCTATTTTCTTGGGTTCCTATTTACTAGGGATGTTCTTTGTGCATCATCTGGTGGAAGACTTCGGAGTCTAGAAAGATATTTACAATTCTAAATAGATATTTTATATTCTCTCAAAGCTCCCAGGGGTACCTGTATAATAATCTGCCATTTTCTTTTTCTTTTCTTTCTTTCTTTTCTTTTCTTTTCTTTTTTTTTTTTCTGAGACAGGGTCTTGCTCTGTTGCCCAGGCTGGAGTGGAGCAATCACACTGCAGTCACTGCAGCCTTGGCCTCCTGGGTTCAAGTGATCCTCCTGCCTCAGCCTCCCAAGTAGCTGGAACCACAGGTGCAGGCCACCATGCCTGGCTAATTGTTTCTATTTTTTGCAGAGACATGATCTCACTATGTTGCCCAGGTTGGTCTTGAACTCCTAGGCTTAAGCAATCCTCTGGCTTCGGCTTCCCAAAGTGGTGGGATTACTTTGGTGTGAGCCACTGCACTTAGCAGGTATCTACAATTCAAAACAGATATTCCAGATTCTCTCAAAGCTCCCAAGGAGGACTGTATAGAAATCTGACATTTTCTAGGCAAAATGATAGAATATAATTTAAAAATCATGGGGCTTCATTTTTCCTTTAATTGGCCTTTTAAAATGATAGAATATGCAAATAAGAGCTCATTTTTCTGATTACAGTTTGGATGGATTTGGGAGTGAAGGTTGGATGACTGTATCTTTCAGTTTTAAAGATTTTTATGGGAATTCCATTTCCCTGCAGGTCCTGAGTTGTTCAAAAATTAGGAAAGGGCATGTAAGTGCTGTTAGTGCCAGCAGCTTCACTGAAAGAACTGCCTTTGCTCAAGTCCACACAGCATGCAGCCAGACAGTCTGGGTATTGCTGAGTGTTCATGGTGACATGGACTAAGAAAGAGTCTCAGGGGAACCCTGAACTCTCCACCTTTGACCCCACTGGGTCATTTTTTTTTTTTTTTTTTTTGAGATGGAGTCTTATATTACCCAGGCTGGAGTACAGTGGCATGATCTTGGCTCACTGTAACCTCTGGCTTCCAAATTCAAGCAATTCTCCTGCTTCAGCTTCCCGAACAGCTGGNTTTTTTTGAGATGGAGTCTTATATTACCCAGGCAGTACAGTGGCATGATCTTGGCTCACTGTAACCTCTGGCTTCCAAATTCAAGCAATTCTCCTGCTTCAGCTTCCCGAACAGCTGGGACTGCAGGCTCATTCCACTACTCCCAGCTAATTTTTGTATTTTTAGTAGAGACAGGGTTTCACCATGTGGGCCAGGCTGGTCTTGAACTTCTGACCTCAGGTGACCCACCTACCTCGGCCTCCTAAAGGGCTGGGATTACAGGCGTGAGCCACTGCACCCAGCCTCCATTGGGTCATAACGTTCACTTTGGGAAGTCAGTTCAAAAGTTTAGCAAGACGGGTCTTGGTGCTCTTCAAATAGTTTTGCTCATTATCCTGGATTCTGGTCTTTGATTCTCATCTTCTCTTGATTTGTAGAGTTAATCTGCCAACAAGCTTTGCTCTCCATCAGTAAATAAGAAACTGTTTTATGATGAAATACATTATAAACTCTATTCAGTATTCACATTCTCTGCAAATAAAGTTTGTAATCCTTATTATTGGCTGAGGTGTTTTTAAGGTAAAGATTAGAAGATGTTAAATATAAATCCCAAATTTATCTCTGGAGCTCAATTCCTTTTATACCTTCATGGCTGCTAGGAAATCCCCAAACTCCTAATAGTATCCATGGCAGTGAGCTTTTCTTCCCAAAGATACTGCCTGTTTTATTATTAGAACTTGAATATTCTTCATATACTGAATACAGTTATGTATCTAGTGGACGCCCAATAAGTTATTAAACCATATGAAATTGATGCTTTTAACAGAACAAAAATAGAAAATATTGACAATTTTAAATACTTCAACTTAATACAAGTTCTGCTGCATACAGCCAACATAGAAAGTCAAGTTTGAATTAAGTAATTTCAGCAGCAACCGGAAAGGTCAAATGCTCTTCATATGCTCCTTTTGAAAAAAAAAAAATGACAGCAGGCCAGACACGGTGACTCACACCTGTAATCTCAGCACTTCAGGAGGCTGAGGGAGGAGGATTGCTTGAGCTCAGGAGTTCAAGACCACCGTGGGCAAGATGGTACAACCCTATCTCTATCAAAAAAAAAAAAATTAGCTGAGCATGGTAGTGCACATCTGCAGCCCCAGATACTTAAAAGGCTGAGGTGGGAGGGTCACCTGAGCCTCCGGAGGTCGAGGCTGCAGTGAGCCATGATCACATTACTGTGCTCCAGCCTGGGCAACAGAGTAACACCCTGTCTCAAAACAAAGACAGCAGAAGATTGGAATGATTGAGTCATTTCTTATTTCAAAGTGCCCAGAACCAATGGGTACAAAGCAGACCTTCAAGAGATATATGTTTTATTAAGTAGGTAAATCTGCTTATCTAAGTCATATTCACAATTGAAAGGCTATAAAGGCTATAATTTGATAATATTGCTTAAGACTCTTTGCACTAACTGAATTAAAATACCAATAACAAATACCAAGAAAAAGAAGAGAAATAAGTTTGCAGGCCGCATCTGCTAGCACAGCCAACTACCCATGTCTTAACGAAAATGAATTCTTGTAAGGGTTGAATATTCTCCTAGAATTAATTTATATTTCTGTCATGATCCAATAAGTTCCAAGAGTGAGAGAAACTACATTTCACATAGCCCACATGAGCCCTGGCACATCTAATCTGCAATCTCTACTTTTAATTTATATCTGAAAAATGAATGAATGAACATCTACCGAGATATAAAAGCCAGGGTCACATAAACACAATGCATAATTCTATTACACCTGATGCCCAGCTCTGAACAAATAAACTCTATTACACATGCTAGCTTTGTATCAAAGAGAGTAAACCAAACTGCTCCCTGCCAGGAGACATGCAAATCTGTCAAATGATACAGCATTCAGCCCAACCCACTGACTTGATCATATATGATGTTTGTGCGTGTGTGTGTGTGTGCGTGTGTGTGTATTTAAAACCAAGTTTTAATTTTAATAGCATTCCTTTTTAATTTAAGCAAAGCAAAATGGAAGTGACAGTGAAACAGATGCAAAAGTATGGTGAAAAATATCTCCTTGGACAAAGCTATTTTAATGAAAGCAACACTCTACGCAAGTTTCCTGATTCCTTTTAGTTATTCAACCACCCAACTTAGATTCACTTCACTGGCTGTCTTCATCAGATTGACAAAACTGGGGACTATCCAAAAGAAATAAAAGGTGAGGGTTTTCTTTAAAGCGGGATATCAGGTTTTGAACACAAACATGCAGATTAAGTGAAGGAACTTGATTAAACCCACAATTCAAAATAATGATGAACTGAATGCTGGAATTCAGCTGCCTGACACACTTTAGCATATGAATTAAATTTTCTGTTTCCTAACCCACTTAAAAAACTATATTCAAACATCTCCTTTCAAAGAATTGGCCATATGTGAAATGAACAGACTCTTGGGTTGATATGGGGCTTGGCTTGCAATTTCTGAGTTTGCTAGAAAAGTGAGTGTATTGCCTTATATTAAAATGGACACTGGTGGATTTATTTGAGTATATGACACTATAATAGCCATGCCTATTTAACCAAATGTGCCATCACTAAAATACATACAGGAGTAACAGCAGTTGTTCCTTGAGTTTAATACCATAAAGAGATGTTTATGGCCAGGTGCTGAAGAAGGCACTTCAAACAATGAGGGGAATACATGTGATGACAGGGAAAGAATTCTCATGATATATGACATGTATCTTCCTAGCACATTCATAATTCTGAAGCAAAATGTTTTTCATAAAACCTTCATTCCACAAATAGAATTTAAAAATGGCATTGTAGCATATGGCCATGTAAATTGTAAATGCAATCCACATGTCTTCAGCAACGCCAGTGTGGATGGGCTAATGAAGTTGCAAATGGAAAAAAGGTATACTACTGAGTTGGCTACCTCAGAACACCCAGATGGCCCAGAAATTCCAGACCATTTTGTGAATACCAAAAGGAAAAATGTGATCAGGATATAATTACAGCCTTTATAATTACGATCTTACAGATCTAAGATTTCACGTAGTTTAAATATCACAAGATGCAGAGGGAGACCTAAATGCTTTATGAATCATATAAGAAGGAAGAAAGGAAGCAAATCAATTATAAAGAGGTGGAGGTTAGATGATTTCCAATTATTGATACTGCATTGTAGGGAGACGGAATGAGTTTTGTGGTGGAGATTAGATACAGCTGATTAAGCCCTGAAGCGTTTAGTTAGCTGGGGAGGAGCTACAGTGTGAGTACATTTTAAGTTCATTCTTTAAAGCACTGTACTTTACACACATTGCATCACGGTTATTGCCATTTTGAGATTAAGACAGCTAAACTCAGAGAGATGAAATAATTTCCTCAAAGTCACAAAGCTAGTAAGTGCCCAAACAGCAATGTGAATTCCAAGCCTAACTAATTCCAAAGCCTACATAAGAGCTAACCAAGGCAGCCTTTCATGTATCACCTTTACAACTTTTGCCAGACTATGAACCATCTGGGGTGTAATCTACTTAACATGATACTCTAAACTTATACATTTATACTTTAAAATGTTTATTTAAAATGGTACGTATATACCATGGAATACTATGTGGCTGTAAAAAAGAATGAGATCGTGTACTTTGCAGGGTCATGATTGGAGGCCATTACCCTTAGCAAACTAACACCGGAACAGAAAACCAAATACTGCATGTTCTCACTTATAAGTGGGAGCTAAATGATGAGAGCACATGAATACCTAGAGGGGAACAACACACACTGGGGCCTATGAGAGCATGGAGGCTGGGAGGAGGAAGAGGATCAGGAAAAACAACTAATGGGTACTAGGCTTCATATCTGATGAAATAATCTGTACAACAAAATCCCACTACACAAGTTTACCTATGTAACAAACCTGCATGTGTACCCCAGAACTTAAAATAAAACTTTAAAAAATGAAAAATGTATAATGGTATTTTAAATTATTTTTTATTTTTACTTTTTTGAGACAGGGTCTCATTCTGTTGGCCAGGCTGGAGTGCAGTGGTGCACTCTCAGCTTACTGCAACCTCCACCTCCTGGGCTCAAGTGATCCTCCTACCTCAGCCTCACGAGTAGCTGGAACTGCAAGGCACACGCCAATACACCTGGCTAATTTATTCTATATTTTGTAGAGACAGAGTTTTACCATGTTGCCAGGCTGGTCTCAAACTCCTGGGCTCAAGCAATCCATGCACCACAGCCACACAAAGTGCTGAGACTACAGGTGTGAGCCTCTGTGCCAAGCCTTCTAATACTATTATTAATGAAAAATAGTTAACTGTCAGTGGCATAAGCAGAAGGCAACTGTAAAAGTAAAAGTAAATGTAGTCTAGCTAAATACTGTTGCTTACCAAAGCTCTGATCCTGGGGCCTTCCTTTTCCTTCTAAAGCGGGCTCTGAGAACCAGGGAGGTTTTAGAGAACTTCTTGCACCCAAATGAGGCTTTTCTCTGGATGTAAACATAAGGCCTGAAAGAGAACTAAAAAGGGAATTCTATTCTTGTCGTGTGATGCCGTCCTATTTGATGCCATGTGGTGTGCCACCTGTATTCACTGTGCCTTCCACCTGTGGCATGCTGGCCTTGTTTTGGGAAAGCATGTGCCCATTGGCTGAGCATTTTTTGTGAGCTGGATCAAGGGAAGATGGAAGGGAGTGATTGGATCTGATCTTTTTTTTTCAAACCCAAATTCAACTTGAAGGAAACTAGATGCCTGTTTCCATGTATGGCTCAATTAAATTTTATATATAACAAATCTGAGATCAAACTCAAAACTAAGCATAGAGCTAAAAATCTTACACGATATTGATGTCCAACAGCATTCAAACATGTTGGCTCTAGGAACTACTGGATATTGTTTGCCATGCTTCCTGGATAAACTATGGGTTATTGGTGTGCAAGCCACACCAGGCCTCTCCCTCTTGCAAAACTTTGCCTTGGACAAGACAGGCTGGAAGTTCTTATTGCCTTGCCTACTCCTGGGCAAACCTCAATGGTTATATGAGGCCCCAAAGTTATTTCTTAGCATAATTTTATCCTGGGCTTCTCCTTCTATTTAAAAATACAGAACAGACTGGCGTGGTGACTCACACCTGTACTCCCAGCACTTTGGGAGGCTGGGGTGGGCGGATCATGAGGTTAGAAGTTCAAGACTGGCCTGGCCAATATGGTGAAACCCCATCTCAAAAAATTACAAAAAAATTATCTGGGTGGGGTGACGCACACCTGTAGTCCAAGCTACTCAGGAGGCTGAGACAGGAGAATTGTTTGAACCCTAGAGGTGGAGGTTGCAGTGACCAAGATTGTGCCACTGCACTCCAACCTGGGTGACAGAGTGAGACTCCACCTCAAAAAAAAAAAAAATACAGAACAACAGCATGGCTATTAGAGTACCAAGACCATCACCACAAAATACTAAAACCCAACTCCATGGTCAAACAGAATGATCAAAGATATTTGTACATTCTTATTTCAAAGGTATTTTATTTCTTAATCTTCTATCATTTGACTCACTAGTATGCTTAACAGTGTATAAAAAATCTTGCAAAAATTCAACCAGTATCTTGGCTTTTTTATAGCAAGTACTCTGTCAACCCAGAAAAAGCCACATTCATGCATTCAAACCTACTATGTAGTACACACACACACACACTCTCTCTCTCTCTCTCTCTCTCTCTCTCTCTCTCTCTCATTAGTTATTTGTTTTTAAATAACTGAATTTCAGTAGCAGAAAGGGTAAGGGATCCTAAGTGGTAAATATATAGAAACTGAAAGAAATGCAAATTCAGATTCATGTCAGGAAACAGATTTTCAAATGGTGATAAAATTGTACACAAGACTGTTTAAGAAAAAGCACCAGAACCATTGGAAAAAAAATGAAACAGGCAGTTTAAATGTCATCCTGGGAGGAATAGCATATTAACTGGCAAAGCAGCCTAATAACCTACAGGCCCTCTACATGTTCCAAGTATTTAGACTTCTGAGGAAATACATGTTTATTTTACATTTAGGAAAGCATACTACTTGCCTCTTAAGATTTTCAGGAACCAGCAACTGGTTTAATTATTAGCAGAGTTCCTTGGCCAAATTATTGCTTCCAAAAAAGCTGATATCCTCACATAATACACATTCCTTTTTGCAATCCTAAGCCCTGGCACGATGACTGGCACACAAACATTGCTAAATGAAAACCCATGATGGGTAAATTAGTAGATAGGTGAGATCTTGCTCTTAAATACAATATAATTTGGCCAGATTTTGGAAACGTGAAGAGAGAGTTGATGTGAATGCCAATTGTTCCACCTTTCTCTAGCAGAGTATCAATGTAACACTCACAATCCTTTCTCAAATATTTCAAATAGCACATCCTACACTGTCTTAGTTGGCACAATTATAGAAATAGTTTTAGAAAATATGTTCTAATTTTCTAAAGGTACATTTTTAAGTAAAAGAAAAGCATAGGCATGAAACAATATTCCACCACATACTTGTGGTTCAGTAATCATTTTGCTGTTTTAGTGAAATATCCTCAGAGCAACTGAAACTGCTAAATATAAAGGAATGAAAACAGAAACAAGGATGATAAGCAATTTCTATTTCTACTGAAATCTGAAAATATAGAATCTCTATTTTTAATTTGAAGCCTAGAAATGAAACCAAAATTTATCTTTTCTATAGCCAAGCCTAAAAACCAAGTTTCTTTGTAAAATAAATAGGAAAACTTTTTTTTAATAGGGGAAAGTATTATTCTCCAGGTCATACCATTTTAATACATCAGACCCCAATTTTTATATCTTGGTTTCTGGAACCTGAAGCAACTGGTTCTCTGTTGATTACTAATTTGAGGGAGGAAAGCTGTCAGGAAGAAGGTAAACTGTAAGTCAGAGCTCGGCCTTCTGGATTTGAGAGGAACTGCATACACCAGGCAAGTGTGGAGGCCACATTCAGAAACTCCCAAGGGGGATGGTGATGTTCTGTGGTTAAAACTTAAAGTCTTCTCAATTAGAGAATTGAGAGATAGCTTCTCAATTAGAAAAATCTCAGTTCTAAGAAAATGCTGTCTTTTATTCCTGAAGGTGACTCCATAAAAGCAAATTCTCCCTATTTCTCCAGTTCAAAAGACTTCATCAAATGCAAAGCCTGGGTTAAGCACCAGAGAGCAATGCTTCTCAAACTTTTAGAGTGCATACAAATCCCAGAGAGCTGGTTAAAATGCAGACTTTGACTCACTCGGTCGTGGGGGATGCCCACAGTTTGTAATTCTGATAAGCTCCCAGGTGATGTGGATGCTACTGATTTGTGGACCACACTTAGTACAAGCACTTAGAGAATACACACCTGTGGCTTCCTTGATTTTACCATCTGGTGGGGAAAGTCTATAAGTAAATATGTAACCATTACAGTTTGACTTCATACTGTTTCCACCTACTGATTATCTAATATGGTTGTACCACAATTTTTTTTTTTTTTTTTTTTTTTTTTTTTTTTTTTTTTTTTNTGAGTGCCTGCACAGTACCCAATAAAGGCTTGTTGAAAGAAGGAAACAATCTGTAAACTAAGATCAAATTTAAAAAAAAATTTTTTTTTTTTTTTGGAGACGGAGTCTCTCTCTGTCACCCAGGATGGAGTGTAGTGGCGTGATCGCGGCTCACTGCAATCTCCACCTGCCGGGTACAAGCAATTCTCCTGCTTCAGCCTCCTGAATGGCTTGGACTACAGGCGTGTGCTACCATGCCCAGCTAATTTTTTGTATTTTTAGTAGAGTCGGGGTTTCACTGTGTTAGCCAGGATGGTCTCGATCTCCTGACCTCATAATCTGCCCCCTTGGTCACCCAAAGTACTGGGATTACAGGCATGAGTTACTGCATCCAGTCTGTACTACAGTTTTATTTTATTTCTGCTTGAAAACTTCTTTTCATGAATATGTTGAAACATAATTGTATAAAATTATACAAAAAAAGACAAATCTGTTATGAAGTTTTACTTTAAAAAAGAAATCAATTATGAGAAAACAAAAATTACACGTTACACTTTCTTGACTGAAATAAATGAAAGTGTTTCAATAAAGAGGAAATAAACTCCCCCTATAAACATCCAATTATTCAATTAAAGTTTCTTGGGTAAAGTCAACATCAACCAGAATGTTGATTTTATACCTATTTCTACCTCCTGTTTTAAACAATCAGGTGTCAAAAGACAAGAGTTTCCTACTCATTCCATAAATATTTACTGAGCATCAACTATACATTAGGCACTGGGCTGGGTACAGAGGTAGACAGTTAATGAATGAGGGGAGCCAAACAAGAAACGAGTAAGCAATGAATTGGTAATAGAAAACTAAGTGAGAGAAGATGAAGAACCAGCCTCCAAGATAGCTCACAATGATCCTCATCTCCCGGTATTCATTTTCTCGTATAGACCTCTTCCAAGCTAACTAGAACAGACCTGTGTAACCAATAGGATACTGCGGAAACGACAGTGCATGACCTCTGAGGCTAGGTCATAAAAGACACCGTAGCTCTGCCTTGCTCTCTTGGCTCTTTTGCTCTGAGGGAAGCCAGCTGGCCTGTCATGACAGTACTCATGCAGCCTCATGGAGTGATCCACATCATGAGGAACTAACCAAGCACTGACTTGCCAGGTTTTGAGTAGGCCACTTTGGAGGCAGATTCTCCAGCCTCGGTCAAGCCTTCAGAGATGACTACAGCCCTGGCTGATGACTCGACTGCAACCTCATGAGACACCTTGAGCCAGGACCACCCAGCCAAGCCACTCCGGGATTACTGATCCACAGAAACTGTGTGAAACAATAAATGATTATTGTTTAAAGCCACTAAGGTTTGGGGTAATTTGCTGTGCTTCAGTAATAGTGAACTAATACAGAAGAGAGGTGGGTGAGAAGGTGAGAACATACCTCCTTAAACAGGTGGTGAGGAAAGGCTTCTTTGAGAAGGAGACATTTAAGCTGAGAATGGATAAAATGGAGCTGGGATTATAGGCATGTGCCACCACGCCCGGCTATTTTTTTTTTTTTTAGTAGAGATGGGGTTTCTCTCTGTTGGTCAGGCTGGTCTCGAACTCCCGACCTCAGGTGATCTGCCTGCCTTGGCCTCCCAAAGTGCTGGGATTACAGGTGTGAGCCAGAGCACCCAGCCACCCAACTAAGTTTTAAAAAAATTCTCAGTAAAGACAGAGTTTCACTATGTTGCCTAGGCTGATCTCAAACTCCTGAGCTCAAGTGATCCGCTTCCCCTGGCCTCCCAAAGTGTCTGTATTACAGGCATAAGCCGCCGCTTCCAGCCCTGAAACCATTTTTATAACTCACAATGAGATAAATAAGTTAGAAGGGTGGGAAGGAGAGGTGTTGTGTTATAATATTGGGAAAGAATTCCCAGTGCTTCCTTCTCACCACAAACTGTAACCAATCCTAACCCTTTGAAACATATTAAAGGGGCAGCACTTGAAAAGACAAACAGAATGTAAATAATTCATACAACAAGAATGCCCGAACTGAATTTTCAACCTCAAAACAAAACCTGTCTGGAGAAGTGTATTAAATTCTGGTTGTTTTCATTACTTGGGCCTCTTGCAGTATATCTTTACTGACTTAAATCTGTGAAATAGAAATTCTTCTCCTCATGGACAGTAGCCGCTCTTATTTTTGTGTGGCTCTCTAGACGTCCCTGAAAATTCTTCTGCTGCTCTTAAGCAATCACGCAGAATCATAAGCACTGTGGGTGCAGAGAAACTTCAATCTCGGTGGTGATCTTGACTACTTAATTGAACAATGGAAAGTCATTTGCTTAATGGAAAGTATTATAGCATATGGTACCATTCCAATCAAGGTTTAATCTATTTAAAAGCAGACTTTCAAGAACATAAAACTGTATTTTCTTTCTAAAAAGAATCACTTCACAGTTGAAGTTCACAGAAATTTTAAACCCTTGATCCACAGCCAACACTGACATGGTTTTACTCCTCTAATACTACAGTTACTTTCTGAATTCACTGGCAACATTTTTAGCCAACAAGGTTTAACAGACACATGATCTTAATGTATCTGAACTCTGGAAAACTGAAAGCTGGAAATCTGGACCATATTGTAAAACGTAATCTGAGATGCCAGTGAGTGTGGAATCGGGGGCAGAGAGACTTTAAGCAAACATACGAATTAGGGTTTTATTTACATCTTTGATTATAAATTAGATGTTTTGTCTAGATTAAAGCCATTAATATGCACAAGTAGAAAAAATGTGTTTGAATGTGATATGGTTTGAATTTCTCCCATTTAAGTATGACAAGACAACACAAGAATAATATGGGACACATAGAATTGAGGCAGAACCACGGCTGCCTGGTTAAAGGTTATTTCTGGTTCCATAGTAAAAGAAAAGTTAGGACACATAAGAGAAATCACTGCATACTATTTATGTATAGTTTGGATACTGCCTTAGTTCATTTGTGCTATAATAACAAAATACCTGAGACTGGATAATTTATGAAGAACAGAAATTTACTCTCACAGTTCTGAAGGCTGGAAAGTCCAAGATCAAGGTGCCAAGATCTTCCAAGATGGCACCCTGTTGCTGTATCCTCTGGAGAGGCCAAATGCTGTGTCTTCACATAGCAGAAGGCCAAAAGGTCTAAGTTAGTTCCCTTTTGCCTATTTATAAGGAATGCTAAATTTGTTTATCACTTACCAAAAGGCCCTACCTCTTAATAGCACCACAATGGCGATTAAGTTTCAATGTGAATTTTGGAGTGGACATATTCAAACCATAGCAAGTGCTATATGAAGTTTATAATAAATTTTCCATAGTTCTCACTACAGTATATGGATTCAATCATTCTTAACACTCTGTATTATTTTCATAATCTTCTACAGTAATGAATCCATTCCAATATTATGTTAAACATAAAATGTCTGAATTAAGGTAGATTATATTCAAAACTATTTAGAATCAAGATTCTGTAAATGATCCCTTATTTCAGATTCATCAATAAGGTCTTTTTGTGTAATGAAATAAACATTTTATTTCCCCAAAACATCTCTTACAGAGAGTGCTGCATTTCCTTGCAAGGAATGCTTTTATAATTCAAATAGGGTAAAAGCATAAGATGATAATATCATGTTTAGCAACAAAAATGGTTCTTAAATTACAACATATAATATTAGGAGAGAAATTTGCATCACTCCAACAAAAAAGAAGGAAGTAGACAAGAGTAAGTAGGCAAAGGCATTGCTTGGGAGAGGGGTGTGAAGGTGGAGAGGGGTGTGAAGCTGGAGAGGGGTGTGAAGGTAGAGAGGAAAGCTTCAGATCTGGGATAAAGGAGGATCTCTAGTTGACAGAAGTATTGAATATAAACTCTTAAGCTGTTTGCTTGAAAAGAGAAGTATGGGTGCGTTGGGGGGTGGGATTTACACATAATATAGATCTCATCCTCTGTGTACTCATTCCTTGCCAAGATATTGCCCACCAATTCTTTTGCGGTCATAGATTCCTCACTAAGTTCCAAGTCTGGGTTGCAATGAGGAGAAAACAGAGCTGGAATGAACAGAAACAGAAACTCAAGGACAAAGAGCAGATATTTAGGTTTTTAAAATAATAATTATTAGGTTGGTGCAAAAGTAATCGCAGTTTTTGCCATTAAAAGTAATGGCAAAAAGCACAATTACTTTTGCACCAACCTAATAGTATTATACCTCAGTATGAAAAACATTAGGAATACCTAATAGCATTATTCCTCAGTATGAAAAATAAATCTGATATATATAAACATGGAATAAAACCTACGCACTAACAAATGATTATTCTTCTCAATACAAGTATAATTGACACCATAATTTACGGATCTGCTAATCCTTTTCTGCCTTTGTATCTGGCAACACTCACTTCTTGAGCTAATGTAAAGGCGAGTCTTTTTTTTTTTTTTTTTTTTTTT
>NW_016107361.1:418112-427328 GCF_001604975.1 Cebus imitator | reverse complement strand
TTTTTTTGAGATGGAGTCTCTCTGTGTTGCCTAGGCTGGAGTGCACAATCTTGGCTCACTGCAACCTCCACCTCTCAGGTTCAAGTGATTCTCCTGCCTCAGCCTCCAGAGTAGCTGGGACTATAAACGTCTGCAACCATGCCTGGCTAATTCTTGTATTTTTTTAGTACAGACAAGGTTTCACCATATTGGCCAGGGTGGTCTTGATTCCTGACCATGTGATCTGTCCGCCTCAGCCTCCCAAGGTGCTGGGATTACAGACCTGAGCCATCGTGCCCAGCCAAATTCTAGTCTTATAAATACCTCTCCCTAAGAGAAACAAATGGCACAATAAGTGTTAGCCTGGGAAGGGGTGGAGAGGGTTTTTGAAGAGGGACTGGCCATCTGAGAATTAAATGAGATGATGCTGGCAAAGAGTTTCTATCAATATCCTACATGTAGTAAACACAGCAAATGTGACCAGTTATTCGTAGGAATAATAGTAGAAACACATTAATTCCTTCTGCCTGCTTCTGTCTCTAGGGAAGGGTTTTGCCCTGATCCATGAGAGAGACTATTACCTAACAGATACAAGGGGAACAGGGCTAGGGAAGAGATTATCTCTCTGTCCCAGAATAATCTACTGAGAAGTTAATGTGGGATCCACTCTCTTAGTAGTAATGGTTTTTCTCTCCGCTTTAAAGTCTAGCTGAAAAAAGCCTCCAGCATTCTCAACAATTAGAATGAGGTCTCTGGGTTCCAAATGCATCTTTGATAGATGCCTCTAACTGCATCAACGTGGCAGGCACATTTCTCTCGGCATTTCATGCGAATCCTCCCTGTTGTCTAAGGATAAATAACTACACAATCAAGTCAGGAGTCCCCAGTATAAACTCACCAGGGGTTTTAATTACTCTCCAGTGATGATGTCTCATACAAAATCAGGGAAATGAAAATCCAGTCAGTGTGTGTGCATGTGTGTTGATGTCCCAGGCTATCCCCAGAACAGTCAGGGCATCATTTCAGTTCCAATAGAGGAATAAGACAGGAACTCATGTCCAGTTCAGGTGTGTGCGACAGCACTGTACACTGTAGAATAGGTCAGAAGAATGAGTGAGTTCCCAGTGACACTGCCTGCAGCATCACTCCTTCCCTTGGGATACATAAATGAGTAGCTACAAACCCAAGCTGTGGAGCCAAAGAAACCTGGGTTCACATCTCAGCCTGCTACGTGCTCACTGTTTCATCCCAGGCAAACTCTGTAATCCTCAAATTTCTCATGAGTAAATGGTGATCATCTTATATATCCAGCATAAAGTTGTGAGGATTAAGCAAGACAATCTAAACACAGTATGTAGTGTACGGTAAATCCCCAATGAATTTAGCAACACCAAGAGAAATGCAGAGGGAGTCCCTGTCCCTTTGTTGCAAAGGATATGTTGCTATGAGGGTCCAGGTGTTCTTCCTCCCACCCAGGCCTCTAGTTGGGTGAATCGGAAGAAAAGCATCTTATTTCCCACATGGGCCTAAGAGTAAACATGTTGAACAAACTATATATATATATATATATATACTACACCCACATACACACACAGAAACATGCACACATACATATATACATATATGCACACACACATGCATATATATGTATACACACATATATATAAATACAACTGCTATAGATCTCACAAATGAAAATGCCAGTCTCTGCAAGTTCATTCTATATATAACTTTTATAAATCCAGGAACCCACACAAACTAGTTTCAGAGGATCATCCCTTTCAAAGAAACAGTCCAACAACCAAAAGTAATTAATAATAGATACAATTCTTTATTTAAGGTCTCCTATTTCATCAAAGGCACACTCATCAATAATCTATTGACATGATTTTTAAAGTCCCTTTGCTTTCTCCTCTTGAAATCCATTATACTATCCAACTGCAATGGAACTTCTGTCCTCCCTACCCTACCCACTTACCTCCAGCCCATCCTTTTAGTATATAGATCAGCCTAGCCTTTCCTCCAGAAAGCAGGGCTCGCTTCTACTTAGGAGAGAGAAAAGTGAGTGAACTAAAACATGGTTGTCCTTGGTGATCATGAAGAAAGGGGCAGCAGTGCAGACTCATCTAAGTGACTTTTGTCTCTGTTAAACTATATTTGGCCTGAATTACATAAGGACAGTTGAGTCTTCATGTAATTAACTGCCATCTAACTTAGTACATAAACTAACTGAAAGTCTAACTTACGAGTATACTTTTGTAACAATCAGCCAGTCACAGCAGCTGGGCTTGAGTTGATCACAGGCAGCCAACTGATCAGACCATATTCAAATAATGCAAGTGCCAAGCTGTAATCAATCAAGTTTCCATACCTGACTTTTGTCCTCTATCCATAAATGCTGCCTACCTGTGTAGTGGAGCAGGGCTCTCTGAACTCTTCTGGTTCTGAGAACTGAGTGATTCCTGTATCATTCTTTGCTCAACTACACTTTCTGAAATTTAATTTGTCCAAACTTTTTAACACCTCTGCACATACAAAATACAAGAATACATCCTTGTACCATTTTTTCTCCCTCATTCTTAATTCATGGCTTTATTTTCAAATATAAAGATGCAAAGGTAGAAAACCTTCCTATCCCAAAGTAGGAATGCATGTTTCCTATCTCTCCTTTGCCTTTTCTTTAAAAAAAAGCAAAAAGTCATTAAGATGTTAATGCTGAGATAAGTCACTGGAAGAAGGATGGAAAGAAACTACAAGAAATGATAGACAGGGTGCTGCCAAGCAGCTAATCTGTTTTTATAAAATACTTCAGACATAAATGGCATTTGTATTACGTGAAGAAAACTCCTCATCCCCTCCCCTACACAAAAGAAAAGGCAAAGAAATGCAAAGGAAGTGGTAATTGTCAGGTGTCTAGATATGGGACCACTGCCCTCTAGTGTACTTAAAAATTTTCTGAATCCCTTTGTCAGATATCTTTACCTGAACGATAGAAGGAAACAGAATAAAACATGAACCTCTGTTGAACTATCCAATAGAATCATTTTTTAAAATGCCATCAATTATTAAGAGAGTGAAATGATGGCTTCCCACCACCTCACTATCTGTTGGTGCCAATACTGTCTTCAGGCCCTACACATGGATTCCTTGTTTCACTCCAACAGATTGCCAAAGGGCAGAAGAAATATTAAAGATATTTCACAACTGGTGTGGCATAGGCACTAGCCAACCAGAACAGTTGCCCAAAAGATGACAGCTGGCAGCAATTCTGCCTCTTCCCTTTACAGAGCCAGAATTAACCCCTTAGATGCTGAACTGTGAAGAGGTTCTAGGTTCCTGGGAGAGGGACCAGGTAGCCAAGAGAGTTAGGGGCCTGGGACAAAAGTATGTCAATATTTCAACCACTGGCCATCTGTACTGGGGTGTTCTGGCTGAACATTTGCTCTGCAAAGAGGATTAGAAAACATAAGAAAAATGACCCAGTACCACTAAGCAGAGCAGAAGAGTGACCCAGAGTCCACTAGCAAATATCTGAAGAAGCTCTTCCTCCCAGCAGCTGTTTCTTCTCTTCCCAATGGCCAGGAACATCCTCTAGACCAGGACAGGGGTGTAGTAGTGTCAGCAGTAGGTGTTAGGAAATCCACCCTACAGTCTTAGTTCTACTACTTTCATATGTCCTTACGTGGATATTTTGATCTGGGCCTCCATATCTCTGTTTTTAAAATAAAAAGGTTAGACTGAAGTTTTTCAAGGACCTTCTCTCTGTAGGTAGAAATTATTATGTTTTTCCTAATCTATTTTTTTTTTTTTTTTTTGAGACGGAGTTTCGCTCTGTTGCCCAGACTGAAGTAAGTACAGTGGCGCCATCATGGCTCACTGCAGCCTCTACCTGCCTCAGCCTCCTGAGTAGCTGGGAGTACAGGTGCCCACCACCACACCTGACTAAATTTTGTATTATTAGTAGAGATGGGGTTTCACCACATTGATCAGGCTGGTTTCAAACTCCTGACCTCAGGTGATCCACCCGCCTCGGCTTCCCAAAGTGCTGGGATTACAGCCGTGAGCCACCACACCTGGCTATGTTTTGGAATTTTAAGTGAATTCTACATACAAGATTATTCAGCATAATTTTAAATGACAATACCACCTTCAGAACTCCTGATGGCAACAACGTCATCTTGAGACAGCTTTTAGCCCATAAAAAAGTGATCAGTAAATTCTTGAAATTTCCTTGAAAGATCTCATTTCTTTAGAATTTTTTGGTTTCTATTTCCAAATACTACCCCAAATTTAGTCACTTGTAAATAACTTTCTTTTTAATGTTTTCTTTTCTTTCTCTTTCCTTTTCTTTCTTTCTTTTTTTTTTTGGGACAGTGTCTTCCTGTGTTGCCCAGGCTAGGGTGCTAGCATGATCATAGCGCACTGCAGCCTTGAACTCCTGGCCTCAGGCAGTCCTCCCACCTCAGCCGCCCAGGTAGTTGGAACTAGAGGCATGTGCAACCATCCCAGGCTATAAATAAGTGTTTTCCTAAGATTTACTTAATTCCTTGAGGAAACTAGCAAGATGATTTAAGGAAGAATAGAAGAGGCCAGGCACAGTGACTCATACCTATAATCCCAGCACTTTGCGAGTCTGAGGTGGGAAGACTGCTTGAGCCCAGAGGTCAAGACTGCAGTAAGCCAGTGCATTCCAGCCTGGGTAACAGAATGAGAACCTGCCTCAAGGAAAAAAAAAGATAGAGTAGAATAAACTAGTAAATATAAATTCAGCAGAAAAAAATAATGCTGGCATAGGACTGCAAACTTAGTTATAAAATGGTTGCTGTTTTACTAGAGTAAATAAAATACAACATTTGGGGTTACCTTCCACACTGGGCAAAAGTAGTTCATATCTCTGACAAAGGTCATCAGTAACTTATCAATTTTCTGCAAATTATTATTCAAATTTTACAGTCTAGACTTCAATTAATAACAAACAGCCAAACAAAGCTACATCTCCTGAAGCATCAGCTGATTCTTAGAGGATCTAATATGACTTTGAAAGAGTGCCCAGTAAGCTTTTTGTTTTATTTCAAAATTTCCAAAAACTCTTCTTAAGAATTTTTTAATCCCTTGACCCTAAAACATCAAGGTAGCATATCTCAATAAGAGAGAGAATAATAAGGACTGTGGGAATTGCAATGTGTAAAAACAAATAAAAAATACCCTCGGTATTTTATCATTGAAAGGAAGAAAGGGGCAAACAAACCAAAAACTAATGTGAAAAACAAGAAGTTGATCAAGTAGTTAAACCAAAAAGAAGACCTCTGTCTCTCTTATTATACCAACTCTTACACACACATCTTTTAAAGATGTTTCTGTATTGGCTGAAATGTGTGGATGTGTAGTATTCTCCAAAGTAACCAATAATGTTCAGTTAATAATGACTATATAATTTTGATCATACAGCAAATGATCATAATAAAAGACACAATTTTAATTCAATTTCCAATTCACAGATGTTAAACCAGCCTAAAGTAAAAAGCCTGCTTGAAGTTTTTGACTGCTGGATACACAGAAGAGCAAAACTTGCTATGTCAGTTTTTTAATTTGCATGATTTTATTTGCACAACTCATGACTTTTTTCTCCTTTAAAAATGTAAATTACTTTTGCAAAAAAACATTAAACACAAAATTAAATCTTAAAATGGGCAAAGTTGAAGCCAAATCATCCAAAGGAAAAGACAGCCTTGAGCAGTAGGGTGCAGAATACAGACATTACCATCTTCATCTGCATAGAAATGAGTCTGACTGTGTTTGCAACTTCATCATTTGAAATATTACAGAAAAACTCACAAAACAGTGCACTTCCCCACAGATAGCTGGTCTGTGAGATAACTAACAGCACAAAACCAAAATGTCTTTGCTTCATATACATACGTATTTATATAGGTATATGTGTATATGTACATGTATATATATGTATTCATATATACATGTATTTATATATAATATATAGATATACCTTTTTGAGACAGGGTTTAGTTCTGTTGCCCAGGATGGAGTGCAGTGGCGCGATCTCAGCTCACTGTAACTTCTACTTCCCAAGCTCAAGCGATCCTTCCACTTCAGCCTCCCAAGTAGCTGGGACCACAGGCATGTGCCACCACACCCAGGTAATATTTGTATTTTTTGTAGAGACATGGTTTCACCATGTTTTCCAGGCTGGTCACACTCCTGGGCTCAAGCAATCTGATCTGCCCACCTTGGCCTCCCAAAGTGCTAAGATTACAGGCATGAGCCACCATGCCCGGCTGTATTACATATATGTTTACGATACATATTTTTTAAAAATCAGCGTCAATCATTTGGAAGTAACAATTGAAGGTTCTGATTTTTTTTTTTTTTTTTTTTTTTATGAAGTCTCACTCTGTTACCCAAGCTGGAGTATAGTGGTGTGATCTCAGCTCACTACAACCT
Source organism: Cebus imitator (assembly GCF_001604975.1). NCBI lineage: Eukaryota > Metazoa > Chordata > Mammalia > Primates > Cebidae > Cebus > Cebus imitator. Next base: position 420,890 of record NW_016107361.1, on the reverse strand, counting down.
CCACCTCCCGGGTTCAAGAAATTCTCCTGTCTCGGCCTCCTGAGTAGCTGGGATTACAGGCATCTGCCACCATGCCCAGCTAATTTTTGTATTTTTAGTAGAGATGCAGTTTCACCATGCTGGCTAGGCTGGTCTTGAACTGCTGACCTTAGGTAATCCACCCTCCTCAGCCTCCCAAAGTGCTGGGATTACAGGCGCAAGTCACTGTGCCCCGCCAATGTTCTGAATTTTTAAAAAATTAACCCTATATTCTAGGCCATTCCTTAGCTCTTTTCTTAAAATTCCAATATTTTGTTTGTACTATTCTGATTCCCTGAAAGTCTAAAGGGTGACAAACATGCCCTATGCTGAATAATCTTTTATTCTTTGATTCTGAACAATGCCCAGAAGAGGGTGCTCATAGAACAATCAGCCTTGCTTTAACCATGAAGCTAGGACACATCGTTTAGATCAAAGTTTGGTAACCCCAAAGCTGGCAAGTGTGTGGCCATTTTGCTTCTTGGATAAAACCATGGCTGCTATAAGTATCTGTGTACAACGTTGTCTTATTGCCTTTGCATTGTGAACAGTATGTTAAGCCTTGTGGTGTCCACTGTCTTAGGTAGAAGGAAGACTGGTCATTGGTGGTAGAAGAAAAGGAAGAGATGCTTAGAAAAGTAAAACGCTTATGTAGGAATCTCCCAGAAAATCCTCAATGCTAAAAATGCCTGTGCTAATTATCATTTGTTGCTTCTCATCTCCAAATCCAGCTTTCTTTGTCCTGTTTTGTGGTCTTGGAGCTAGACTGTGTAAACATTTATCCTCTGTCAATAGAAGGTGCTGGAGGGACACTGGAGGAAAAAGGGAACTCAGGTTGACTGTTGTGGCTTGAATCTGCTGTGCTCTCCCTTGCTAGTTCTTGTGGTGGGTAAGGGTCAGCACATAGGACATCTAGTGACCCACCCAATTAAGTTTCAGTGGCACCATTTGGGGGACTTCTCAGTGGGTGTCCCACCACTCTAGGCAGCTTCCCAGTGAAATCCCTCTGGCACCTCAGTGGACACCTCAGTGATGTTTGATGAGTCTTGCAGATGCCCAAATGGGTGGCATCCCAGGAGGTTGGACCAATGGTTCAGAAGTTTGGTTTCCTGCTGCCAGCCCTGGCCTGCAACATTTCAGGTAAATTCTCTGCAATTCAGTGGGCCACAGACTTCCTTTCAAAGGGGTCTGAATCAGCCCTAGGTGAGGGGAGGGCCCTCTTCCAGATTTGTTCCTTCCCTGGTACTCCTTCCTTGGGAACAGCCTTAGGGGTAGTGGCTGTTCTTTGTATGTTCTATTCCTGTGTTCATTATGGTTTCCTTTACCCTTAGTAGGCAATCCTCTGCCACTAGTTAATAATCATTTATATTAAACTTTCCCTGTGTGAATTACTGTGTGTCTTCTGTCTCCTAACTAGACACTAATAAAATGCCTTTTGCTCTTAGTAGCTATTTAAAAGAAAAAAATATGAAATTTAATTTTATTAGTTCAAGATTTTTCCTTAGAAGGGAAATAAATTATTTTTAATGTGATTACATAAATAAAGGGATTGCCCAAATGTGCAGTTTAGAGAGACTGTTTGCTTTCTTTGGCCACCTGGGAAGGATACTTCTCAACTCGGGCTCTATAGACCCTTCTGAGGAGACCCTGAGTCACTATGGCTATGAAACAAACCACCACAAACACAATGGTTAAAACAACCATCTTATGTCACTCTCACATGTCTGACGGAAGGACTTTCAAGTTGCATGACAAACGGCGAAGACACAGGGAAGGATGAAGAACTGGGTCCCAAAATGTCTCTACCACAGGGTCCACAGGCATTAATAACGGGTCTGTTAATTCAAACGATATTTTTAAAATTTTACTTTTCCATTTGGTGAGGAAATATATAGTGTAATCACTGTCACAGGACTTCAGTGCCTGCATTTGCATTTATGGTTCAGTTCTTGCCAAGGGATCACCTTAAATGAGTGTGCAGAGCTTAACCAGTAATGTAAAAAGAGGGTTAGGGATGACTGTGGGGTATGTGAGAGCTCTCTGTGCCTTGACTCCCCCGAACAGCCAACTCAGAAAACCTGGCTGTGGGAACCCTAAAGGCTGAGCTGGCCTCTGATCAGGGGAGACAGAAGAATAGAAATTAATCCAGGAGTTTACTGGAGAAGCTGAGAACCACGGAGTTATACAGAGGTAGAAAACAGCCAACTCCCACAGTTTTCAGTAGTAGGTTTGCTGCAGAAAACTGGTGGGCCATGAACCTGGAACCCTCCAGAGAAGGTACCATCAAATTTTGATCTCTGTGTAACACTGATTTCTGCTATAACCCATCCTGTTGTGGCAATGTATGTCTTGAGAAAAGGCTGAGCTGATGTAGTACAGAGGAGGGTTCAACTTGCTGCAGATTATTTGATGCAGGCATAGCCTAAGTTCAGGCCTATGCCAGAGAAAGATGACATATTTACTGATAATTACCTAACCTCCTGAGCACTAGGAGGGCAAGTTTAGGATCATTAGAGTTCTAACTAAACTGTGCAAGAATGTCCTTGAGGTGTGGCCACGTAACAAACAGTGCAATAACTATGAATGTTTTTACAGATTTTATGAGACATTATCATACCATAGCAGTGATTGTGTGTGTTTATATGTTTTAAATACATTTTTTGTTTTATAATAGTTTTAGGCCAAGGCAGGTGGATCCCTTGAGGTCAGGGGTTTGAGACCAGCCTGGCCAACATGGTGAAGCCCTGTCTCTACTAAAAA
>NW_016107361.1:381977-417972 GCF_001604975.1 Cebus imitator | reverse complement strand
GTAGGTTGCAGTGAGCCGAGATTGCACCACTGCCCTCCAGCCTGGGCAACAAGAGCGAAACTCTGTCTCAAAAAAAAAAAAAGTTTTAGACAAAATTTGCAGAGATAGGAGAGAGAGTTCTCACATATCTGACAAATAGTTTTCCCTGTTTTTAACATTTTACATTATTATGGTATGCTAGTCACAATTAATGAACTGATGTTGATACACTATTATTAACTTATTAACTAAAGCCCATACTTTATTTAGGCCTCCCTGGTGTGTGTGTGTGTGTGTGTGTGTGTGTGAGCATGCACACGCATGCATGTGTGTTTTAATCTAATATCCCCTTTGTTTCTGATCCAGGACTCCGTTGAGGGTATGCATTACATTTAGTTGTCATATTTTTCTTAGGCTTCTCTTAGGTAAACAGTTTCTCTTTCTCAGACTTTCCTTGCTTTTAATAACCTTAACAGTTTTGAGGAGTTTTGGCTATGTATTTTGTAGAATGTCATTTAATTGGAATTTTTCTGATGATTATATTTTAATTACTGTCACCATATTTTTAATTGCTAGTTCCTTCCAACATCCCACCAAAAGTGTCAGAATTAGAAAGTGTGCCTCAAACACAAAGAGTTTGAGAACCACTGGTCTACATCAAAGCAGACAGTAAAGTAGCGCGAGTCAAGGTTATTGAGACGTTTAGTCTACCATTTGACCTTTAGTTTCAAAAAGCCAGGTAGGCTTTTGGACCTTTTCCACAGTGGCTGGATAGATAGCAATCTCAATTTGTACTGTCTGCACGTCACCCAAAATGGCCAGGCCATCGGCCACCCCCTTCATTTAGCAGCCCTGACTTAGAAAACAATAGCTCTTTGCTCAAAGGTTGCTGTTGTAGTGACTCATCTTGCAATTAAAAAGGAAGGTAAACTACACATAATGACATTCTAAGTTGTCCCACAGTTTTCAACAGAAAATACTCTTAAAGTATAACCAGAAACAAGAAAACTTCAATGCAATATTTTCCTTTTTGTTTTTCAAATGAGTAAAGTCCAAATTAGGGAACAGAAACAAGTATATCCTATGAATTTGTAACGCCTACAACCACAGAAGAATTCTAGTATGGAAGTGCTGTTGTGCCTCTTCTAGTAATTAAACGTGTGCAAGTTACAGCCTTAATTAAAACACCTTTTAGGAGTCTACTCTGGTCTTGATGAGAGTGAAGTTCCTAAGTGCTGGCAACTTTGGAGCACTAAACATTACTGACAATGCTGGAAATGGTACAGTCTTTACCTCAATAAAGAAGACAATACCCGATATGTCCCCTGGAGCTCAAAATTAAAATATTTGTATTGGAATACAGACAGGCTGAAAGATGTGTTCCATGAACCAAAAAGTACTCACCGTGTTGGCGAGCTCTAGGTAGCTTCCTCCTACAGAGTTACCAGCATGCGAGGACTGCGTGAGCTGTTTGTGGAGAGCAGCTTGCTGATGCAAAGAGCTTCCACTATACTCGAGCAGCTTCTGGAGGGCTAACTGGCTCTGCACATCTGGGCTCTGGAGGTCCCTGGCACCAGAATCGTATTCCCAGCTCTCCCTGGCGGCTGATAAGGCACCTAAGTCCGAGAGAAGCAGAGAAAATGAAAAGACATTTCCTTCATTAGCCTGTGGGTGGCCAATAGGCAATGATTTGGAACCTCCTAAGCCTTCCATGTGCCAGCAACTCGGAACATATGTGGCACCCAGGCTGCATGCTAAGCACTTTCCCTTTCAAACCGACACATGGGGAGCCTGGAGATAAAAGCAATTTCAGGCAAAGCATTCAGAAATAACTATCCAATGAATATGTGCCCCCTAAACAGAAATGCTTAGCATAAAAGCAGTGGAGAGCCAAGTAAAGGGAATCCAGATCAGTCACATCTGTGATTTGCACAGGGCTAGTATATTAGCCTTAGCATTGGTCATTCTTCCTTCCCAAAAAGGAAGAAACAAGAGAAATGACAGAAAGTTAAGATATGGCACTTTATCATGACTTTCTTTTTCTTTCTTCCCTTCATTTCCTTCCTTCCTTCCTTCCTTCCTTCCTTCCTTCCTTCCCTCCTTCCTTCCTTTCCTTCCTCTCTTCTTCTCTCTCTCTTTCTTTCTTTCTTTCAACACAGGGTCTTGTTCTGTCATCCAGGTGGGAGTACAGTGTCATGATCACAGCTCATTACAGCCTCAACCTCCTGGACTCAAGTGATCCTCCTGCCTCATTAAAATTTTTTTTTATTTTGTAGACCTCATTTCTACAGTATGTTGCCCAGGCTGGTCTCAAACTCCTGGGATCAAGCAATCCTCCTACCTTGGTCTCCCAAAATGTTGGGATTACAGGCGTGAGCCACTGTGCCCAACAGTATCATGACTTTCTAATGTTGATGTATTCTTACCTGAAGGAAGCTCGATTGTATTTTCCATTTAGGGATTGCAATGAAGCTGAGTTCTGGGCAATAGAATATGAACAGAAATTATCAGCATCACTGCTGGGCCTTGCTTATAAAGCCCCACAGTGTGTGATTCTCCATGCCCTTTGCCTTCCAGCCTGATTCAGATGAGAATGGTACCCTTTAGCCACGTGGTACAGATGGTGGAGCCACAAGGTAGATGGAAGATGCCTGGATCCCAGAATCATCACTTGCAGAAGAGCTGTCTGCTCATCCTAAGTACCCTGTTTCGACCTCATATGATTAGAAAAGAAACTTTTTTAACATATTTTTTATTTCATTGTTTTTTTGGGAACAGGTGGTGTTCGGTTACATGAAAAAGTTCTTTAGTGGTGATTTCTTTTCTTTTCTTTATTTTTTTGGGCTGGGGTCTCGCTCTGTTGCCAGGCTGGAGTGCAGTGGCATGATCTCGTCTAACTGCATCCTCTGCCACACTGGTTCCAGCAATTCTCCTGCGTCAGCCCCCCAAGTAGCTGGAACTACAGGCGTATGCCACCACTCCCAGCTAATTTTATAATTTTTTTTTAGTAGAGATGCGGTTTCACCAAGTTGGTCAGGATGGTCTTGATCTCTTAACCTTGTGATCTGCCTGCCTTGGCCTCCCAAAGTGCTAGCATTACAGGCGTGAGCCACCGCACCCAGCTTTAGTGGTGATTTCTAAGATTTTGGTGCGCTCATCACCTAAGCAGTGTACGCTGTGCTCAATGTGTAGTCTTTTATCCCTCACCCCCCACCCAGCCTTTCCCCTGAGTCCCCAAAGTCCACTGTGTCACTCTTATGCCTTTGCGTCCCCATAGCTTAGCTTCCACTTATAAGTGAGAACATACGATGTTTGGTTTTTTTTAGTCCTGAGTTATTTCACTTAGAATAATGGTTTCCAATTCCATCCAGGTTGCTATGAAAGCCATTATTTTGTTCCTTTTTATGGCTGACTAGTATTCCATGGTGTATATATACCACATTTTTTTTATCCACTCATTGATTGATGAGCATTTGGGCTGGTTCCATATTTTCACAATTGCAAATTGTACTGCTATAAACATGCATGTGCAAGTATCTTTTTCATTTATTGACTTATTTCCCTCTGGGTAGATATCCAAGAGTGGGATTGCTAGATCAAATGGTAGATCTCCTTTTAGTTATTTAAGGTACTTCTATTGTGTTTGATTCACCGTATATTTTTGGTTTGTTGTTAGAGCAGCTAGTATCATCTTAACTATTACAGACGATTAGAAGGTAATAAAAGATGCTAATATTTATAATACAAATGGGAAAGTGCAATGAAAAAGTAGAACTAAAGGGGGGATATCTAGCTCAGTCTACCTGGAGATGAAGGGGAATGTTCAGGGAAAGCGTCCTGGAGGAGAAAGCCTGATGTTTCAGTTGTTACTCTTTCCAGAAAAAAATGGATTTGAAGTAACACCTGCTTCCTTGTGTTGTGTTGTTCACTCTGAATGGAAGTTTCTTGTGGGTGCATCCGGTTGGTGAAGCCTAGGTAGCATGCCTCTAACTACAAGGAAAGCTGGGTAAATGTGTTTTCTGGTTTTACTTTAGAGAGGTAGTATTTATAAGGTGAGACATTTCCTAAACAGGAAAGGGTGCTCAAAAGGCCTGGGCAGCCAGAAAACAGACAATGGCCTATGCACAGGACGTGTACTGGGTCCTGTGGATATAGCAGTAAACATGATAAATTGTAGTCCCTGCCTGCAAAGATCTCATTCTGGAGGGTCTTTAATACATGGCTTTTAATGACAAAAAAGGGACACAAAATGATCCAGTTTGTACTATGACATGAGAACATATATAGATTACTCTATAATTTACTTGAGAATAATTACATACAGCAAACTGCAGTTTGTGTACAGTGAGTTCCAACATGAATGTCCAGTCTCCCCTTATCAGGTATTGATGAATTTAATCATTGTGAATAGGAAACCTGTCTTCAGATGGTTTCCTACTGTTCTGGCTCTGCTGGTCCTCTCCAGTCGGTCTAACCCAACATTCTTTTTATACGGTGCCTTTATAGCTGGGACGCATCAACTGCTTTTATCAAAGCAGTCAATTCTGTCACTATGTTTGCAATTGCTCCAAGTTTATTTTAATGTTAAAGTCTATTGATTGTATTGCAAGGGAGGTTTTGCTTTCCTTAACATAGACTGGTAAATGCCTGCCCTCCCTCCCCCTGTTCCTCTGAACATTGTCTGTTATCTGCCTAAATGCTTCAGGGTCCCTGTTCTGGCTCCAGCAACATGTGGCAAGAAGACTATGGAGGCCACAGCTGAAAAGTGGAGCCCTCACATTGGATCAAGTCATGGACTGATTTGTATCTCATAGGTAAGACATGGTGCTCGGCCTTGCCTCATATGTTCACCACAATACTCTCAGCATCATACAGAGGGCTTGTGACATATAGCATTTAATGAACATTTATTGAATGGATTGCTGAGCTATCCATGGTTGTAGTACTCCAGAGTTTCACTTTTTAACCTGGAAATACAACATGGAAGTTACTTTTTAAAATCAATATAAATTATACACATAAACTTTTTCTTTATGCAAACATGAAGCCTCATTCTCAAATAAGAAAACACAATAGTTCTGAGGTGGAGCAAGATGAATAGAAGCCTGAATAGAAGCTTCCACCGATCATTCCCCTCTACAGAAACACCAAATTTTAACAACTATCCACACATAAAATAGCACCATCATCAGAACTGACAATCAGGTAATCAGTCACAGTTCCTGGTTTTAACTTCCCCTCGCTGAAAGAGGCACTGAAGAGGGTAGGAAAGGCAGTCTTGAATCGCCAACACCACTCCTCACCTACCTTCCAGCAGCAGTTATGTACTGTGGAGAATTTGTGCTTATGGGAGAGGCAAAGCACAGCTAATGGGTGACCTGGCATTGAACTCAGTGCTGCCCTGTGACAGCAGAGAGCCAACCTGTGCTGGGCTCAGCCACTGCCTACCCATGGAGGGGGCATTTGGATCAGCCCTAGCCAAAGGGGAATTGCCCATCCCAGCAGTCGGAACTTGAGTTTCTCAGCAAGCCTTGCCACAGTGGGCTAAAGTGCTCTGGGTGGGGGGCGGTTCTAGATAAACCTGAAAGGCAGTCTAGGACACAAAGACTGCAATTATTCCTAGGCAAATCCTAGTGCTGGACTGGGCTTAGAGCCAGTGGACTAGGGCAGCATGTGACCTAGTGAGACATCAGTGGGAGTGGCTAAAGGAGGGCTTGCATCACCATCTCAATAACCCCAGGCAGCACAGCTTGCAGCAAATAAAGTGACACCTTCCTTCTGCTTGAGGAGAGGAGAGAGAAATGTAAAGAGGATTAAGTTTTGCATCTTGGAAAACAGCTCAGCCATAACAGGACAGGGTACCAGGCAGAGACCTGAGGCCCCCATTCTAAGCTCTAGCTTCCAGACATTTCTAGACATACCCTGGGCCAGAAAAGGAACCTGCCTTGAAGGAAAAGACCCAGTTCTGGCCAACACGGTGAAACTCCATCTCTACTAAAAATACAAAAAAAAAAAAAAAAAATTAGCCAGGCATGATGGCAGACACCTGTAATCCTAGCTACTCAGGAGGTGAGGCAGAAGAATTGCTTGAACCGGGAGGTGGAGGTTGCAGTGAGCTGAGATCATGCCATTGTACTACAGCCTGAGCAACAAGAGTGAAACTCTGCCTCAAACAAACAAACAAACAAACGAACCCAAAAAACCCAAAAAGTTTACTGAAAGGGATATTTTCAGAATACCTCTCAAATCTAGAGAAAGTTATCAACAGTCAAGTATAAGAAGGTTATAGAACACCAAACAGATTTAACCCAAAGAAGACCACCTCAAGGTATCTAATAATCAAACTCCCAAAGGTCAAGGATAAAGAAAGGCTCATAAAAGCAGAAGAGAAAAGAAACAAATAATATACAATGGAGTTCTAATACGTCTGGAAGCAGACTGCTCACTGTAAACCTCATAGGCCAGGAGAGAGGGGCATGACATATTTAAAGTGCTAAAGAAAAGAAAAAACCTTTTACACTAAAATAGTATATCTGGTGAAAATATCCTTCAAACATGAGGGAAAAATAAAGACCTTCATAGACAAACAGCATCTGAGGAATTTCATCAACATCAGACCTGACTTATAAGAAATGCTAAAGGATGTTCTTTAATCCGAAAGGAAAGGATATTAATGAGCAAGAAGAACTCATCTGAAGGTATAAAACTAAGTGGTAATAGTAAGCACACAGAAAAAGACGGAATATTGTAATACAGTAACTGTGGCATGTAAACTACTCTTATAAGTAGAAAGACTAAATGATGAACCAATAAAAAACAATGACTACAACAAATATTTAAGACATAGAGAGTACAATGAGACATAAAGAGAAAGAACAAAAAGTTAAAAAAATAGGGAAGATGTTAAAGTATAGAGTTTTTATTAGTTTTCTTTTTGTGTGTTTCTTTTTGTTGTTTATGCAATTAGTGTTGTCATCAGTTTAAAATAATGGGTTATAAGATATTACTTGCAAACCTTGCAATAACTTCAAATCAAAAAACATACACTGAATACATAAAAAATAAAAAGCAAGAAATTAAACCACACCACCAAAGCAAATAACCTTCACCAAGAAGAAGACAGAAAGGAAGCAAAATAGGAAAAGAAGACCACAAAACAATCAGAAAACAAATAACAAAATGGTAAGAGTAAGTCCTTACTCACCAATCATAACATTAAATGTAAATGGGCTAAATCCTCCAATCAAAAGACAGAGTGCCTGAATGGATAAAAAAATCAAGACCAAATGACCTGTTGCCTATAAGAAACATGCTTTACCTATAAAGATACACATAGACTGAAAATAAAGGGATGAAAAAAGATATTCTATGCCAATGGAAACCAAATAGTAACTATACTTGTATCAGGCAAAATAGATTTCAAGAAACAAACTAGAAAAAGAGACAAATAAGGTCATTATATAATGAAAATGGGGTTAATTCAGCAAGAAGATGTAACAATTGTAATTATGCACCCAACAATGAAGCACCCAGATATATAAAGTAAATATTATTAGAGCTAAAGATAGAGAGAAAGATCTAAATGCCCTAATAACTGGAGACTTTAACACTCCATTTTCAGTGTTGGACAGATCTTCCCAGTAGAAAATCAGCAAAGAAACATTGGACTTAATCTGTGTAATAGAACAAATGGACCTAATAGATATTTACAGAATATTTCTTCAATATCTGTAGGATACACATTCTTTTCCTCAGCACATGGGTCATTCTCAAGGATAGAATATATTTTAGGTCACAAAGCAAAAGTATTAAAACATTCAAAAAATTTAAATAATATCAAGCATCTTTTCTGACCACAATAGACTAAAACTGGAAATCAGTAACAAGAGGAATTTTGAAAATCATACAAACACATGGAAATTAAATAATATGCTCCTGAATGACTAGTGGGTCAATGAATAAAATAAGAAAGAAATGGAGAAATTTCTTGAAACAAATGATAGTGGAAACACAACATTCCGAAACCTATGGGATACAGTGAAAGCAGTGCTGAGAGAAGTTCATACCTACCAATGCCTACAACAAAAAGCAGAGAAATGAATAAAGAACCTAATGGTGCATCTCAAAGAACCAGAAAAGCAAGAACTAATCAAATCCAAAATTAGTAGGAAAAAATAACAATAAAGATCAGAGCAGAAATAAATAAAATTGAAACAAATAAAACAATACAAAAGATCAATGAAACAAATAGTTGGTTTTTTGAAAAGATAAATAAAATTGACAAACCTTTAGCCAGACTAAGAATAAAAAAGAGAAGACTCAAATAAATGAAATCAGACTTGAAAAATGAAACATTACAACTGATACTGCAGAAATTCAAAGGATCATTAGGTGGCTACTATAAGCAACTATGCCAACAACTTGGAAAACCTAGAGGAAATGGATAAATTCTTAGACACATACAACTTATCAAGATTGAACCATGAAGCAATCCAAAGCTTGAATAGACCATTACAAAATAATGAGATTGAAGCTATACTGAAAGTCTTCCAGTAAAAACTGCTGTGACCCAATGGCTTCACTGCTGAATTCTACCAAACATTTAAAGAACTAACACCAATCCTACTCACAGTGTTCAAAAAAATAGACAAGTACGGAACACTTTCATACTCATTCTATGAGGTCAGTATTACCCTGATACCAAAAACAGAAAAAGCCACATCAAAAAAACCTACAGGCCAATATCCCTGATGAACATTGATGCAAAAATCCTCAATAAAATACTAGCAAGTTGAATTAATCAACACATTAAAAAGTTTACTCATCATGATGAAGTGGGATTTATCCTAGGGATGCAAGGATGGTTCAACATATACAATCAATCAATGTGATACGTCATATCAACTGAATGAAGGACAAAAACCACATGATCACTTCAACTGATGCTGAGAAAGTATTTGGTAAAATTCAATATCCCTTCATGGTAAAAATCCTCAAAAAACTTAGTATAGAAGGGGCATACCTAAACACAATAAAAGCTTAATATGGCAGACTCACAGCTAGTATCATACTGAATAGGGAAAAACTGAAAGTCTTTTCTCAAAAATCTGGAACATGAAAAGGATGCCTAGTGTCACCACTGTTATTCAACATAGTATTGGAAGTCCTAGCTACAGCAATCAAACAAGAGAAAGATATAAAAGGCATCCCAACTGGAGAAGAAGTAGTCAAATTATCCTTGTTTGCCTAAGATATGTTCTTATATTTGGAAAAACCTAAACACTCCACCAAAATGCTATTAGAACTGATAGACAAATTCAGTAAAGTTTCAGAATACAAAATCAACATACAAAAATTAGTAGCATTTCTATATGCCAATAGTGAACAATCTGAAAAAAAAAATTAAAAAGTAATACTAGACATACGAAGAGAAGCTGGTACCATTCCTTCTGAAACTATTCCAAATAATCCAAAAAGAGGGGATCCTTCCCAAATCATTTTATGAGACCAACATCATACTGATACCAAAACTGGGCAGAGACTCAGCAAGAAAATAAAACTTCAGGCCAATACCCATGATGAACATAGATGCAAAAATCTTCAATAAAATACAGGCAAACCGATTGCAACAGCACATCAAAAAGCTTATCCACCATGATCAAGTAGGATTCATCCCAGGGATGCAAGGCTGGTTCAACATACACAAGTCTATAAACATAATTCACCACATAAACAGAACCAAAGACAAAAACCACATGATTATCTCAATTCATGCAGAGAAGGCCTTTGACAAAATTCAACAGCCCTTTATGCTAAAAACCTTCAATAAACTAGGTATTGACGGAACGTATCTTAACATAATAAAAGCTATTTATGACAAACCAACAGCCAGTATCATACTGTTGATATTCATACTGAATGGGCAAAACCTGGAAGCATTCCCTTTGAAATCTGGCACTAGACAAGGATGCCCTCTCTCACCACTCCTATTCAATATAGTACTGGAAGTTCTAGCGAGAGCAATCAGGCAAGAAAAAGAAATAAAGGGTATTCAAATAGGAAAGGAGGAAGTCAAATTGTCTCTATTTGCAGACAACGTGATTGTATATCTACAAGACCCCATCGTCTCAGCCCAAAATCTCCTGAAACTGATAAGCAACTTCAGCAAAGTCTCAGGATACAAAATCAATGTGCAAAAATCACATGCATTCCTATACACCAATAACAGACTTAAAGAGAGCCACATCAAGAACAAACTGCCATTCACAATTGCTACAAAGAGAATAAAATACCTAGGAATACAATTAACAAGGAACATAAAGGACCTCTTCAAGGAGAACGACAAGCCACTGCTCAATGAAATAAGAGAGGACACAAACAGATGGAATAACATTCCATGTTCATGGTTAGGAAGAATCAATATCGTGAAAATGGTCATACTGCCCAAAGTAATTTACAGATTCAACACCATCCCTATCAAGCTACCAATGACCTTCTTCACAAAACTGGAAAAAACCACCTTAAACTTCATACGGAACCAAAAGAGAGCCCACATAGCCAAGTCAATTTTAAGCAAAAAGAACAAAGCGGGAGGCATCACACTACCGGACTTCAAACTATACTACAAGGCTACAGTAATCAAAACAGCATGGTACTGGCACCAAAACAGAGATATAGACCAATGGAACAGAACAGAGGCCTTGAAGGTAACACAACATATCTACAACCATTGGATCTTTGACAAACCTGACAAAAACAAGCAACGGGGAAAGGATTCCCTGTTTAATAAATGGCGTTGGGAAAACTGGCTAGCCATGTGCAGAAAGCAGAAACTGGACCCATTCCTGACACCTTACACTAAAATTAACTCCAGACGGATTAAAGACTTAAACATAAGACCTAACACCATAAAAACCCTAGAAGAAAATCTAGGTAAAACCATTGAGGACATAGGCATAGGCAAGGACTTCATGACCAAAACACCAAAAGCATTGGCAACAAAAGCCATAAGAGAGAAATGGGACCTAATCAAACTCCAGAGCTTCTGCACGGCAAAAGAAACAGTCATTAGAGTGAATCAGCAACCAACAGAATGGGAAAAAATTTTTGCAGTCTACCCATCTGACAAAGGGCTGATATCCAGAATTTACAAAGAACTAAAACAGATTTACAAGAAAAAAACTAACAAGCCCATTCAAAAGTGGGCGAAGGATATGAACAGACACTTTACAAAAGAAGACATACATGAGGCCAACAAACATATGAAAAAATGCTCATCATCACTGGTCATCAGAGAAACACAAATCAAAACTACATTGAGATACCATCTCACACCAGTTAGAATGGCGATCATTAAAAAATCTAGAGACAACAGATGCTGTAGAGGATGTGGAGAAATAGGAACACTTTTACACTGTTGGTGGGAGTGTAGATTAGTTCAACCATTTTGGAAGACAATGTGGCGATTCCTCAAGGACCTAGAAATAGAAATTTCATATGACCCAGCAAATCTATTACTGGGTATATATTCAAAGGATTATAAATCATTCTACTATAAGGACATATGCACACGAATGTTCATGGCAGCACTGTTTACAATAGCAGAGACCTGGAACCAACCCAAATGCCCATTGATGATAGACTGGACAGGGAAAATGTGGCACATATACACCATGGAATATTATGCAGCCATCAAAAACGATGAGTTTGTGTCCTTTGTAGGGACATGGATGAACCTGGAAACCATCATTCTCAGTAAACTGACACAAGAACAGAAAATCAAACATGGCATGTTCTCACTCATAGGCGGGTGTTGAACAATGAGAACACATGGACACAGGTAGGGGAACATCACACACTGGGGTCTGTTGGGGGGAAATAGGGGAGGGACAGTGGGGGGGGTGGGGAGTTGGGGAGAGATAGCATGGGGAGAAATGCCAGATATAGGTGATGGGGAGGAAGGCAGCAAATCACACTGCCACGTGTGTACCTATGCAACAATCTTGCATGTTCTTCACATGTACTCCAAAACCTAAAATGCAATTAAAAAAAAAAGTAATTCCAAGTACAATAGTCACAAATAAAATTAAATATCTAAAAATAAATTTAACTGAAGAAGTAAAAGATATCTATAATGAAAACTGTAAAACACTGATGAAAGAAATTGAAAAGAACCACCCCAAAATGGAAAGATAATCCATGTTCACGGATTGGAAGAATCAATATTGTTAAAATGTCCATACTAGCCAAAGCAATCTACAGATTCAATGCAATCCCTATCTAAATAGCAATGACAGTCTTCATAGAAATAGAAAAAAAATCCTAAAATTTATGTGAAACCACTAAAGACCCAAACAGCGAGAGCTATCCTAAGAAGCAAAGAGAGCAAAACGGGAGAAATCACAATAGTTGACTTTAAATTATACCACAGAACTAAGTAACCAAACAGCATGCTACTGGCATAAAAACAGTCATATAGGCTGGTGGAATAGAATAGAGAACCCAGAAACAAGTCCACACACTTACGGTGAACTCATTGTTGACAACGATGTCAAGAACATACATTCAGGAAGAGAGTCTCTTTAATAAATTGTGCTGGGAAAACTGATATCTTATTCAGAAGAATAAAACTAGACGTCTATCTCTCACCTATACAAAAACAAAAATGAATTAAAGACTTAGATCTAAGGTTTCAAACTATGAAACTATCACAAGAAAACATTGAGGAAACTCTGCAGGGCATTGGTCTGTGCAAAAATTTCTTGAGTAATATCCCCAAAACACAGGCAACCAAAGCAAAAACGGACAAATGAGATTATATCAAGTTAAAGAGTTTCTGCACAGCAAAGGAAACAATCAACAAAGTGAAGAGACAGCCCACAGAATGGGAGAAAATATTTGCAAACTACCCATTTGGCAAGGGAATAATAAACAGAATATATAAGGAGCTCAAACAACTCTACAGAAAAAATCTAATAATCTGATTTTAAAATGGGCAAACAATATGAATACAGATTTCTTAAAAGAAAACATAAATAGGCACATGAAAAGGTGGTCAACATCATTGATCATCAGAGCAATGCAAAACAAAACTATAATGAGATATCATCTCACCCCAGTTAAAGTGGATTTTATCCAAAAGACAGGCAATAATAAACAGTAGTGAGGATGTGGAGAAAAGAAAACCCTCATACACTGTCGGTGGGAATATAAATTTGTACAACCACCATGGAGAACAGTTTGGAAATTTTTCAAAAACCTAAAAATAGAGCAACCATAGGATCCTGCAGTCTCACTGATGGGTATATAGCCAAAAGAAAGGAAATCAGTATATCGAAAGGAAATCAGTATATCGAAAGGAAATCAGTATATTGAAAGGATATCTGCACTCCCATGTTTATTGCAGCACTATTCACAATAATTAAGATTTACATGCAACTTACGTGTTTATCAATAGATGAATGGATGAAGAGAACGTGGTATGTATATACAATGCAGTACTACTCAGCCATAAAAAGAAAGATCTTGTTATTTGCAACAACATGGATGGAACTGGAAGTCATTATGTTAAGTGAAATAAGCCAGGAACAGAGAGACAAATTCTACGTGTTCTCACTTATTTGTAGGAGCTAAAAGTGAAAACAATTGAACTAATGGAGATAGAGAGTAAGGATGGTTACCAGAGCTGGAAAGGGTACTGGGGGAAGTAGAGGGGAAGTGGGAATGGTTAATGTGTGCAATAAAATAGAAAGAATGAATAAGACCTACTATTTGCTAGCACAACAGGGGACTTCAGTCAAAAATTTAATTGTGCATTTAAAATAATTGAAAAAAGTATAATTGGATTGTTTGTAACACAAAGGATAAATGCTTGAGGGGACACATACCCCCTTTACCATGATGTGATTATTATGTACTACATGCCTGTATCAAAGTATTTCATGTACCCCGTAAATATATACACCTAAATGTACCCAAAATATTTTAAAAAAACCTACAGTTCTGGGGTAACACAGTCAAAGGAAGCTTCATTTGAAATTTATTATGCCATATTAACAGACCTAAACCCAGTTTCTGGCAGAATCACTTAATTAGGTTAGCCAAGCTCTATATTAATCAGCAAGATTAAAAGGCTTTCATATTATTACCATAACAATTTTGCTGAAATGATGCTGAGGATCTCAGATCCTCTGCTGTGGAGCCAAAATCAATCATAATAGCATCCACATAAATGGACCATATAAAGGGAAGTGCATTTTACAAAAATATATACTAGACTGTTCCCATTACTGGCTTTTAATCTGTCTCCATGTTAGATTTTTTTCTCAATAAAAACCAACATTCATGAGACAAAAACTAGTCATTTAATTGTGATCATGTCACTAAAAAACTTTGAAAATGTAGGTCTGGTAACCATCTTCCTTTTGCCCTTTGAAGCATGATGGTAGCTGATGGTTCATATACAGCCTCTTGACAGCCTCTGTTCACCTCCTTGTGAACCTCAGATTGGTTCCTGTGCTCCAAGAAAAAAAAAAAAAGCTTACTCTCTACCTATACTTTTTCCTCTTTCCTTCCTTTCTCCTGTCTTCCCATCCTTTCTGCTTGCCTGCCCTCCAACAGATTTTGAGAACTCACCAAGTAATAGATACTACAAGAAATACTAGAAATATTAATTCAAAGCTAAGATAAAAATCTTTGCTGTAAAGAGCTTACCATCTGGTGGAAAGGTAGAACATTCTATGACATTTCTGAAGCATTCAAATTATTTCCTTTTTTATCCCCCTGCATCAGCACTGGGGGCAGTGGGAGAAAGGGTTCATGAATACACTCTCTCAAATTTCACTTTTATCAACTCTGTAGTGAGATGAGGAAGGGACTCCTTTTTCCTTTCGGACATTTGAATCGGTATTTGTGTATTAACATGAATGCTTTTCCTTAATGTTCAAGTTATTCTTCATCAGAAGAAATTTTGTAAATACATCATCAGGTTACAACCCTCAATTCCTGCTTAATATTTCTCTTTTACGCATACTGTAAGTGAAAGAAAAATTAAGAATGTAATTTTAATATGATTTGGGTTTTGTCTGACATCTACACATTAGGTCAATGGTCTCATGAGCCCTCTTGCAATATGGTTTTTCATATTACACCCATTCCCCACAGGGATATGGCTGTGCATTTTCTCCTTGACATGGACATCATTGTGTCAATGTCCCCTGGCTCACTAGGTTCCAGCCAGGCTGACCTGGATCTTCTAACATGATGGGTGCTTTCAAGGCACAGGCCTTTCATGTGCTGTTTTGTGCTAGAAATGCTGCTCCTCACATTCTTCGCGGGGCTCAGGTCTCAGACTTACTGAGTTCCCAAACAAATGACAAAGCCATTGTTAGAAGCACTCCCAGCACTCTCTACACTCTCAGGCCAGACGCAGGAGGGCCTGGGGGTCATGAGCACTAGCTTTGGCTTTGGACTTTCTGCATTTGAGTCCCAGCCATGCCCTTAACAACAGTCATGAGAAGGTAATAAGAAGGAAGACAGTTTTTACCACAGAGAGAAATTGCAAAAAACAAAAATAAATAAAGATTATAGGTTTAAATATCTCTCTATATGATCTTGCAATACTACTTAAATGTTGAGTTCCCTTTTTGTTAGCAGGCTTTTGCACATAAATCCCCTAATAATAACCAAACATAAGTGGCCCCACAGATATATGTAAACATTTAAACCAATACAGAGTTGATAACCTGCAAAAGCCTCCTTAAATATTCCATCTAGCCTAGAGGGTCAACATGGGATTCTTAACATTGGTCAGTCTACACATGATTAGGCTCCCTATACCTGTCTATACTGGTCACTTAGCAAAGTACATGAGGCACTTTAGCCATGATGTATCTTTATTTTTAGCAGATCATATGAAGATAGATATCTATCACCTGACATAGCCACATGCACAGGACTGTTTTCTACAATAACTAGAGTGGACAATGGAATCTTCAATCATTTTTCTTTTCAGGAATGGTATGAAGACAACTGACAAAGGTCACTTCTAGGCACTAATTCCTTCATAAGCTTACCACTGTTCCATTGTCCACTGGGAGTCAGTATCAGCAATTTGCCAATATAATTCTATTAATTAGGACAAGCTAGATTATGCTGCAGTAAAAGACCCCCTCCCTGTACCAAATCTCAGTGGCTTAAACATAAAAGACTTGTTTCTCTGTACACTGCCATCTGAGGGTCAGCAAGAGCTCTGTTAATTGTAATCACTCAGCACTATCTGTCACTATCTAGTGGGAAGAGAGTATTCTAGAGAGACTGACATTGGCAGTTGAATGCTCTGGTGCACAAGTGACTCACATGGCTCATAACCCACTGGCCAGATATAGTCATATGGCCCAACCCTATCCTAAGGGGATACCAGTCATGTAATCCTACTGCATGTCCAGAAGGGGCAAAACTGGAAACATCTGGTGAATACAAGAACAGAGTTTAATATTGATTTGATTTTTATATTCTCTCAAATATGATAACATCTGAGGGTTTCTTTTCCTTTTTCTTTTTGCTTTTCTTTTTCTTTTTTTTTTTTTTTTTTTTTTTTTTTTTTTTTTTTTTTTTTTTTTTTTTGAGACCGAGTCTTGCTCTTTTGGTCAGGCTGGAGTACAGTGGCACAATCTCAGCTCACTACAACCTCTGCCTCCCAGGACCAAGCAACTATCCCATTTCAGCCTCTCTAGTAGCTAGGATTACAGGTGTGTGCCACCACGCCAGCTAATTTTTGTATTTTTAGTAGAGACAGGGTTTCACCATGTTGACCAGGCTGGTTATAAACTCCTGACTTCAGGTGATCTGCCCTCCTCAGACTCCCAAAGTGCTGGGATTACAGGCATGAGCCACTATGCCCAGCCCCTTTTTCTTCTAGACTTTTTATTGTACTATGACCAACCACATACCCTGTATTATTATTATTACTATTGTTCAACATCCAGAATTAATGGCCTTATTAAGACCTTATTCTTGGCCTGTTAATGCAAGAATGTGGCAATAGCACTTTGTTCTTACATAGAAAAATATTTAGAAAAAAAAAGTTATCTTTTCTATGTGAATATAATATTCTTTTTGAGAAATCTCTGTATGTGTATACACGTAGATACACATATGATATAGATGCCTGCATACATATGCATATATTCCAGCTTTTACATTAACGACTGAAGAAGGAAATACTAAAGAATCGTGGCATAAGAAAAAAATCCTAATTCACATTTTGCCTGTATTTTGACAATCAAAAAAGAACTATAAAAATAAATGCTGACCAACTTCACCTTAAAGCATCCACAGAAAGATCAAGTGTGTTAATCAAAGGAAGTACAAGAAGTGCCAACCTCAAAGGGCACCAGCAAGGACCCTTTACCAAAGCTAGAGGATCCTCTTTTGGGTTTGGGAATTTGCCCTCTTTCACCATTATTTCTATTACCTTTTAAAACTGTAATTTCATCTCACTCCTATTATGCGTTTCTTGGGTCATCTCCTAAAGAGCTGAAACAAAGAGTCAAACAAAGGCGTGGTAGGTGGGGCTCACTCATGCCAGCACTCGCCCTTCTTTTGCTGGTTTTTCTTAAAGGCTCCTCAACGAGGAGATTACCACTGTATTAGTCGGCTTGGGCTGTCATAACAAAATACCAAAGCTTAGGTGGCTGATGCAACAGAAATATATTTTCTCACAGTTCTGGAGGCTAGAAATCCAAAATGCGATGCCACGGTGGTCAGGTTCTAGTGAGGGCTGCATTCCTGGCTTGTAAATAGCTACCTCTTACTGTGTCCTTACATGGCAAGAAGAGAGGGCAAGAGCAAGCTCTGCAGTGTCTCTTCTTATAAGGGCCCTAATCCCATCATAAGGCCCCACCCCATGATCTCATCTAACCTTAATTACCTTCCAAAGGCCCTATTTCCAATTGCCATTACACTGGGGGTTAGGGTTTCCACATACCAATGTAGGCAGGGGACACAAGCATTCAGTCCATAACAGCCATTAAGCAGTTGCTCTCCAGGCCAGTAAGGAAGCTGCATGGCACCTGGCATCCCTGTAAGTAGATATCTAAAACCCTCCCTATGCCCAGAGATTGTGGTCTCTGCACAAACAGAAGCAAAGGAAGCACTGTAATGCCTATTGGGCCCTCTGAAGTGAGAGGCAAGGTATATTTTTGTTTTTAGACGCAGGGTCTTGTTCTGTCATCCAGGCTAGAGTGCAGTCGTACAATCATAGCTCACTGCAGCCTCCAACTCCTAAGCTTGAGTCCAGCAGTGGTCCTCCTGCCTCAGCCTCCCAAGTAGCCGGGCAAATTCTTTTATAGAGACGGAGTTTCACTATGTTGCCCCAGCTGGTCTTGAACTCCTGGCTTCAGGTGATCCTCCTGCCTCAACCTTCCAAAATGCTAGGATTACAAGTGTGAGCCTCCATGCCTGGCATATATATACATATACATATATATATATATATATATATTATATATATATGTATATATATACATTTATATATAGTATTCCAGCTAAAAATATATATTATATATATTACATATTATATAATTTATATTTTATATAATATATATCAAGTTTATATATATATACACATATATATTAACTGGACTATTTAGTGTTTGAAGGTAGCAGAGCATAAATTCTAAATGCTTCTTTCATTTATCCAAATAGCACAGGAAATGAGTGGCAATTTGACATATTTATAAAACATATCACTGGAAAATTCTGCTCTCAGAGAGAATGCTAAAACAGAAAAACCTGCCAAACACTGAGATATTTGCCCTGCTGGGTATTTGGCAGCTACAGGTTAGTACTTTAATCCCATCTTCAAAGTGCCACCCAGGTTTGGCTCCAAGGCCTACAATTACAGTGCTTGTTTACCAAAGGCACCATGCCACCTTCCCAGCAGGCCAAAAATCCTGTGAGAATAAGACAAGCCAAAGCATCTGGAACACCTTAGCTTTACCTTAAGGATGGTAACAAGTCTGATAGCTAGCAGCTATTCAAAGCCCACCACACCAAGGACTGGGTACTCTACTAAGCATTTCACATACATTACCTTTGGTCCTACCAGTAGCCTATGAATTGCCACAATTATTTTTCCCATTTTTAGAAGAGGACACATTTTCTCTCTTTCAGTTTAATTTTGTAGACATTGCTCATTGGCATAGAATAGTGATTAAGAGCTGGGGTTTTGTAGTCATGCTGCTTAGTATCAAGTTTAAAGACACCATAACCAGCTATGTGACATCAAGCAAGTTATTTAGCCTCAGTTTCTCAATCTTTAAAATAGAGATAAAAACGTTTACTTTCATGGGGGAGTTGTGAGAATTAAATAAAGTTAAAATATATATAGCATTTAAGATAATCCCTGGCATATAATAAACTGATCAGCAAATGTTAGCCATTATCTGATCACATTTCACATTTATTTGGAATTGATTTTAGATAACAGATAGCAAATATATAGGGAAAATGTATACTCCCAGCTTCTGAAAGTTACCAATTATGATTACCAATTTAAAAATACAAAACCATTGGCATCTAACCACTGCCTGAAATTTTAAACAATAGTTTTGTTACAGGGGAGGGCCCTCCACCCACCACGAATGTCAGGTGACCATCAGGTGATGCTCAGGCAGTTGTTAAAACAGTCTGTTTAAAATAATAATTGGTCACCATCATTCTCAGCAAACTGACCCAAGAGCAGAAAATCAAACACCACATGTTCTCACTCATAGGTGGGTGCTGAACAATGAAAGCACATGGACACAGGGAGGGGAGCACTACACACTGGGGTCTGTTGGGGGGAAATAGGGGAGGGACAGTGGGGGGGTGGGGAGTTGGGGAGAGAGAGCATGGGAATAAATGCCAGATATAGGTGAAGGGGAGGAAGGCAGCAAATCACACTGCCACGTGTGTACCTATGCGACAATCTTGCATGTTCTTCACATGTACCCCAAAACCTAAAATGCAATTTAAAAAAAAAGGAAATAAAGGGTATTCAAATAGGAAATAAAAAATAAAATAAAATAAAATAAAATAAAATAATAATTGCTCACAGTTGGCACCAGGGAAAGGCAGTCTCCCAATAGACAGAAAAAACCTGAAACTGGAGATCAGCAGCTTCCCAATAAGATCTCAGGAGCTGGGGCAAGTGGGCTTAAGCATGTGCACTAAGAGGCAAAAGGGTGGAGTTTAACTCGTGTCTGACCTTCTAGGAACACTACTGGTAATGGAAGAGCTCCTCAAGTGAGCGAGCATGTGTCCAACTTCAATAAACATATTGCTCTTGCAGCCCCTCCCAAGTGGCACCAGGCCACTGAGCATGTGGACAGCCCAACCCAAGGGAAGGCTCAGGGGAGAAGTGACACAATTTCAAAAGCAGGCCACTGTATAAGACCTAAACAAAGTCAGAGGTCAAACCGCACACTTGAATCTCTCAAGTTGCCCACTGGCCCTCTTCCAAGTGTACTTTACTTCCTTTTGTTCCTGCCCTAAAACTTTTTAATAAACTTTCATTCTAAAACTTGCCTTTGTCTCTCATTCCACCTTATGCCCTTCAGTTCAATTCTTTCTTTTTAGGAGGCAAGAATTGAGGTTGTTGCAGACCCATACAGATTCACCGCTGCTAACAGTTTTATTCCAGCATTATCGTAAAGAAAATGGAAATAGCCAATTATGTCAGGGCCAAAGTTAATTTCTCTGAGTATGGAATATTCCATTAGTAAGTCAGTCTTTGGCTATTGGGTTTAACAGACTTAACTTCCCTATTCTACTTGGCCAGGTCTAATCTTGAGATGATATTGACCTTCCCAAAACTTGTGGCCAGTACCATGAGGAAACCCACGCTTCCTGGCAGGAACAATGACTTAAAAGCGGAGTAGGCATGATTTGTTAATTAGATCTGTGCTCCGGCCACCCCTCTGTTTTCTACCTCTAGCTTCTTTTCCATCCTTCATTTGAGTGCTGGACCGTCTCATCACAACTCAGGCAGATGAAAATGCAGAGTGTTTAGGGAATCCTGAGACCTGTATTAACAGTATCTTATGATACTGTCTCTGTTTAGTGGCCCTGTATCTTTCAGTTATGCAGTTTCTTTAGAGAACATTAACTAATTTATTACCCTCATTGGCAAGAAGGAATATAATCCTTTCAATATACCAATGGCAGCTACCTTTATGAATTTAAAGCTACCACGTTGCCACAAGAAGCATGGGACAATTTTAACAAATTGGCTGCCACGTGTCAGCTGTCCCTGTCACAGCACATTTACTATTTCTAGATAATACTGACATCAACAGAAGCAGCAGTAAACTGTTTAGTCCACAACAGAATCACCATGAGTC
This sequence comes from Cebus imitator, assembly GCF_001604975.1. Taxonomy (NCBI): domain Eukaryota; kingdom Metazoa; phylum Chordata; class Mammalia; order Primates; family Cebidae; genus Cebus; species Cebus imitator. The sequence continues at coordinate 396,610 of NW_016107361.1, read as the reverse complement.
TTTAGTCATTCATTAATGTCAATGCTTGGTATGAAATTCAGGAACGTGATCCCCATGAGAGCCACTAGCCTCCTCCACTACAAATTACATTGTGAACACAGGTCGATTGTCTTAAAATCTGAGCCTGTGGTCACAAGGAGAATTGGGTGGGAATGTGCAGATAGAGTCTATTTATTCTTCTCCTGAGGAAAAATCAAAAACCATTCAAAAGACATGTCTACTAAGGAGTGGTAAATAATATTACCTCTCAGGTAGTTCTTTGCCCTTTGTCTGTCTTCAGGAAGTGGGCTTATTAGTGTCTTATTTAGAACATACATGTGTCACATGTATCCTATCTAGGGCTAATGTACTGAATTTCAATGTAACATTGGAAATAGAATGGAAGATATATTTTGAAATGCAATTCCCTCTCCGCTTCCCTCACCCCAAGACTGTTGATATGTGCCAAGAAATAAAGAAATGAGGAAAAATTTCTGACTGAAGCATGCTTATCAACGCCATCACCATTAGTGGATATTTTTAATGTCCAAATGTGCCAAAGTGAGTTCAGCAATCCTTGATGTCTTTAAGGACAGGCCTGAGAATGCTTAATGGGAGATATTTTAGAGACGAATAACCCAAGGAGCAGCTGCAATAAACAGACTTTAAAATTCTCCTCCAGCTCTAGCTTCTGTTGTTCTGTTCTTCATCAAGTCTAATATAAAAGGCAAAGTGTCTGCCCTTGGGCAGTTAATAATCTGGTTATGAAAGCACAGCTGAGGCAAGCATCTTTAACCGTTAAAAAAACGATTAAAAATAATATTTGGCGGCTCATTATCTTGGTTTGTCTAAATTGGGTATAATGAAGGAGATAAGCAAGAAGGTTGATTCAGGGCTGAAGAATTCAAAGGAGAGTTTGGGGAAGGAACATTAAAATGAAGAGCTTTAAAGCAAAGAAATAGTAATTGAGTTTCACTTCATAGAAGATAAATAGAAGGTTTGGTCTTTTAGGCCCCTGAAGCTGGCTGGGGAGTAGGGGGTACCATTCAAGGTCCATATGAGTTTAAGATTTTTTTTTTTTTTAAAGGTTTGTCTCTCTTGGTTAGAAGGCAGAGATTGCATTTTTGATCAATTTATCTTTCTCTTACAAGGCATATTAATGGGCCATGTATTCAGTGAGCCCTTGGTCATCACTAGTTTTTAAGTGCTATAAATGGCAGACTGTGAATGGGGTTGATGAGCCTGCTCTCTGCCATGAGAAGCATCACATACAACCTCTCGTCTGGCATGCCCAGAACCCTGTCATACTTCTTGGCTGAAAATCAGCCTAATCAAAATGGAAAATGACAAGGTGAAAAAATACACCAATGGGAATACAAAAAAATGATTTTGATTCCAGCTTCTTTGCAAAAAAACAGAATATTATCCTTTATTCATGAAAAGTTGATATTTTTCATTTAAATTTTCTTAATTTGGTGGATTACACTGATTTTCTAATGTTAAACTAAGTTTGCATTCCAGAGACGAACTCTATATACTCTAAATTTTGTTTATATATTACCGCCTTTGATTTGCTAGCATTTTGTTTAGGATTTTTGCATCTCTGTTCCAAAGTAAAATTGGCCCATAATTTTTATTTCTCACACTGTCCTTGTTATGTTTCTGTATTAGGTTATGTATGAGCCTGTCTGTTTTCAAATGTTAGGTACACCTCATCATTGAAGCTGTCTAGGCCTGGAATTTTCTTTGTGGAAAGATTTTTTAAATGACTGTATTAATTTCACTCATAGTTATGGAACTATTTAGATTTTATATTCTTTAATGAATCAGTTTTAGTAAATTATGGTTTTCTGGAAATCGTCTATTTTTCCTAAAATTTTGCAGATATCGACAGAAATCTGTTCATAATCTTTCCTTTCCAGATGTGTTTCCAGCATCTGTAGCAGTCTCCTTTTTATTCCTGATATTAGTTATAATAAACCCTGACTTGGCCATCTTGCCTGCCAATGTCATTGCAGAATTGGCTGGATGACCCAATCTTGACTCAGTTGCTACATGTGCAAAGCAGAGGCCCCTGGATGTCCTACTCCTGCTATGTATGTATCATACTTACACAGCACATACCCTTACCTAGCCCAGTGTGTATGGAACCAACAAGCCCAGATCCTGCCAGACAACTAACAATATCCAGGGGCTCTGCATTCCTCATTTGGGACAAAGACAGTTGTGGTCCTTTCTTTTCTCCTCCAAACCTCAACCTGTAGAACCTTCCTAGACTCCATGCTTTATTGGACTGCCTGCTTGCCAGTAAAACTCTTCTACTCAGCAATCAGTCTTGGCTAATGGACTTCATTATTTTTTTTTCCTTTAAAAGTTGTTAGTGCCTTCTCTTTTTTTACTTTAGCATTCTTGCTGGGAAGTTATCAATTTCATAAATCTTTTCAAAAAGAACCATCTTCAGTCTTTGTTGTACCTCTATAGTGCTTTTCTATTTTATTAATTTTTGTTCTTATCTTTATTATATTCTCTTTTCTATTTTGTTTTGCTGCTCTATTTCAAAATTCTTAGAATGGATGCTCAACTCAGAATGGATGCCTTTTTATTTTGTTTTCTAATATATACATAAAAGCTATCAAATTTCTCTAAGTACTGCTTGAGTTGCGTTTCAATTGATATTTACATAAACTTTCAATTCAAATTATTTTGAATTTTCCTAATTTCACCTTTGACCCATGGGTTGTTTAAAAGTATATTTGTGATGGTTAATTTTAGGTGTCAATTTGACTAGGTTAAGGGATTCCCAGATAGCCGGCAAAACATTATTTCCAGGTATACCTGTGAGGGTGTTTCCAGAAGAGATTGACATTTGAATTAATGGACTGAGAAAGGAAGATCTGCCTTCACCCAATGTGTGCAGGTACCATCCAATCAGTTGATGGACTGGTTGAAACAAAGAGGAAAGGTATATTCACTGTCTTCTGGAGCTTGTATATCCATCATCTCCCCTGCCCTGGGGCCTCAAAATTCTAGGTTCTTTGGCCTTTGGACTCTTGGACTTCCACCAGCAACTCCTCTGGATTGCAGGTCTTTGGACTTGGACTGAGAGTTACACCATAGCCTCCCCTGGCTCTCAGACCTTTGAACTCAGATGGAGCCACACCAGCAGCTTTCCTGGTTTCCCAGCTTGTAGATGGCATATTGTGGGGCTTTTCAGACTCTATGATCACATGAGCCAATTCCCACATTAAATATGCTGTCATGTATCTACGTCTATACATCCTATTATTTCTGTTGCTCTGGAAAGCCCTAACACAATGTTCCTGAATTTCTTATGATATTTTTAGTAATGTTATTAGTGTATAAGTTCACAGCATTGTATTCAGAAAACATGGTCTGTGTTATTTTATTTTACTTTCTTTTAAATTAATTAATTTATTTTTGACATGGAGTCTCGTTCCGTCACCCAGGCTAGAGTGCTGTGGCACAATCTCAGCTCACTGCAAATTTCACCTCCTAGGTTCAAATGATTCTCCTGCCTTAGCCTTCTGAGTAGCTGAGATTACAGACAGCACCACCATGCCCGGCTTATTTTTGTATTTTTAGTAGAGATGGGATTTCACCATGTTGGCCAGGCTGGTCTTGAACTCCTGACCTCAAGTGATCTGCTTGCCTCAGCCTCCCAAAGTGCTTGGATTACAGGCATGATCCACTGCATCCAGCTGTCTGTTTTACTTTACTTGTAAATTTGTCAAGACTTGTTTTATGGCATGTACATGATAAAACTTTATGAATGTTCCATATACATATGAAAAGAAAGCATATCTTGCAGTTGAGTGGAATGGACTTTATATGTGAATTATCTCAAGCTAATTAATTGAGTCATTCAATTTTTACAGATCTTTACTTTTTTTTTTTCTTTTGGTATGCCTTGTTCTAATAGTTAACAAGAAACATGTTAATATCTCTCATAATGATTGTGGACTTGTATATTTTTTATAGGTGTCAATGTTTTGCTTTTGTATTTTGAGGCTATATAATTAGGTTGAGACAAATTTTAAATTGTTACATCTTTCTAACAAATTTAATCCTTTGTCTTTTAAAATTTAGCCTATTTTTAATAATGATTTTATGGTGTAACAAAAAATATATATTTAGATTTTGTTCATGTTACTGGCACGGAGCTTCAAAAAATCTTTGAAATTTCCTGAAACATAATTGTCTTTTTCATGCTAATGAGATGACTCCAGGGTGGAGGGAGGGAGCTTCTGCTTCATTTTTTCCTCCCCTTCTGGAAATCTAATTTTATGTTATGTTAAAAACTTTCTGACTCTAGTCTCTTGTGTTAGTCTCTTCTTGCACTGCTATAAAAAAACCCTGGGAACAGATAATTTATAAAGAAGAGATTTAATTGGCTCACAGTTCCACCGGCTGCACAGGAAGCATGATTCCAGTATCCACTGGCCTCTGGGGAGACCTCAGTAAACTTACAATTATGGCAGAAGGCAAAGGGAAAGCCAGCATTTCTCATGGCTGCAGCAAGAGGAAGAGAGAGATGGGGGAGGTACTACACACTTTTAACCAAATCTCATGAGAACTCACTCACTAAATAGTACCACAGGGGGATGGTGCTAAACCAATCATAAGAACTCTGCTCCATGATCCAATCATCTCCCACCAGGCTCCAACTCCCAACACTTGGGATTACAGTTTGACATGAGATTTTTGGTGGGGACACAGATCCAAATCCTATTGTTCCACCTCTGGGCCCTCCAAGTCTCATGTCCTTCTCACATTGCAAAATACAATCATGCCTTCCCAATTGTCCCCCAAAATCCTAACCCATTTCAGCATTAACTAAAAAGTCCCAAGTCCAAAGTCTCATCTGTGACAAGACTAGTCCCTTGTGCCAATTATCCTTTATAATTAAAACAAGTTAATTACATCCAAGATACAATGGGAGTACAAGCACTGGGTAAATAGTCCCCTTCCAAAAGGAAGAAATAGGCAAAATGAAAGGAACTATAGCTAGGCATGGTGGCTCACGCCTGTAATCCCAGCACTTGGGAGGGCACAGTGGGTGGATCACAAGGTCAGGAGTTCAAGACCAGCCTGGTCAACATGGTGAAACCCTATCTCTACAAAAATACAAAACGTAGCCAGGTGTAGCGGCAGGTTCCTGTAATCCCAGCTACTCTGGGGGCTGAGGCAGGAGAACTGCTTGAACCTGGGAGGCAGAGGTTGCAGTGAGCCGAGATTGAGCCACAGCACTCCAGACTTGGCAACAGAGCAAGACTCTGTCTCAAAAAAAAAAAAAAGAAAGGAAGCCCAAAACCAAAAACGAAGCAGGGCAGCCATTAAATCTTAAAGCTCTGAAATAATCTCCTTGGACTCCATGTCTCACATCCAGGGTATACTAATGCAAGCAATGGGCTCCCAAGGCCTTGGGCAGTTCTGACCTTGTAGCTTTGCAGGTTACAGTCCCTGTGCCTGCTCTCATGGGTTGGCATTGAGTGCCTATGGCTTTTCCAAGTACAGGGTGCAAACTACCAGTGGCTCTACCCTTCCAGGGTCTGGAGGATGGTGGCTCTCTTCTCCCAGCTCCACTAGACAGTGCCCCAGTGGGGACTCATGTGGGGGCTCCAACCCCACATTTCCCCTTCATATTGTCCTAGTGCAGGTTCTCCACAAAGGCTCTACCCCAGCAACAGTCTTCTGCCTAGATATCCAGGCTTTTCCATACATCCTTTGAAATCTAGGTGGAGGTTCCATGCCTCAACTCTTGCTCTCTGCACACTGGCAGGCTTCACACCATGTAGAAGCCACCAAGGTATATGGCTTGCTCCTTTTGGAGCAGTGGTCTGAGCTCTATCTGAGGCCCTTTGAGCCAAGGCTGGAGCTGGAGTAATGGGGATGCAGGGAGCAGTGTCTCAAGCCTGCACAGGGTAGTGAGTCTCTGGGCATGGCTAAGAAATCCTCCTAGACCTCCATGCCTGTGATAAGAGGGGCTGCTGTGTGGGTCTCTGAAATGCATTTGAGGTCTTTTCCTCTATTGTCTTGGCTATTAGTACTTGGCTCCTCTACTTACTCAAACTTCTGTGGCCTACTTGAATTCTTCCCGTGAAAATAGGCTTTTCTTTCTACCACATGGCGAGGCTGCAAATTTTCCAAACTTACACCCTGCTTCCTTTTTAAATTCCAGTTTTAGGTCATTTTTTTCTGCTCACATGTATGAGCATAAGCTGTCAGAAGCAACTAGGCCACATCTTGAATGCCTTGTTGCTTAGAAATTTCTTCTACCAGATACTCTAAATCATCACTCTCAAGTTCTAAGTTCCACAGATCCCTAGAGCAGAGGCACAACACAGCTAGGGTCTTTGCTAAGCCATAGCAAAAGTGACCTTTAGTTCCAAAAGTTCTGCATTTCCATCTGAGAGCTTATTAGCCTGGACTTGATTGTCAACATCACTGTCAGCATTTTAGTCACAACCATTCAACAAGTCTATCTTCTTCTGAGCCCTCCATACTCTTCCAACCTCTGCCCATTACCCAGTTCCAAGCTACTTCCACATTTTCAGGTATCTTTATAGCAACACCCCACTACTTGGTTCCAATTTTTTGTATTAGTTCATTCTTGCATTGCTATAAAGAGATACCTGAGACTGGGTAATTTATACAGAAAAGAGGTTTAACTGGCTCATGATTCCACAAGCTATAGGGGAAGCATGATGCTGGCATCTGCTCAGCTTCTGGGGAGGCCTCAGGAAACTTAGAATCATGGCAGAAGGCAAATGAGGAACTGGCACTTCACATCCAGGAGGAGGAGAGAGAGTGGGTAGGTGTTACACACTTTCAAACAACCAGATCTTGTGAGAACTCACTCACTATACAGTACCAAGAGGAGGACAGTGCTAAACCATTCATGAGAACTCGACCCCATGATCTAGTCACTTCCCACCAGGCCCCACCTCCAACACTTGGGATAACAATTCAGCATGAGATTTGGTGGGGACACAGATCAAAACCATATCACCTCTCTTTCATATTTCATATCTCTTCCTTTGTGCTTTCGAAACTAATGTCCTCAAACCTCTCTTTCAGTTCACAAATTCTGTCTTCCTAATTTGTTCATTTTAATCAGATTTTAATTTCAAATATAACATTCTCATTCCTAGATGTTCACTTGATTGTTTTTTGAATCTGCTTGGTCTTTTTGGTTTTCCTTTCCTCTAGCTTAGATTTTCTTTCTGAACATAGTAAATGTAATTATATTCTAAGTTTGATAATTTCAGTAAATCAAATCTTGCTATGTTTGTTTTTTTATGCTAATTCTTGCTCATGTGTGTAGTCTCTTTATATACTAAGTAATTATAGATACTGCATTGCCCATATTCTCTGGAGAATTATTTGTGGATATTCTTTTAGAATTGCTTTAATCACCTCCAAGGCAATTTTCCTGTTAATATTCTGAGGGTAATATATGGGTAGAATACTTCTGTTCAAACTTACCCAGAATATACAGCCCTCTAGGCTTCTAGATTTTTTTTAAAAAGGACTTATCTTATTATATTCCCTACCTGAGAAGACCCTGGAATTTGTCTTCTGTTCCCAGGGCCCATAGGTCATGTAATTTTAATGAGCTTTACACAATAATCTTAAGTAAGAGTGGCTTGGTGTGCCAGGTTTCCTCATTCACTGAGATTTTAGACGCATACGTCTTTACTATTTTGCTGGATATTCAGCATGTTTATAGGAGAACTTTTAAAAACACAGTTGTTTCAGCTATTTAAAATTATTTATTTATTTACTTATTTATTTGAGACAGGATCTTGCTCTGTCACCCAGGCTGGAGTGCAGTGACACGATCACGCTCATTGCAGTCTCAACCTCCTGGGCTCAAGTGATCCTACTAATGCAGCCTCCCAAGTAGCTGGAACCACAGGTACGCACCACCATGTCTGACTAATTTTTTAAATTTTGTAGATACAGGGTCTCCCTATGTTGCCCAGACTGGTCTTGAAACCATGAACTCAAGATCCCCACACCTCAGCCTCCTAAAGTGCTGCTGGGATTACAGGTGTGAACTGCTGCACCTAACTTTATTTCAGCTTTTAAAGTTATTTTCAGCTGGACAATATATTCTGATATTTAATCATGTTACTTGATAATGGAAATCAATATTCATTACACAAATTATGAATATGCAAATTATTATAATAAAAATTTATATTTACAGATGAGCCAAGTTTTTTTTTCTTGAAAGATTTTTAAAATTTCCTCAGGACTAATTTTTTTTTTTGTATTTTCATTTGTTTATTTTTCTATGCATCATGAGTTCAGCCTCAAATTCTTAGCCAGTTATCTAAGTCTCTTCTCAATAATTTAAGATGTATATACATTCCATCAAACTTAGTCTGAAGTGTTTCTCCTGGAGCTTTTTTTGCCTACTCTTCTGGACTTGCTCCAATGTCCACTATGTTTCACTTCTCATCTGTTTTCATTCTCTTTCATGTTTCTGTTACCGAGTACAGGTTCTTGATTTCTCATTGCAATAGAAATTGACATGAGGCCAAAAGAATTTTCCCAGACAAGGCTTCATAGGAACTTATGTTTGGGCATAAGGGAGGCAGCGAGAGAGAACAGAGAGAGAGAGAGAGAGAGACACAGAGATACAGAGAGACAGAGACAGAGAGAAAGACAGAGACACAGAGAGAGACACAGAGACAGAGAATTCCCTGACTAATTCTAAAAAGAGCAAGTAGGGCTTTTTTATTAGACTAAGCAAAGGAATTGACACGGGGTAGGGTATGCTGGCTGAGGGCTAGGGCATGTAGCTCAGCATTATCTGTTCATTACAGTTATCTTGAGTAATGGGCCACCTAGTGGTCTGGCTAATGGCAACAGGACTATAAATCAATTGTCTAACGTTCCTTCCTGAGGTGGAACACTGCAACCTTGCTTATCTCCTAAGACCAGTTCCTAGAATTCTTTAAGTAAAAGGCCTATTAGCAGTGAGCTACTGGTGTGGGTTTTACGATCAGTGGGAATACATGAAGAATGCTCTAGTGGAGGTAAGCTGAAGTCAAGCCCCATCTCATCTCTGTCTCATTTCCAAGTACAGAACATATTTATATTCTGTTCTAACACTTCATTAATAATTTGATTGGTAAGGAATTCCAGGTTGGAAATAATTTTTCTTCACAACTTTGCATTGCTTATTTAACATCTGGCATTTGTGAGATGTCTGACGCTATTCTGATTCTAAGTATTTTGAATTTGTCCTGTTTTGATTTGAAGAATCTTTTCTTTGTCCCTAGTGTTATAAAATTTCACAATTATGCATGTCTTAATGTTGGTCAATGTTCATCTTTTATGCTAGGATACTTGCCAGGCACTTTTATCAATAAACACGTCCTTCCATTTGAAGGAAAGTTTCATGGACCATTTTGTTGATGAGTTCTTCCCTTTGTTCTCTTTGTTTACTCTTTCTAGAATGCCTAGTATTTGAATGGTGAACATCCTACATCAGCACTCTAATTTTCTTATCTTTTCTTTCCTGTGCTCTGTTTCCTTGTCTTTTTCCTCCTTTCTCTGGAAGATATTCTAATCTTTATTTCTTATTTTTTCCCACTGAATTTATCATTTATGATATTCTAAGTATAGAGGCAAAAGTGTTTTGTTTTTTTTTTCCTGTTCTTGCACTCGACAACACTCAACATGGAAGATTTCTATGACCAAATGTGTGGGGATGTTTCCCCCCTAACAAGCAGGAATCAATTCTGCAGTGGACACCAACTGAGTGTCTTCTAATTCAATTCAGTTCTTACACTATCTACCTGGAGATAGCGTCAGCTCCCACAGGTTGTGAGGGTTCAGTCCCTCAGGATGCCCACTCTGCTACTCTGCCTTAGATGCCAATCACAAGTTCCAGGTTGTTTTACCTGTGCTTCTGATCAACTGTGTATTAATGGGGGTTCAGATAATCTTTTCCTTGGATTTGATTAATTTGCTACAGTGGCTCATGGAACTCAGGGAAACATGTTTACTAGTTTCTTATAAAGGATATTACAAGGGAAACAGATGAAGAGATGCATAGGGTAAGGCATGTGGGAGGGGACGTGGAGCTTCCATGCCTTGTTCAGCTAGCCAGAAACTCTCTGAACCCAGTTCTTTTTTTTTAACAGACACTTCATTACATAGGAATGATTGATTATCACTGACCATTGGTGATCAACTTAACTGTGAGCCCCTCTTCCCTCCCCAGAGGTTGGGGGCTAGGGCTTAAAGTCCCAACACTATAATACTGCCTTGATTTTTTCAGTGACCAGCCTCATCCTGAAGCTACCTAGGGGTTGCCAATCATCAGTCAACTCATTAGCACATACAAATGCCTCACTTTTGGAGATTTTAAGGATATGAAGTGTTGTATGCCAGAAAATAAGGACAAAGACCAAATATATATTTTATTATGTCACAAATATATTTCTCCAGAGTTTTAAAAAATGCTGTTTTCCCCTATTCTTTTTTCATGGATACAATATTTTCTCCTCTTTTTCAGAGTATATTAATGGTAGATTTTTTTAGTGTTCTCTCTGCAGAGTCTCTGTTCCCTTTAAGTTTCTTTTTCTATTTATTTTGGTCTCTATCTTTCATTTTAGATGAGTTCTTCAGATGTTTGGTGCTTTTTGGTTGTTTCCACCTTTGGGGCCATATAACCTGTTCTAGCTCTGAGATCTCAGCTCACCATTCTTAAAACTATGGTAGTCTATCGGGCCCAATTTGTGAAACACTGATCTATGTCATACTAGATGAACTTTATCAGATCAGGCATAGACAAAAGTGAAACAGACAAAATGTACTCTTCATAAGCCCTACCTCCCTCTCCCTTAGGTTTCTTCCATAACTAATTCTCCCTCACCCTACTTCCCTTCAAAAGCTCTCTCTTGTCTGGTTCCCTCATTAAAGTCAGCTCAAGTAAAAAACCTAATGATTTTATTCATATACAGTATGAATGACTGATAAGACTAAATATGTTCACTGGTATTTGGCTTTTAAAACAAGGACAAAACATTTCTTGGGGATAAACCAAAGGAATAAACTCTGAGGGTGTAACTTAGTAAACATCAGTGTGAATCAGCAGAAAGATGTAAGAAAATAGACAACTCCCTAAATAAAAGCAAACCTTTTATTCTACACAGTTCGCAATAGAGGGAGAATCTCCACAATGGATAATGTAGCAGAATCCTCATAATCCCAACTGTTGTCTTCTATGATTCACCTTTCCCCTTCAGGATTTTCCTCTAATTATCCCTGTAACCATTCTCAGGCCATGAAGAAGCAAAGCTCTTTCCCTTTTGACACTGAGGGCCGAAAATGGAAGCCTGTTCTTCGACATCCCAAACAGAGCAAAGTGGCACCATTATAAAAGATTTTATTAATGTTTAAGGAGAAATTCACAGAAATATCACACAACTAGATAATAAAGAGTATCCGAAGTGACTGTGGGTACTAACCAGGTCCTATCCTCATTTCCATTCCCAGCATTCAGAAACACAATACTAGTTACCCTGATTCCTCTTTTTCTAAAAGCAGAGATGAAGGCTAAGAAAGAAGCCATCTCCTCCTCTGCCTCCTCTACTGACTTAAGGTCTTTCTTCTGACAGAATCTGCAGACTGGTGGAATATAGACTGATCCACAAATATATTTTGTTAGTTCTGCTCTACTTAAAAATCACTTAAAAACTTAGCCATCAGGACTGAATTTTTGAGATATTCCAAAAAAACCCCCACCATTTTCTAGCATTCAACATATATGCGTACACAGACACCCCTCTCCCCTTCAACACACATTCTGTAGATTCTGAACATCTATACAAAAATTTCTAACAAGAAAAACAAACAATCTTAGAGACCTAAAACCTGAAGTTTTATTAATATAGCACAAGAAAAAGGGAGAAATAACACAGCAGTGTGATTGAGTTGAAAGACAGTTGAGCCTGGGTGTGGTGGCTCGTGCCTGCAAATCCCAGCACTTTGGGAGGCAGAGGTGGGTAGATCACTTGAGGTCAGGAGTTCGAGACCAGCCTGGTTAACATGATTAAACCCCATCTCTACTAAAAATACAAAATAAAATTAGCTGGATGTGGTGGCGGATGCCTGTAATCCCAGCTGCTCAGGTGGCTGAGACAGGAGAATTGCTTGAACCTGGCAGGTGGAGGTTGCGGTGAGCCAAGATGATGCCACTGCACTCCAGTCTGGGTGACAGACTGAGATTCCTTCTCAAAAAACAAAAAATTAAAAAAGACAGTTCAATCAGAAGCCAGGAGAGTTCCATTCTAGTCCCAGCCATGATACAATTAGCTTTGTGATCTCAGCAATATTATTTAATCCTCTAGGTCTCTATTTCCTCATCTGTCTTACAGAGAGGATGAAATTATATGATATTTAACAGACCCTCTTGGCTGTAATCTTGTAATTCAAGGGCAAAATTTTATCAAAGTATTCAAGTCAGATAAATTAAAAAGAACACCATAAATATACAAAGAAATAAATCTGATATGGTAATTATTTTGTGTTAAAATTTATCTAAAACTGACAAATATGCTTGCATAAAATGAGAGCTAAACAAATATATGAAGTACCAGATTAAATTCTGTTTCAATTAGAAGCAAAATATTTTTCTTGTAGATAGCAAACTTAAATGAATCAACTGGAAACCATAGAAAATTCTTCCAAAACAACCATATAAATTTAACGGATTAAAACTTATACGCAAAACATTAGTTAAAACATTAGTCATTTACTAATGCCCTCTCATTTATGTTCTTCAGTGAATTTGCATTAGTCTTACAAAAGATAAAACAGGAAGCAAAATAAGCCTTCCTGAGCTTTCTTTCTGTGATTATAATGTTGAGTGACAGATTCTGTAGAATGAACAATGGACAATGGAATAGTCCGGCCAAATTAAACACTTTCTGTAAGCAGACTGAGACTTTATCTCAGCCAAGTAATCATTTTTCTTCCATGAAAAATATCTAAAATCATGCCAAGTTGTATCACTGCCACTGAAATTGGAATGGCTTCAACATCCCATAAAAACAGTGACACTTAATGAATTGCTTCAGTTAAATCATGCAGGAGAGAGAAAATAGATGAACAATTTTATTGTGTTATATGTGGTTCAAAAGATATGATCAACACAGGTAATCACTGACTCCCTTCATGCCAGAATTGCCACCTGAGATAAACACACCTGGATTCCCATGAATTTCTTGGTTTAGTTGACTAAAATGAAGTGATTAATGCCACTAAGAAGCAAGCTAAAATAATACATTCAAAAAGGGCAGCACAAAATAGTATGAAACACACAGATAAAAGACAAAATCAGCAAGTAAGACTGAACCAGTTTGCACAGTATACTTGTTTTAAAAGAATTTAGACCAGCACAAAGCAACATATGAAATTATACAAGGTACTAATCTACAAAAGAAATCTAAAATATTTAATATCTCAAGAAATACTTGTGAATTCAGTGATCTTTTACATGTTTTCTTATAAGTTTAAAAAATATATATCATATTTTTTCTTATATTGTTCTTTAGTTTTTCCTTCTGTCTGCAGTGAATACAGAATGAAGAGATAATGTTCAATGTGCCACAAATAGAATATAACATCATAAGTACAGAATTGAAAGTTTACACTAAGAATAAATGTATGAATGTGATCACTACATTTTTCTGCATATAAAATCACTGTTAATCTTGTTTCAGCGACTGGGTCTCATTCTGTCACCCAGGCTGCAGTGTACTGCAGTGGTGTGGTCACAACTCACTGCAGCTTTTAACTCCTGGGTTCAAGCGATCCACCCACTTTGGCCTCCCAAAGTGCTGGGATTACAAGCATGAGCCACTGAGCACAGCCTAAAGCACTGTTTAAAGACACATGTGTCAAAGATGTTTCTAAGAGTGCAACTTGGGTGTCTGATTGAGAAGAGGGTTGTTTCAATGAATGAAGGTGTCCACAACACAATTCTGCATGTAACATACTCTGAAAAGACACATGTATAAAATACGTTTCTAAAATATTCCACAAAAATAATAAAGTTTGCACTAAGAAAAACCAATTAAATACAAAGAGCTGAAGTTCAAATATACCTAATACAGAAATATTTTCATTCTGATAGATAAATAACATACATCTGACTGTTGATTACTCTCACTGTCTTAGATATCAAAGTCATTTATTATCTTTGGTTTAATTAGCTGTTTTGTACTTACATTTTAATATATGGGTTCAATTGTCTGAGAATGGGGTTAGGGGAATGTTTACAGTTTCCCCTTTCATTCCCTTGTTCACAAGATCTCTTGGTCGCTCCTCATGGCAGATGTTGTAACCTCTCAAGATACATCTAAACAGATTCTTTCTCTATTTCAGTGTGTCATATTTTCCACGGGTTGGAAAAAAGAAAAAAATGTTTTGTTTTAATGGATTCTGCTGATCCGCAAGTTACTAAAGCTGTGAAATATACAAAGGATATTGTCATATTATATCCTTAATTATGTTCATAATTTGAAAGCAAGATTTGCCACATAAAAGTTACCCCTGCATATTCAAGATTTTCCTGTGTTAACACATTTTCACTGCAGGATTCCTTCCCT
>NW_016107361.1:362036-381912 GCF_001604975.1 Cebus imitator | reverse complement strand
TTTTTGAGACAGGGTCTTACTCTGTCACCCAAGCTGGAATGCAGTGGTGAGATCTCAGCTCATTGCAACCTCCTCCTCCCAGGCTCAAGCAATCCTCCCACATCGGCCTCCTGAATAGCTGGGACCACAGGCCCACAGGCACACGCCACCACGCCTGGCTAATTTTAGAGAAGGGGTTTCACCATGTTGCCCAGGCTGGTCTTGAACCACTTAGCTCAAGTAATCTGACCTCCTTGGCTTCCCAACGAACTTGGATTACAGGCGTGAGCCACAACGCCCAGCTGAGGCTTCTTTTTCTTTCTTTCTTTTTTTTTTTTTTTTTTAATAGCAAAGCCATTGCAATAGCCACTGCAGAAAATGTCTTTGTTATATCTTAACAGTGTTTGACAGCCTTAAGCCTTCTTTACTCCTTGATCCTGATGGGCTCTGTAAATCATTCTCTGGTACTAAAGCAACTGTCAGCTCAAACACCAGGAGTCCTAAACAACCCAAAAAGACAAACTAGAAGAGAAGTAAGTTCTGAGGTTTTATATTTTTGGAGGACTCCTTTAATGAAGCACTTCTCAGTCTCTTCCACCAGAGTATGCTGAAGGCAGAGGAGAGTTGGAGAAGTCTGGGGGACAGACCGACTTACCTCCGAGCCAGAGAGTTCTTTGAAGTCACATGTTTCATCTTACATATTCATCTGAGTGTTTAATTCTATGCCATATTTGCATGAATACAAATTTTAAACAATTTACCAAGTTATACAACTTTTCCTCCAAATAGTCAACTAAACTGATGCTTGAGAAGACGCACCATGTTTGCTGGGCGTGGTGGCTCACACCTGTAAATCACAGCATTTTGGGAGTCCAAAGCAGGTGGATCACTCAAGCCCAGAAATTCAAGATCAGCTTGGGCAACATGGTGAAATCCCATCTCTACAAAAATATACAAAAATTAGCTGGGTGTGGTGGTGCACAACTGTGGTCTCAGCTACTCAGGAGGCTGAAGTGGGAGGATGGCTTGAGTCTAGGAGGTCAAGGGGGCAGTGAGCTGTGATTATGCCACTGCATTCCAGCCTGGGTGACACAGTGAGACCCTGTCTGGAAAAAAAAAAAAAAGATGCACCTTGTTTGTCTTGGAGCTTTTAATACTTCCCACATCCAACCACAGCTAGGTACTCCCTGGATGTTCACGTAATTCAGTATGATGCACAGGGGTATTGAGTTTAATTACAGGTTAAATACTTTCTATTGATCTCTTCTTCAACTTCTCATGACCTGGGTGTGTTTCCTTATTTCAACATTGTTCCATTTTTTTTTTCCAACTTTCTAAGATTAGCTTGGGCTTTATTTCTTCCAAGAGTCTTCTCTGGCTTCTGACAATGATTCTGCTTTCTCATCTCCTATAGTACAATTTGTTTGCTTCACACATTTTTCTCTTGATCATATATGATCCTGTACTAGTTCTATTTATTTATTTTGTCTTGATTCATAATAATTTCACAAATTTCTTAAGGATAATTCTCTATGTATATCATATTTAGTGCTACATAACTAGCCACCACAAAACTTAGTGACTTAAAACAGCAACAATTTACCATTTCTTGTGATTCTGGGAATCAACAATTCTCAGCTGGGCTGGGCTTAGCTGAGCAGTACTTTGGTTTGTTCCATCTGGGATCACTAATGTGACTGTAGCCATCTGGTAGCTTGACTGGGGTTGGAGGGACTAAGATATTCACACTTACATGTCTGGGGCTTGGTGCTGGCTGTTGGCTGGGCCTCCCTGTGTGGTCTTTCAACCTTTGTTAGTCTAGTCCAGACATTCTTTCATGGTGGTGGGAGTGTGCCAAGAGATGAATGAGGAAGCTGCAAGGGATGTGAGGCCTCGGCTGTAGAACTTGCACAATTTCATTCTTGTGACATTTTATTGTTCAAAGCAAACCACAAGGCCACCCTAGATTTAAGGGGTGGGGAAAAATACTCCACCTCTTGACGGGAAAAGCTGCAAAATACTGTGGCCACATTTTTCAGTCAACTACACCACAACCTTCTCTTTCATTCTGTCAATTTAGCAGCAAGTGTCATAGTGAAGGCAAATACTAGATATTAGCTGAAGTGAACTCAATGTTCTGGTGCTTTTATTTCATCCAGCTTGAGACTGCAACCTCAGGATAAACGTAGATTTAAAATAAAAAATTAATCTTGGTAATATTGATCTTTAACTCATTACCTGGACTCATTTTCTCTTTAAAAATTGCCCAGTTCCAAGCACACATGTGTTATTTCAAAGGAATAACTGCACCTTGAAGAAACAGGTCCACGCTTTGAAGGCTGACAATAAATTGAAAATAGTTGCTGTCCATGGGATTAGGTGCTATGAGTATCAGAGAGTTTTGTTCACTTATATATTTGTTTATTGATCAAACACTCATCCAGTGCATGCCCTGTGTCAGGCTCTGTGCTATCTGTCCAACATGTATAATCAAACAGAGAAGATGGATATACAGTGGATGCTTATAACACAATGTGGTTCATAATTACAATGACAGCTAAATGAACAAGATATAATGAAACACATTAAGAGACATAAAATAAAATGTTTACCAGTTCATTTAAAAATTTATAATTGGGTTGTATGATAAGACACATATGAATCTCCTAGTTGCCATATACATATATACACACACACACATATGTGTGTGTGTATGTGTGTACATATATCTATACACATACATATCAGTATTATGTAGCATTATTAAAGCCTTTTGAGGATTGCAAAAGTACACACACAAAGAAAAGAAAGGAGGAAAGACTTCCATTATAAGACCATGCAATGGGCACCTGTTATTTTTGCCTGCCCAACACCCATTCGCCCTTCTGGTAGTGACAGCACCTTGATTCCCTACCTGCTCTTTCCTCAGCTCTTAGTCCACATGATGGGGATAGAGCCAACTCCACCCCAATTTCACAAGCTGAGCATATAATTCATGCCTGGCCAATCAGATCACTGTATTCTTATAGCCTGAGTGACTTGTTCAGAAATAGGTAAATGGCCCAAAAAGAGCTAGTGAGACTAATTCCCAGGACTTTTGTGAAGCCACCATTAGAGAAGAATCCCTCTTTTCTCTGTGGCTACTCAACAGAATGGCTGTAAGATTTGGGCTGCTAGAAATCATGACCAGGAGCCTGAGAATAAAGCCAATCCTAAAGGAAACGGCTGAGACACAGCGGAAGGAAGGCTGATAACGTTTGAGCCTTTGAATCCATCCACGCTGGAACTAATTGTCTAGGTTTCTCCAATACTCACATTCTCATTCTCTCTCACCACCTCCCACTTTTTCTTCAAAGTCATAGAGTTGGGTGTTTGCTGCTTATCACCAAAAACCTCTAATCTATAGTGCAGAGGGAACAAAACTCAGGAAGTAGGTTTGAGGGGTTGTGTAGGGGTCGTAAGAAGGCCAGCATTACTGAAGTTAAGGGCCCATGTGAGAAGTAGTGGGAAACAAGATAGGATATAGTAGGATGAGCCCACTGGACGGTTAGGAGTCTTGACATCCAAAAGCATCCAGAGGTGACAGCACAGTCAATTGAGCAGATGTAAAGAAAAGAGAGTTGTATCATAAATACATAGCAAAAATATTAGGAAGTCATAGCAGCATTTACTTAACCAACAGCTTGCAGGCAGAAAGAAGAGCTGGGAGGAAACTAGTAATCAAGAGATGAGGGAGGATCCACACCTAGACCATGGTATTGCCAATCTGAGAAGTATGAACAGAAGAATCAATGGGAATTAGGGACTGCTCATGGACAGAAAGGACAACGATTAATAAAAAGAGACAAAAATGAGCTGTTAATCAAAGACCTGGCTAAGTTTACCCAAACTTAATCTATAGATAGTTGCTTTACCACGTAACATGGTACCCATTACTTGAAGACTTTCAAGGCCTTTATAACTCCCAATTAAGTAGTAGAATAAATTGTTTACCCTTTGACAGAAGGCTTAGAGTATGTAAAATAAAACAAAACAACAACAAAATGAAATGGAAAAAAAAACAAACCTTAAAACTCCCTGATACCTTCAAATAGACTGAAGACTATTGTGTGTGACTTGAGTCTGGTTTTAGGCTCACTGGGCAGTATTTTTAACAATGAATCACTCTCAAGAGTGATTTTATTTAAAAGGTCCTGTGTTAATTATTAAGTGTTCACCTAGAACCCACAGGGGACTTAAGCCATTTTTGGTTTTCTCAATTCACCAGCCAGAACCCTACATAATAGGGCCAATCTGATAGGACTGAAAAATGCCTTATCTCATTTCATTTAATCTGCTTTAATGGTTTAGAAACATATCCATATACACAGAAAAAAAATACAATGAAGTCTAACAGTAGCATTCATTCTGGAAAACTGGGATGTGTCAGGACTGAATAGGTTTTGTATATATTAAGTAACTGTGGTTTTAAATTTTTTAACAAGATATCAAACCCAAATTGAGGAGGCTGCTTATTTGTTTCTTTAAATCTGCCAAGGAATCAGGATATCTCCTCATACTTCCTCCCTCAAGCTTGTGGGTTTGAGGTCCTTCCTGTTTAAACCATATATTCTTTGATCTAACTTTTTACTTTGAGATCCCATTAAAGAACACTTTTTTTTTTTTTTTTTTTTTTTTTTTTTTTTTTTTTTTGCTTTTAGTTTTTCTGAGAAACTTCAGCAATTTATTTTTTCCTTAGACCACTGAGGCACCATTGGAGCAGCAATGAAGGCTAACACATCAGGTAAGAATCTACCTCAAGGAAAAGGCAATAAAGAGTCTTTGGAGATATAGGTTATTAGAAATTGTGCCTGGTGTTCTAATCTTAGTATAAATTAAAGTTAATTATACTAAATTAGCAGGTTGTAATGTCTGCTATATTAAACAATGTTTTACAACTATGGAATTTGATTGAAATAAATTTCTGGGCTCTTGGAGACCTGACCAAAGGAAGAAAAACAAGTGCCCCCAAAGCCCTGAGAAGCACAGACAGGTGACAGCCTCATTAGGCCAGCTCAAAGGGCTGCATCAGCTTTCAGGCAATCCCTGTCCCTTCAGTGGCCATCAGCCTGAAGCACTGCCTCTCTCACATAATTCACATGTTTGACACAAGTATATGGAATCCATGTGTAAGGTTTACAGCTTAGCTGAAGTTAAAAAAAAAACTATTTATTTAAAAGGGCATGTTTAAATACTGTTGGAATTGCTATGTAAATATCCAATGCTAGAATTTCTTTTTTAACTCCAGTCTTTCCCAATCACAAAGAAAAGCACACTTTTCAACATCAAATCTATAAGTAATTATAATGAATCTAGATTGTTTTTCATTGGAAAATTAGGTAGCATACAGAATACCTCACAACTGTTCTGGCATAATGTATGCATCACTTTGCTGCCAACGAGACGGGCTTTCACTAACACGAATTGCCCTCAGATCCTGCCTCAAGACCATGAGGACCATATGTCTGTCGTTTCTGGGAGTGGCCTCTGGATGGCAGTGTTATTTTCAGTTTGCACTTTGCTCTTCATGTCAGTTTTCTAAGTAAAAGTTGCAGGAGACTCAAAGGATCATCTGTTTCAATAGACTGAGTGTTCTCTACTCCTTACTTGCTCTGTGACTTACAGGCTCGGCTTCCTCCTGTATAGAAGGAGGATTCTATTCTAGACGAGGAAAGTAGTTGCATGGATTAGAGATGATAATGCTGACACAATTACATATTGAAAACCTACTGTGTTATAAGCTCTGTGTAGGAACTTTACATGCAATATCTCACTAAATCTTTCCAACTTCCCTATAATGTTTGTATTACTGCTCTATATTTAAAGATAAGAAACTTAAACAGAATAATCAGGAACTTAGCCTAAGTTCCATGGCAACTCAGTGGTGAAATCGGGATCTGTCTTTCTAGCACTATAATATAAGTGCTTAGCAAATTGTCTCATGCTAATAAATATTAGTATTTTTTAAACATTTATATTATTATTGCTAAAACTATTAAATTGTATAGCTGGCCTAAGAGAAGCTTTGTGAGTAAAAGTTTAGAGTCAATTAAGTGTGGAAAACGCCCTATATTTTATTATTCTTCTGGAGACTCTCAAGAAACAATGGTATATTAAAGGCTCCAAGATGTCTTGCAGTAAAGAAAACTATAATCTAGTTAAACCCAAAGTTTTCACATGTACTTGACAAAGAAGTTCTTTCTTCACATAATATGTATAACCATCTCTTTAAATCAGCATTCTGCAAAAAACACTTGGGAAAAATGAATCTATCGAAATTCCTCTTCCAAGTTGAGCATGTAATGTTTTGACAAGTCTTCTTTTTCTGCCAACTCAACTCCCTGCTGTGGATGTGCTGTGAAATGTCAAGGCTGACAATAAAGTTCTTCTGACACTTAAGCATTAAACCTAAGTTTTTCTTCGGCTTTTTTCATAACAGCACAACATTTTTTCTATTTCTCTCCATCCTACAGTCACAGGTAATCTTTCCTGAAACTCCTGTTCACAGTATTTCTTAGTTCCCCTTATAGAGCAGATCATATCTTCTGTACCATTCAATGGCTTCCCAAGTTTTGTTAACTTGGAAATTCAATGGCTTAAAGTTTGTTAACTCTGCTTTAAAGCTTATTGACACTTAATTTGTCATGTGCTTACATCTCCATAATCACATTATAAGTTATTTAGTGTCTGGAACTGTGCACTGCACTTTCCTCTGTCCCTAAAGGAGCATGACAGTGCATTGCTCATTCATTCATTCAACAAAGATGCACTGAGCATCTTCCACGTGCCAGGCACTGTTCTAAGTGCTAGAGTATAGCAGTAAACATGACAATCAAGGCCATTAGTTATCCAGTGGAAATCTATTTGTATGGGGAAAGACAGATAAGTAAATATTCAAGTAGGTACAAACTCATGTCAGATATGGTAAGTGGTACGAAGCAGTAAGTGCACGTGAACAAGGAAAGAAGGAGAGGCTGCTTTGGCTTGCAAAGGCCTCTCTGAAGAGGAAATATTTAAGCTTAAATGTGAATAAAAGGAAAGAGCAATGAGCATGCTGGAAAGATGGGCCGGGACACTGGCTGAGTTTGCTAAGTTAGAGGAAAAGCAGGAAGGCCAGTGTGACTGTGGCAAACATGGTAAGTCAGAGGAGCAAGGTGAGATCAACTCAGAGTGGGTGGTATGTGCCACACCGTGGTAGGAATTTGGACCTTATTTTAAGATGATACAGAAGCCACAGAATATTTTAGACATAGGATTGAACTAAGCATGATTTTATAACTTTAAAAGATAACTATGACTACAGGGTAGAAAATGAAACGTAAGGAGCCAAGGGAGGAGTCAGGGAGGCCAGACAAAGATTATTTTAGTAGGCAAGGCAAGATATGATGGTGATTTGGACACGGTGATGGCAGGAGAGCAAAGGAAGTGGGCAGATCCTGGATATACTTTGGTATGCAAAACAGTGGGACTTGCCAGCTTGAGCAAACAGGTGGACAGGAATATTTCCTAGATGCAGATATTTACTAAATGCAGATATTTCCTATGTAAAGGTTATCTGGGAGACTAATAAGCCTGGGAGAAAAAGTAGGGGACAGAATCAAAAGTTCTTTTTCACTCATTAAGGTTGGAAGTTTATAAGATATATAGGAATATATGTCAATTTTAACCTATTTTGAGATCATGGGAAATATATATGTATATATACATGTATATATATATATATATATATATAGCCCCGCCCATATATATGTGTGTGTGTGTGTGTGTGTGTATGTGTGTGTGTGTGTGTGTGTGCCTGTGTGTGTGCGAGTATGTGTGTGTGTATAGGCATGATATATATATAGGCATGAATCTAGGAATACCTGTCAATTTAACCTGATTACTTGATGTCAAGAGTTTGAAACTAGCCTGGGCAACATACAAAAGATTTAAAAATTATATATATATATGGGCATGATGGTGCTAGCCTGTGATTTCAGCACTTTGGGAGGCTGAGGCAGGAAGATGGCTTGAGTCTAGGAGTTGAGACCATCCTGGACAACATAGCAAAACCCCATCTCCACAAAAAATGCAAAATATTAGCTGGGCCTGGTGGTGCATGCCTGTAGTTCCAGCTACTTGGGAGGCTGAGGCAGAAGGATCACTTGAGCCCAGGAGGCTGAGGCTGCAGTGAGCCATGACTGCAACACTGTACTCCAGCCTGGGTGACAGAGTGAGATCCTGACTCAAATAAATAAATCCATGAAATCATCTAAGGAGAGAATGTAACCCAAAGGTACCTCAAAATTTGGAAGTATAGGCTGAGAAAGAAAGCCAAAATGGTAAACAGGAGAACATGGTGTCAAGAAGTCCAAGAGAAGCCAGCATGAAGGAGTGGTCAGCTGGGTCAAATTCCAAAGATTTAGATGTGGGCAGAAAAGGAACCATTGGATTGGCCAACATGGAGGCAGCAAAAGCAGGGCCAGAAGAGTGGTAAGGACTGAAGACAGTAAGAGTGCACTGAAGGAAGAGTCAGAGAAATGGGGCCATACTAATGGGGACACAAAGTCAAGACAGGGCTTCCCTACACCCCCAGAAGGGAGATCCTGGAGTTAGAGTCAGGGGAGGTTATTGGCATAGAAAAGAGAAGGGCTAATTGAACATATACATAATGAAGTACTAATTGAACACATATATCTTTGTTTATTGTCATTTTTTTTTTGATACAGGGTCTTGCTCTGTCACCTAGGCTGGAGTGCAATCATAGCTCACTGCCACTTCTAACTCTTAGGCTCAAGTAATCCTTCCATATCAGCCTCCCAAGTAGCTAGGACAGCAGGCATGCACCACTGCGCCTGTCTAATTTTTAAATTTTTTGTATGTTGCCTGGATAGTTTCAAATTCTTGACCTCAAGTGATCCTCCCACCTGTGCTGGGATTACAGGTGTGAGCCATGGTGCCCAGCCTAATTAGTGCCAAATTTTAGATATATTTGATTTAAATTAGGCTGAATGGGGGTTGTTTTCCAAATCCCCAGGACTTAAAACTGGGTGGTAATAATAATAACAATATTAGTTTAACACATATTTAGTGATTACGTGCTGGGCATTGCTTTGTGGAATTTACATATACATTAACTCCTTCATTCTCCCAAATAACAGTAACTGCCCTCATTTTACACTTGAGGAAACTGAGACACAGGAAGGTTAAATGATTTGCTAGTGTCATGTAGACAGTAAGTGATAGAAGTAGGATTCTCACTCAAATAATCTGACTCTGAACTCTTAACTACCAGGAGAAAGTTGTAGGAGGTTTCATAGCCGCTGGCACTTCCTCAGTTCAGGACATGTTTTATGAATCACCTCCTGTCAGTTACCACCTCTTTTCCCAAGGGTGTAAGGTTACATAAAAGGATGAAAGGGTATTGTTTTTCAGTCCTTTCTCTGGTCAGGACAGTCTTACAAGCTGGTCAAACCAATTAGATGTGTGCAGCAATTCTTTCACACCAGTTCCTTTTAGGATTTTTATAAATATCTACTACACATTAAAATATATTTTGACAACCACATTTTTCCCACAAAAATTTTTCTTCTATATTGTTTTAATGCTATATAGTATTTATAGCATTTATACCTTATTTTAACACTATACAGTATTTAATTATTGGAGTGTTCCACAATTTACTTAACCCTTCAAATATGTATATGCGTACACTTATGTGTTTATAGACGAAATCCATGTTCCTGGCAGAAAAATCTGAAAATATAGCTTAGGAGAAAAAATTCCTTCATCATTTAATAAATATTTACTGAGTGTCTATTTTGTGTCATGCAAACTTACGAATCATGCTTTCAAATACCATTTAAAAGCATGAAGAAAATGGAAAAGAAAAACTCAAGATACAAAATATACAGAAGGTATGTGACAAAATTAGTAAAACACAAATCTCACACATGACGAGAGAGAGAAGGAGAGAGATGAAGAGACTCCAGAAGTAAGTTTACCAAATGTGGGCAGTAGTTATTACTTCCATGTGGTAGGATTAGGGTGATTTTTATTTTCTTCTGGTTGCCTTTTCCCCCCTTGCTTTTCTATAATGAACATATATTACTTGAATGCTCAGAAAGTTATTTCAATATTAAATATTTCTACATATTATGCTGAGAGCACATGCATTACTAGACATTTGATTTGCTGCTAGAGTAGAATCTATGAAGGTAGTAAGGCATGCAGTATATGTGGACATTTTTATTGTTTCCATTACTCAATAATAATGGCCCAAATGATTCCACTGCCAGAAGCATTGTTTAAAGATGTGTGTGTGTGGCACTACATAATCATCCATGCTTACTTGTGTGTGTGTATATATATACATATATATATATATGAAACAAATGATGGAAACTAACATGATGCTTTACTTCTTGTCACTAGATCTACCTAGCACAGAAACAAATGGAAAAAGAGATCAAAGACACATTTTCAAAGAAGAAAAAATATCCCTGAAAATTCAGATACTTTCTTCTGTCTCTTTGTTAAAGCTACCCTTTAAGATGTCTCCTTTCTTTCCTTTTTAACTTTTTATTATGTAAAATCTCAAACATACTAAAAAAAACATATAACTGAGTATTCAAAAATATGTATAAGAAACCCCATGTTTCTATTACCCGATTTCAATAATTATCAACAGTATTAAGAACTTTCTTTCCAACTGCTTATCTTGCACCAGGAAGAAATATAAACTTATGTACAGAAAAACTATCTTTATAGAAAGCAATTTTAACATTAAATTAAAAAAAATTGATTTTAAAAGCCTCTTCATGTAACTTTGAAAATTCTTCCCCAAAGAGTTTCTGAGAGCTGCTGATGCAGTTACTACCTTTCCTATGCATTTACTCTTCCTCCATAATAGCTATTTCAATGTGTTATTATACCTGGAAAATGGAAGAAGCAAAATAAAGAACGCAGCAAGCTGGGAAGTTTGAAGTCATCAGACAGAACTTGGGGAAACAGTGAGCACTCCCCTAGGGAAAGTGTGGCTAGGAAGGCAGCCTCGGTATGAGCTGGCCCCCAGGCTGGGGAGGCTACTCTCATTTAGAGAGATCATAGGCAAGTCCAGGGGAGTGCCATAAAACTGCCACCTGGTTATACCTACCTAAACTGTTGTCGCTGCTCGTGGGCCAGGAAGCAATTCTATCCCTCAGCTTCTTTGTACACGAGTTGTCTGACTTTGCAGAAAGATGTACTTCCTCCTTTCTAATTTCTCGAATGAGCTGCATGCGGCATCTTGTGAAATCCTGAAAGGAAATCTTCCCATTTTCACCTGCTCCCAATTGGTTCATGATCTCAGCCACAGACTCTTCCATATTCAATTGGCGACACACCATTAGCAAGTCATTTCTGCAGAAGGGGTTGAACAGAAGAAAACGTGTTATGAGAGACAATTAAGCTAGAGAAACTAGTTAATAAAAGAAAAAGATATGTCTTAAATATGCTCACACACACTAGACCTATTTTCAACTTTCTCACTGCTTCTAGAAAAGTGGTAAGTGTATGAAAAAACATGTTTCATCTGGGTTATTCTAAACAAAAACTCTATTATTTGGAATCGTGAGGCAACTTTTAATCCTTTGTTCTCTTTTTCTTCCTGTCTCCACACCCTTCTCACCCTTTCTTTGTTTTGAAATTGAAGATTATAAAGCTCTTTCTTTAAACCTGAAGAGTGTAGCACTGTACTCTCACTGTAAGATATAGTTTCAGAACACAAAATAGACATTATTTCTACTCTTGGCAGAGTCCAAAATCTAGTCAAGTTATAAAAGAATCAACAGAGATTTTAACAAGCTTGATTTTCAGCTTTCTGGACCAATCAGCTAACTTTAGTAATTGTGTAAAATGTAATTTAATCTTGACTTTTGTGGTTCAGTGCTCAGCTGCCTTTGGTTTTTTCTGCTTTACCTTGAATATTTTCCATCTTCCCACCAGCAATCAATAAGCCCTAATACTAAGAGAAGTCATCAAAATCTCAATGTCTTCCAGGACTAGATTTAATGTGTGAAGTGGGTAGATCTAAGATAAGAGGGTTTAGTGGGGTCTGTGGTTGGACTAGAGAAGTATATCCAGCCTATAGGGTCTCAAATTTTAAAAAAGAAGAATAAAAAAGAATTTCAAAAGGAATAACAAGAACAATAACCCTGTGCCAACCAAGAACATTTATATGGGAGACATCGGTTTGATCCCTGACATACAGTCTTGCTCTTTTCTCTCTATCTAAGCTTCTTTAGCAAATATTTTGTTCATATTGCTCCAGCTGCAGTTCTCAACAAAGGTCAAAGGACTATAGAATTTAAGTGGTAGAAGAGACATGAAAAATTTGTTCATGGTCACAAACAAAGCTAATTAGTGTTCCTGTCTCAACATACCACCAAAGTTCAGTTACCTGGAGAACAAAACCAATTTGATGTTTGCTGATACCTGAAACCTAACCATGCTAAGACCACTCTTCAAGTTACCCTTCACATATTCTCTCCTGGTCAGTGTTACAAATGATCTCTCTCAAGTTCCCTAGGCTCACAGAATTGTGGGCATTTTTAATATCTTCTCATTCACTCCACCTTTCCCCTAATTCTGTGACCTGCACTCCCCTCCCCCACCTCTGCCCTTGTCCCTTTCCCCAAGTTTCCAAGGTCCAAGTTATCATCAAATTTTGGTTAGTCTTGTCCCTGAAATGCCTTTATACTTGCTCTTTATGGTGTTTTTCAATAAATGTAACAGATTCCAAGACCTTTTAATTTATGCCAGGCCTATACCGCTAGCCTTTTTAGCTTATCACCCTGCTTCCATATGCTATCCCATTTTCATGTTTTATAAAGAATTTTTACACATAACTACATGTTTTATCCTCTGTGTACATGTGTCTTTGTGTCCATATGTATATTTTATATCTATATATATGCCTGTGCATCTGTGTATACACACACACACCCCTGTATTTGTAAAGTAGATGGATGAGTATCAGAATAAATACCTACATGGAAGTGGGTATGGCAGGTTAAATTATTATTAGTCCTAATCTTGCATTATCCCATAGTAGTGTTTTACACGTATACCCTTGCCTTGTTCTCAGGGCCAAGGACATTCATGGTAGGTGTATCCTTTCCTATCCCTTAACTTCAGGCTTCATATCTAACTTGCTTTGGCCCCTGGGATATTACTGAACAAGTGCCTATACTGTTGAGCTTGTCCCCTTTGGCTTCAGTCACCATTATGAGAAAAACATACCATAGTAGCCATTACCCCTATATCTAGCCTGGGTCCCCAGATAAGCCACTCCATTCTACCTGAAGACTCATAGCTTAAGAAAAGTCATTCCAGCTGACCCCAAAATGTGTGAACAAGATTAAGTTCTTATTGTTTATGCAAATTAAAGTTCATTCTTAAGCTCAGATTTTGTGATTTTTCTCCCATCAGTAGCTAATCAATACACTGGGAAAATATTTGTTTGGTTTTTAAAGTAAGGCTCTCATATGCTTATATATTTTGCCCTTCTTTGTATACAACCTGCCTGATATTCAGGCAGATTCATCCAAGAGTTAGGGGTGATTAGAATTGCTAAAGCAGGAATACAAACAGAAAGGACCCAGCTTTTACTCTGAGTTCAGAGTTCAGCCTAACTTTCTAAGATAAGAATTTATTTTTTAGATATTTAGGCAATAGTCTTAAAATTAGGCTTAGCAAGAAATAAGGAGGTTTTCTAAATTCCAGAAGTTCATGTAATATTAACATTGATATTCTCTGATTGGTAAGAATATGGTATATTCATTTTTCCTGTCTGTATGTTGTCCTTTTTCACAGTGTATTAGACTACTTTCATAAATTGATATGTCATTGTAGGTTTTAAAATGGCATATTAGTAGTATCTACCTCATAGGGTTGCTCTGAAGATAAATGAGATAATACATAGAAAACATTTAACATAGTTCCTGGCACATATTAAGTACTCAATACACAGTAGCCATTATTATGATTGTTTTATAATTGTTGATCATAGACCTTTTATAACACCCCAGTTTCATGATTAGGGCTTTAATAAAGAATCATGATCTGCTCAGTGGAAAAGAATACTGAATGGAACTGACTGCCTCACTAAGTGGTACAACCTGTCCACAGAGGCCCACCCTTCCTTCCTGCTGGAGGCCCACTTACATACACTTGGGCACCCTGGTGAGAAACTCAGCTCTGTTCAGGCTCGAGAAGCCCCATTCTACAAGAAACAGCTGCAAAGAAGTAATTGTGGTCTAGAAATGTCAACTCAGAGTAGAATATGTAACATTGAAACTGAATTTAATTTTAAACGTGTAGGCTGTTGAGAGGCTGATATAAAAGATCAAAACCAAAATACACTGCACTCTATCAAATTCAGTCAAAGTGTAAGCTTTAAATAGAAGTACTCACTTTTAAAAACTAAATTCAAGCTAAATTCTTTCAGTATAGAAATACAAAATTAACAATAATAAGTAACAAGCTCGCAGGGGAATTACAGTTATTCCCTGACATGGTTTGGATGTTCATCCTCTCCAAATCCCATGTTGAAATGTTATCCACAATGTTGGAGGTGGGGCCTGGTAGGAAGTGTTTGGGTCATGGGGGTGGATCCCTCATGAACGGTTTAGCACCATCCCCTTGGTGATGAGTGAGTTGTCTCCCTGTTAGTTCACACAAGAGCTGGTGGTTTAAAGAAGCCCGACATGTCCTCCCCCACCTTGGTCCCTCTCTCACTATGTTACATGCTGGTTCCCCTTTGCCTTCCGCTATGATTGGAAGCTTCCTGAGGCCTTCACGAGAAGCAGGTGCCAACACCACACTTCCTATACAGCCAGCAGAACAGTGAGCCAAAATAAACCTTTTCTTCACTACAAATTACCCAGCCTCAGGTATTTCCTGACAGCCACAGAAGAATGGACTAACACATGCCCATTTTACAGATTATGATATGACAGCTGAAAGAGTCACAGAGACAATATAGGGCAGAACCTGGGATCCAAACCAAATCAGTCTGATTCTAGAGCTCTTGCCCTTTCCATGCTATCATCTAGCATCGTGGACATCAATAACAGGTACATTTTGACATGAGATGAGCAGCTTGATTATCAAAGGTCACGAATTAACAATGCTTTTATATCAAACCAGAAAGATCACATTCATCTAGATATGTGTTATCCTTCTATGTTAGATACGAATGAGAATATAAAGTTACATTTTGTTATCAATAAGATAAGAAAACAAAGTTACAGGAGAAGAATAAAATTATAAAAGCTCTCCTTTATATCAAGAACTAATTCTAGAGAACTTGAATCACAGGGTATTCTATAAGCCACCTTGCCAGGTTGTTACAAATGGCCTACAATGACGTACAGTCCCCTGTGACTATGCCTCTTTACAGCATGCCTTTACCGTTCCTCCGATCAATAAATGGAGGCCATTTACCTGCCCTTGAATCTGGGCTGGTCTTGAGACTGGATTTGACCAACAGAATGTGGTAGAAATAAAATTCTAGGATTCTGAAAACACAGGCCTAAAGATGCCTTCTAGCTTCCAATTTCAGCTCAGTGCAATCCACTTCCATGCAGCCCTGGCAGCCTGCTCAGGCTCATGGTGGTCTCTTCCTTCTGATAACATTTAGTACCTGCATCAGCCATTAGGTGATAATTTCTAGTTTTGTGACAGATTTTGGACTATACTTAACTTTTATTTCTTCCTCTCGCTCTCTTTTTAAACATTATTTTCACATATTCAACCTTTATCTTACCAATATGACCATCAGCTCCTGGCAGCCAGTGTTGGTGCTACATCAATCCCCTTTGAGATGTGCGCAGCACCCAGCACACCACCCCGTGCACAGCAGACCCCATCACATTTGTTTTGATGGATTCATACATAAACTCTCGGAAGTTGACAATGACCTTTCTTTTAAAGGGGGTCCCCACTTTGGATATTTTTCCACATATACCTGTCTTTGTACTTTCCCACAGAATGCAGCACACAGGATGCTTAGCAAGTATGAATGACCAATGGCCTCCATAAAATACTAATAACCCTGTAGGCTTAGTGAAAGACAGCAGGACATTTATCTGCTGGAAGCAAGGAAAGCTTCACAGAGGAAAAGATAATAAATTGAGACTGTCCAAAACTAAGATAGTACAGCAGAGAACTATCTCAGTAGCAATAACATCATGTAAGTGTCCTGCCCTTAAAAAAATAAAACTTTTGTATATTAGTTCAGAAAACACACATTCATTGTAGAAAATGTAGACAAGCAGAAAGAAAATACAGATTACACGCAATCTCTTTACCCAGCAATAATCACAGCATCTGGTGAATTACATAAAATTGTACTGAACATTTTTTCCTCTAAGTCATTATAGTTACAAGTGCTTTAAAAGGTGTTTCACACTCATATTCATGCATATATATCTTATATTCAGATGATATCATCATAACATGAGAATGAAACAGACCTCAGTTTGTATCAGAGGAACTGGCTAAGTCAGGCAATATTTAGCTCTTAGAGAACACCAATCACCAGACAGCAGAACCAAAATATGACTTCAGTTATTTCAGAAGATTGATGCTTCACACTCAAAATCGCATAGGTTTCACAATGCACAGTTGTTATCTTCTATATATAAAAGTCTTCTTTTTCTCTTGGCTATTCTTCCTTTAACTTATAAGGAAATTGAGTATGAAGTGAAAATTCAATAAAACTATTTGTCATTCAAGTAAATTTCTAGCCTAACCTTGGGGATGTGTAATGGGAAGGACAGGCTTTGGTCTCTCAAGCTCGGGGCAGAGAAAAACACTATTCTTCCACACATTGATAATAAATCCCAAACCCAGTTTGAATGAGGGCTATACAGAGGCAATTTACTTTAAGTAATAGGTTTCATGCTTTGGTCAAAATTCTCAACTAACAGAGACCCCTGGACCTAGTAGGTAGTCCAGCAATAGTTGCTTGTGAAAGACTACAAAAAATATCTACAAACTAATTTTGCCCCTAAATGTTCAATTTGAGTCACACAAAAATGTAATTTAGAAGTCTCTAAATATTCAAAGTGTGAAAAACTATAATTAGGTTATAAAAAATAACAGGTTTCTGGGCTGTAGTTGGTAATTTCTATGTACAGCAGTTGAATGGAATAAATGCATTTGCCTTGCTTTCATCATTGCTTCTTAGCAAATAATTAGAGTGAAGTACAAAACAATAAGCAAATAAGCAAACAAAACCATATTCAAGATAAAAGGAGAAGATGTTATTAAATATAGGAAATTTCAACAAATTTCAGAGAGACACAAAAGAGGTGGGAGCATGTTGATGGATGATACAGGTGCTAGAAATCCTTGCCTAGAATATGCAGCAGGGGAGCTGCTGGGTGGTATCGAAATGCTGAAGGCTCTGGGTTTACAGCCAGCCAGTGTGTTGAATTGTGAGAATGAGAAGTGGGGCTGAAAGCAGTGGCTGTACTTCCTTTTCCTAGCATGGAATAAAGAGATATTGTCCAAAGTTGGTAATCAGGGCTGAGCATGGTGGCTTATGCCTGTAATCCCAGCAATTTTGAAGGCCAATGCAAAAGGATCACTTGAAGCCAGGGATTTGAAACCAGCCTGGGCAACAAAGTAAGACATCATCTTTACAAAAAAAATTTTTTAAATTAGCCAGGCATGGTGGTGTACACCTGTAGTCCCAGCTACTTGGAAGGCTAAGGCAGGAGGGTCACTTGAGTCCAGAAGCTTGGAGGCTGCAGGAGCTCTGATTGTACTACTGCATTCCAGACTGGGTGACACAGCAAGACCTTGTCTCTGGGAAAAAAAAAGCTGGTAATTAGGATACAGAAGTATTAGCATATTTTTCAGTGTTATGGAAGAAATTATCAGGAAAATTAGAAACACAAATGGTACCAAGACTTTGCCTCTGCGGAGTTGACATGGATGTGAAGAGGAAGGTAGGACAGAAGGCTTGTGTTTTGTCACAAACTCTTCTGTACTATTTTATTTTGTTGTTTCCCATATGCATGAATAGGTTTTATTAAAGTAATGTTTTCGAATTTTAAAAAGCCAAATAGATTATTAATGTAATCCGAGATATGACGGACAAAAGATAGTATTTAGATAGATAAAGAATTCCACAATGCAATAAGGAAAAGATAACAACCCAATAGAAAATGGGCAATGCTAGGCATGGTGGCATGTGCCTGTAATCCCAGCTAATTTGGAGGATGGTTTGAGGCCAGAAGTTCAAGGCCACAGTGAGCTATGATTGCCTGTGAATAGCAACTGCACTCCAGCCTGGGTAACAAAGTGAGACTCAGTATTTAAAAATAAATAAAAAGTAAGAAAAATGGGCAAATGATGTAAACAGTCAACAGAAAAGAAAACCTGAATGGCCAACGAAGATATAAAAAGATTCCTAACCTCACTAAGTATAAGGAAAATGTAAATTTTAATAACTGGATAGCATTTCAGTATCTAATGGATTGCCAAAAACGTTAGTCTTACAATACCAAGTGCTGACAAGGAACCAGAAACTTTCACATGGTATTGGTGGAAGAAAAGCTAGTATCACCTCTTTAGAGAGGACTTCGGCAGCATCTAAAAAAGATAAATTCAAGCATACCCTTCAACCAGAAATTCAACTTTTAGTTACATGTGCTCAAGAAATTTATGCATAAATGGAGGAGACATGCACAATATCTGTAACAGCAAATAATTGGGAAGAGGTTAACAATAATTTCAATAATCATATTGATAATAATAGCTAATACACACTGGATGTTTATTGTATGCCAGGGCTTGAGCTAGTGCTTTATATATATTAATTAGTTTAATACTCACCACCACGCCATGAGGTTGGTACTATTACTATCTCCATTTTACAAGTGAGGAAATTGAGGAACAGAGATGTTAAATAACTAGTCCAGATGCCTATCAACAGAGAATATGTCTATATACAAATTGAAGTAGCATCACATAATGAAATACAATAGGAGATTTGAAAGAAATGTATCTTCAATGTATCATCATAAAAAATCTCAAAAACAGTAGCGAGTAAAAACATCAAGTTGAAGAATGACAGAAACAATATGACAGTATTAATCTAAAGTTTAAAAACATACAAAACAATGCTACAAACTGTATATAGATTTACACATAGGCAAGTAATAAAAACAAGGCCAAGAAGCATAAATCTCAACTGTTAAGAGGTGATAGAGGGAGGGGAACAGGATTAGGGAAAGGCACATGGAGGCTTAACATGCCTTTGTAATGTTGTTTTTAAAAGCTGTGGACAAACACAATGTTAACTTCTCTGCAATCTGGGTATGGTACATATGTATTCATTACATACTTGTAATTTTCAATATTTAAAATGTCTCTTAAAAATCTAACATATATATAAAGCAATTTGAAGCAAGTCTGGTCTGTGGCTATAGTTGGAGGGGAAAATGTTTAAAATGAATGTCAATCACATCAATAGGCATTTATAGGACATGACCCTTGGAGTTAATCAAATTAGATGATCCAAAATGTCATTTTGGAACTTTTGTTCATCCTTACAGACTAGAGAGCATCTGATTATTTTCCTGGTATGATTTTCTTTTTTTTTTTGAGACGGAGTTTCACTCTCGTTAACCCAGGCTGGAGTGCAATGGCGTGATCTCGGCTCACCGCAACTTCCGCCTCCTGGGTTCAGGCAATTCTCCTGCCTCAGCCTCCTGAGTAGCTGGGATTACAGGCATGCACTACCATGCCCAGCTGATTTTTTGTATTTTTAGTAGAGATGGAGTTTCACCATGTTGACCAGGATGGTCTCGATCTCTTGACCTCG
>NW_016107361.1:343128-361984 GCF_001604975.1 Cebus imitator | reverse complement strand
TCCGCCTCCTGGGTTCAGGCAATTCTCCTGCCTCAGCCTCCTGAGTAGCTGGGATTACAGGCACGTGCCATCATGCCCAGCTAATTTTTTGTATTTTTAGTAGAGATGGAGTTTCACCATGTTGACCAGGATGGTCTCGATCTCTTGACCTCGTAATCCACCCGCCTCGGCCTCCCAAAGTGCTGGGATTACAGGTGTGAGCCTGGTATGATTTTCTAGAAGTGGAATTACTCATCGTTAAAAGGTCCAATCTCTCAATATAGTTTTCTGAATATCCTTTGAGAAACATCAAATTTATAGTCCCACCAGCAGTTTCTGAGCTGCCCACACTTCAGCTATGTTTCTGGAGAGAGTAGTCTAATTCCCTACATAGAGAGTAGTCCCTATGTCCTCATTTTCTTTTCTGCAAAGGCATTTCATACCACATAATTCCAGAGACACATTTCTTTCCTTCTCTTCAGTGCTTAATGCTGGCTGCTGCCTTCTTGAAACTCTTCCTTCATTCTGTTAAACCCCATCTTCTGGCTTCTCCCATCTCTCTATGAAGCTCCATATCAGAATTCTTGTCCTTAAATACATGCTATCTTAGAGTCATATCCTTGGTCCTCTGTTTTTTCACTTTATAGACTCTACAGATAATCTAATATAAATCTGTGGCTTTAAGCTACCACTATGCATGGCTGACTACCAAATCTCTACCTTCAGTTAAGTAGCAATCCGCCTTCTACATGGTAGCTACAATTGACTGTCATGTATTTATCTTGAACTCAAAGTCCTGTGCTTAATTCATCATCTTGTACCCTTTCCCAAATTTTCTCCTTCTAGCTACATAAATTATACCATCTAGTCACCCATGCTGGAAATCCAGAAGTTATCTAGGGTGTTTCCTTCTTGGTTATCCCCTACTCAGTCACCAAGAACAAGAGCTTTTATTGTCTAAATAGCTCTCAGGTCCATTCCATCCTGATCATCCCTATCTCTCTCAACACTTTCCACCTGGTTTATTGCACTGGTCTCCTAACGGGTCTCACACTTTCCAACGGGCAGCCAACAAATTCTGTTACTCTTTCCTGCTTCAAACCCTTTTTTTTGCTCCCCACAAGACTTTTAGCTTCAAATCCAAGTTTCTCACTTCATAGCCAAGGCCCATCAGAATATGGCTGAGCCTACCTCTTCTTGCTGAAGTAGGCAGCCTTCATCCCAGCCCCCAAATTTCTTTTAGCTTCTGTAAGAGGCACTATTATTTTAGATGCTCATGCTTTGCACATTTGTCCCTCTGCTCAGAACATCCACTTCTTTCCCTTTCTCCAAACTCCAGCCCATGTCTCATAAGTCACTTGAACAGTGTCTCCTTCAGAAATCTTCTATATCTCACATAACCCCCAGTCTAATTTGATAGCCCTTTATTATCTTATCAAAGTACTTGCACAAGCTTCAATCACTTATCCTACTCTATAGTAATTGCTGATTTATTTTTCTCTCACTTCTAGTAAACCAGAGGTTGGCAAGTAAGACCTGCAGCCAAATCCAAATCATTTCCTATTTCTGTAAATCTAGTTTATTGGAACACAGCATGCCCATTTATCTATGTAATGTCTATGACTATTTTTTTGCTATAATAGCAGAGTTGAATTATTGTGACAGAGACCATATGGCCCACAAAACCAAAAATATATACTCTATGACCCTTTATAGAAAAAGTCCGCAAATCTGTACTAGGCTGTAATTTCCTAGAGGACAAAGTTCATTCTTTGTTCATTATCTTCGAGTCTGTAACACCTGGTATACAGTAAGTGCTAAATAAATGCATAAAAAATGAATGAATGAGTGGGTAAATAAAATGTTAGACTTGATGTAAAAGAGGTGGAAAGAGAACCTAAATAGTGAAAAACTTTAATGCCATTTCTTCTGTACTTTTTGCACACTTTATTTTGTAATCACAAATTAAAACAAGTTGCTATCATTAGGCTTTTAAATATCTTCTAGTGTATATGTGTGAAAGGAAAATAAAAACTTGGGACCCTAATTTCACTGTGCCAAAAGAAACAAAAATTAAGCTGAAAGCTGAGTCATGCAAGAAGCTTCTGTTCAAAAGCTTTTCCTTTTGTTCTAAGCAGATGGCTACAGATAAAAGTTAAATATCTCCACAGGTAGCTACTCTATGTTCACCTTATCTTATGTAAAGTGGCGATTTACTGAGCACCACGTGAACATAATTGACTGTTCTCCTACCTGCTTCTTTTTTCCTGCAATATATGGATTCAGTAAAGTGATCACACCCTTCCTCTTTCCCCCCAGCCTGCTGTTCCCCTTTAAATACTGAAGCCTTCAAAAATCATCTTTGAAGAAAGGCACAGACCTGTCTCCTAGGCATGCACTCTTAACCTTGGCAAAATAAACTTCTAAATTGAGATCTGTCTCAGATACTTTGTGGTTTACATATGCTGGACTCCATACCCTTCAAGTCAGTAATCTAAACTTTCTATATTAATAGATATTAATTATGATGCTCAACTCATTGTAATTGAGGTGATTAATTAAAACATTTTGATGCTTATGCCCCACAGCCCATGCAACTAAATCAGAATGGTGGGGATGGGGGACTGGGAAATGGGAGAGGGGAAGGCAGCATCAGTATTTGTAAGTTGTTCGGAGAACTTCTGTTCTATACCAACAGTCCTAAGGAATGAGGGCTCTGAGGACACTCAGGAGTCTTAGTGATCAAAAACAAACAAGGCTGGGTGTGGTGGCTCATGGCTGTTATCCCAACACTTTGGGAGGCTGAGGCAGAAGGATCGCTTGAGCTCAGGAGTTTGAGACCAGCCTGGGCAACATGGCAAGACTCCATCTCCACAAAAAAAAAAATACAAAAATTAGCTGGGTATGGTGGCACACACCTGTAGTCCTGGCTACTTGGGAGGCTGAGGTGAGAGGATCACTTGAGCCAGGGAGGTTGAGGCTGCAGTGAGTCATCATTGTGGCACTGTACTCCAACCTGGGTGAAAGAATGAGACGCTGTCTCAAAAACCAACAAACAAAAAAACCCAGCCGGGCACAGTAGCTAGTGCCTATAATTGCAGCACTTTGGGATGCTAAGGCAGACAGATCATTTGAGGCCAGAAGTTCAAGACCAGCCTGGCCAGCATGGTGAAACTGTGTCTCTACTAATAATACAAAAAAGAAAGAAAGAAAAAATAGCCAGATGTGGTGGTGCACACCTGCAACCTCAGCTATTCGGGAGTCCAAGGCAGTGGAAATTGCTCCGAGATCGCGCCTCTGCACTCCAGTCTGGGTGACAAACCATATTGTGGTAATTTATGTACTTGCAAGATAAAACAAAATAGATATTTTGAAAAAAATCCTCTATAAAAGTAGATAAACAAAGGATTCCTCTGGAATGCAAGCTATACAAAGATGAAGAATTTTGTCTATTTTCTTCACTGTTGTATTCCGAATACCAAGAACGATACCTGGCATATAATAGGTAGTTGGTAAATAAATCATAAATGAATGAGTAATTTCTTCATTTGCTTTCGATCAGCCAGAAGCCCATGATTCCAAATATTCCACTTGATTGAAATTTTACAGAAGAGGAAGGCAACCTGGCACACATAGGCTTCAGTGCATCAACAGATAGGTTTCTCGAGAGGCATAAAAATTATATTCTACAACTTAAAATAGTGTTTTAATGTCAAATAGGGAAAGCAAAGAGACACTGCTATGGATAAATGCACCTCGGCCTCTTTTTAAAACTCAGTTTTTATTTAAAAAAAGGTCAGCTGCAGTTTGGAAATACATACGATAATAACATGAAGAGCCATGAAGGAACGGGAAAATGAATTCCAACATTACCTAAACAAACACATAAAATGCCCTATGACATGCATCTGAAGGATTTAACTGAAATCATCTTGGCGCCTCCCACTGTCTTAAAGCGCTCACCAGGTCTGCCAAAATAATGATCATTCTACATTGGCATCAAGTTGAGCCCATGCGTTTATTCTCTGTCTGTCTCTGTCACTCTGTGTTTCTAATAAAGCATTCTGCTAGAATGATGAAACTATTGGTCCAATTCTTATATCCAAAAAAAAAAAATGCTTTGGTTGTGGTTACCAACTTGAAACAAATACAGAAAAATAGGAAAGACAAAACAAAAATCAAGTTTGAAAGAAAGAATAAACATATTAAGTGACTTCATTTATATTATAAAGATTATTTTTGAAGTGTCAAACCTAATAGAATATTGAAATATAAACCTTTTCAATGCAGAAGGACTCCCTGTTCAATAAGTGGTGCAGAGATAACTGGCCAGCTATAAGCAGAAGAATGAAACTGGACCCTTACTTATCACTGTATACAAAAGTTAACTCAAGATGGATTAAAGACTTAAATATAAGACCCAAAACCATAAAAATACTAGTTGAAAACCTAAGAAATACCCTTCTGAACATTGGCCTTGGAAAAAAATATATGACTAAGGCCTCAAAAACAGTTGCAAGAAAAATAAAAATTGACAAGTGGAGCCTAATTAAACAAAAGAGCTGCTGCACAGCAAAAGAAACTATCAACTGAGTAAACAGACAGCCTACAGAATGGGAGAAAATATTCACAAACTATGCATCCAACAATGGTCTCACATCCAGAATCTATAAGGAACTTAAATCAGCAAGCAAAAAACAAATAACTCCATTAAATAGTGGGCAAAGGACATGAACAGATACTTCTTGAAAGAAGATATGCAAGTGGCCAACAAACATGA
Source organism: Cebus imitator (assembly GCF_001604975.1). NCBI lineage: Eukaryota > Metazoa > Chordata > Mammalia > Primates > Cebidae > Cebus > Cebus imitator. The sequence goes on along the minus strand of NW_016107361.1, from coordinate 357,225 downwards.
AAAAATGCTCAATATCACTAATCATTAGAAACAGGCAAATCAAAACCACAGTGAGATACCAGCTCACACTAGTCAAAATGGTTATTACTAAAAAGTCAAAAAATAACTTTGTCAGTGAGGCTGTGGAGAAAGGGGAATGCTTATACATTGTTGGTAGGAATGTAATTAGTTCGGCCACTGTGGGAAGCAGTTTGGCGATTTCTCAAAGAACTAAACTTGGAACTATTATTCGACCCAGCAAAACGATTACTGGGTATATACCTGAAGGAATATAAATCATTCTACCAAAAAGACATATGCACTTATATGTTAATCACAGCAATATTCACAATAGCAAAGACATGGCATCAAGCTAGGTACTTATCAGTGATGAACTGAATAAAGAAAATGTGCGTATACACCATGGAATACCATGCAGCCATAAAAAGAATGAAATCATGTCCTTTGCAGCAACATAAATGTAGCTGGAGTCCATTAACGTAAGTGAATTAACGTAAGAGCAGAAAACTAAATACCACACATTCTCACTTATAAGTGGGAGCTATACATTGTGTACATATGGACATAAAGATGGCAACAATAGACACTTGGGAGCTACCACATGGGAAAGGGAGGAAGGGAATCAAAAGTTGAACAAGTATTGGGTACTATATTCACTATCTGGGTGATGGGTTCAGTCGTATCCCAAAACTCAGCATCATGCAATATACTCATATAAGCTTTTTGCAAAAGTAGAATTTCCAATTAGCAACTTCCTCAATATTGTCTATTTTGAAACCTATTTCAATTTATTTTGAAATCTATTTTAACCCTGTGAATTATTATTTGTAGTCTTGGACTATACTATTCAATACAGTAGCCACTAGTCACAGGTGGCTATTTAAGTTTACATTTAAATTAATTAAAATTAAATATAATTAAAAATTTAGTTCCTCAGTTGTACGAGATCAACAGCCACATTTCAGATGCTCAGGAGCCACACTGAATAGTACAGATATAGAATATGTTTTGTTCATGACAACGTTCTAACACTGGAAAAAATAAAATAGACTACAATATCTTCAAATAGCTTCAGGCAATAGTATCAGTTAAGCAAGGAGATGGTTAAAAATTTCAGTTATTATTCTAGCTAAATAATATAAAACTAGAAGCATTTTTTTTTCTCAGAACACAAAAAAGCGATTATGTTATGTATTTGTTAGTATTTTGCAGCTGATTTTCTAATTTTTGATTCACTTCTACTTATCGGACATATAAAAAATACCCACTTTTTGATTAAGGAAATCAGATTCAAATTCATGTCCAAATCACCACTCCCTTATGAAAACAGTTTGGTTGAAAGATTTGTCGGACTTCTGGGGCAAGTAGAAGGGTAGGTGCGTTTCCTAGAGAAAGAACCAGCTTTGCCTTCTTAGATTTGAGTTCCTGCAATACTAATTCCTTCTGATGTTTAGCCTGTGCTTCCTAAGAGGTCACAGAAATAATGAATAGCTAAGATCCCCTTTCCAGATGACATGTCAAGAATGACTAAGAGCCAACATTCAAGAAGACAGCATCTGCAAACAAGGGAAGTATTATGTTTACATGTTTTTTTAACAACTTTTTATTCTATAGTTCTTTTACATGTGACTGTTTCCTAATACTCTTACTCTTTATTGTTTTGGTCCTCTCTTAATTTGCTGTTTTTTTACTGACACTGCAGTGGAAGAAAATACTTTAATGCATTTCTCCCTTGGATTATTTCTTTAAATCAGTAAATTAACATCTGGAATTAAGCAAGACTCAGCGTATCTTCATGATGATTTGTAAAAACTTCTCAAAAGCAATCTCTGGCATTCTTGGGGAAAAATACTCAGAGGCTGTAAAAAGTATTTTAGGTATATTTTTTCATTTAATTCTCACAATAGCAGATCTTATCTTCATCTTACAGGGTCTGTCAGTGCCTTGTAAAAGGGAATGTGTCCCAAGTTCCTGGCACCATGCTTTGTACACAACAGGTACTTAAACAGCTTGCTGGATGAATGAATGAACAAACAGCACCTTTTTGTTAATCTCAGCGACAGATGTAGAATCTTACAGTGAGCACTCAGTAAATCCTTACTAATTGAATAGTCTAGCAATAATGGTCAGTATGACAAATGAATAAGTGGCTCTTAATATATCAATGTCCTTCCAAAAATCCCACTAAAGCTAAGCAATGGACCCTAGATCCAAACACTACGTAAGGCAGTCATGTCTAAAAGATATAGAAAGACAAAATACTTGGAAAAGGCCATGGTTTGGGGGCAATAAAAGAATTTGGGAAGTGAACACTTTCAAAAAATTTATTTCTAAGTATATTTTAATAACACTTCCAGAATAGTTATCACTTCAGATCATTTTAGGTCACACTTTCATGGGAAAATTACACACGTAACACCATTATTATAAAAAGACAACTGCACTCCATTTTTTTCACCAGGGTAAAAAGATGTATATTACAACATGTATTCAATATTTAAAAGATTTGCAGTGTGCTGTGAATGATAAGTTTGCAATTATGTTTATTTTTTCCATTGTAGAAAACGAGGAAAGGTAGAAGATAAAGCAAAAATTTTCATTAAGTGCTACTCAATAGAATAACCAAGTCTAAGCAATGTTTTATTTTAGGCTCCAAAGGTATACTTGACCCCGGGCTCTTTAAATTGAAGTGGCCAAGCCACAGAGCTGCTACCAGCCTTTTCAATCCTCTGTCCCTTGGTCTCATTGTCTTTCTCATCTAGCAGCCTTCTCAGTATTTCCTGCTTCCCACATCGTTTGAACCTGTATGTCTGACCTCCTAACCTACCGACTCTGCTCACATAGTTAGGGACTGCTGCATTCATACTGAGAATAGATTTACTCAATGTTTATTTTGGCTCCTTGGGTCTTACGTTGGTCTGGACAGAAACCCAAACCTTTCTCTGAGGCTGACACTGTGACATGTGCAAATTTCCCCAGATTTTCTTATTTATATATTCTACCCTAGCAGTTAAAAACTTTATTTTTATATTTTGAAAATTTTACTTATTTTAAAAATTATTGTTACTATTTTTTGAGACAGGGTCTCCCTCTGTCACCCAGGCTGGAATGCAGTAGTGTGATTATAGTTTACTGTAACCTCAAACTCCTGGACTCAAGTGTGATCCTCTTGCCTCAGTCTCCCAAGTAGGTAGGACTACAGGGGCATACCAACACACTCAGCTAGTTTTTAAAATTCTGGGTGAAGATGGGGTCTTGCTATGTTGGGCAGATTGGTCTTGAACTCCTGGCCTCAAGTTATTTTCTTGGCCTCCCAAAGATGTGGGAATACAGGTGTGAGCCACTGCACCTGCCTACCAAAAAATTTTTAAAACACTCAGCACATGGAGGACTTTTTTTAAACTGCAAAGTGATTGCATTAAAATTCTCCTAAACATCTTCCAAACATCTTTAGTCTTAGAAAATGGCATTAAAGCAAAAACAATATGGGGGAAATGGTATTTTACACTTTTTTTTGAAGGGTTAAAAAATGCAATTTTTTCATGTATAATTTTCTTTCTTATTCTACTCACTCTCTCAGATTCTAATAAAAATATTATAGCACAAGAAGCAAATAAGGGCTTGTAGTCTAATTGCAGAAATGAGAAGGAGGAGACTTAATCCCAGTATATACAGCAGCCTCAGGCAGGAAATGTCATTGTGTCTCACATCCACAAGTATTACATGAAGGTATCACCCAGGCTGGAGGGCAGTGGTGCGATCATAGTTCACTGCAGCCTTAAACTCTAGGGCTCAAGTGATCCTTCTGCTTCAGCCTGCACACCCAGATAATTCTTTTAAAAATTTATTGTAGAGACAGGTTAATTTTTAGTATTAGCTTCAATGCTGCCAAACTGCTATAAAAGATTTGAACACTTTCATACTTTCAGTGTTCAAAAACTTTTATTGCAATTTGGCAGCATCCTGTACTTACCTTGCTGCAGACTGGCAAGAAAAGTCTAGTCTGTGGCCCTCTCTGAGTAGCACTACTCTAGATGTCATGAATATGGCTAAAATTATCCCTTACTTTACAGATTAGAGACTAATGCGGGAAGGAATGGCACAGAAGAGCAACAATGAGGGTATTAGCCATGGTGGCTTGGCATCATTGTTTACCTTGACATATCATTCCAAGGCAAGTAAGTGCATACTGTAAGAACATTTAAGTCTATTTCAGTATTCATAAACACTGTATAGGGGAAATGACTCATGGTAATGCCATCAAAGTTTTATGTTTAAAATATAGTTAAGTTAAAGCTAAATCCCAGAATAAGAAAATCCTTCAACTAACCACAATCATATATTTAAGTGAGAAGTGTGAATTAGGTGCTCTACATAATTGAACAAAAGGGACTCTATGTTTTAGAAGTTTGTAGTGCAACTTATATCACAGATTATGAAGTATTCATCACAAGGAGGGAGCTTCTTCTGATTTGGCCTGGACCTGTAGTGTTACAATAGTGGCTGAGAGAGAGGCGGTAAAGTTCCAGTTAGAGTAATAACAAGCTGTTTGGACAAGAAGGAGAGAAGGGGAAGGTGGGAAATGAAGGACGAAAGGAGAAGCAGAGGGAGCAGGCTGTAGGCTCCCAGTGGGATTGCCATCAGGGAGCCAGACCCGAGAGTAAGAATGTAAGGTCTGGTTAGTAGAGTGGCTCGGTGGTAAAGTGATAGCTACATGACACCACCAACCCTCTAGTTTTAAAAATGTCAAAACTTCAGTTTTTTCTTTTTTTGAGACAGAGTTTTGCTCTTGTCACTCACGCTGGAGTGCAATGGCATGATCTCAGCTCACTGCAACCTCCTCCTCCAGGGTTCAAGCAGAACCTGCCTCAGCCTCCTGAGTAGCTGGGATTATAAGCATGCACCACTACATCCAGCTAATTTTTGTATTTTTAGTAGAGACAGGGTTTCACCACAATGGCTAGGCTGGTCTCAAACTCCTGACCTTATGTGATCTGCTTGCCTTGAATTCCCAAAGTGCTGGGATTACAGGCATGAGCCACCATGCCCGGCTCTGTTTGTTTCTTTATTTGAGGGCAAGAAGATCCCCTCCTATAATTTTCAAGTCAAGGAAATCTCTCTAATGTTTCTTTTCACTGTCAAAATTCACAGTTCTGAAACATCAACATTTCCCTTATTTCTCCCATCTATGAGAAAACACATAAAGAAATAAGTCTGTTTTCCTAAAAGCAATGGCCTCAAATGGTTGTAAAAGAATGCAGTGGCCAGTATTGTTGAAAAATGAGTCCTGGTCACAAACAGAAAGTCACCAATGTAACATTGTGGCTAAACTCAGAAAAAACACTCACCAGTGACAAAGGGCAGGCCTAGGGTATGAAAGCAAATGTCACTCTCATAGCCTGCTGCAACATTCATTGTAGTTTGGCAGTCTTTGTCAAAATGAAAATTGTACTTGCTTTTCTTTTGGTTCAGTGATTCTATTTCTAGAAATGTATCCTAGAGATATGTTGATGACTGAACAGAGTTATTCAATGCAGCACTATTTATATTAGCAAAAGATTAGAAATCATCTAAATATCCACTGGTGGAGGTCTGGCAAATAAATTATGATCGATCTATACAATGCAGTGAATACTAACCAGTCTTTCAAAATAACAAAGCAGCTCTGTTTAATGGTGGCACAATATCCAAAATCAATCAAGTTTAAAAAAGGCAGGTGCAAATCAGTGCATGTCATACAATACATATAATGTATCTACAGGACTTGATGTGCAAAGACTACCTCTGGAAGGAGACCTAAGGAACTGTTAACAGGGGCTGACTCTAAAAAGAGGACCATGTCTGGAGGACAGAGATGGGTCAGAAACTTACTCTGCCATTAACCTTTTTGAATACATTTGAATTTTTATTCATATCTATGTTTAAGGCATCTTTTAAAAAGCTACATACCAGCTCTATAATTGCAGTCAGAATCCTGATATCTAAAGAGCAATGTTAGAGGAAAAAAAGCCAAGGAACTTAGCTTTGGCATCCAGTGCCCTGCCAAGAAAACCAAATGCCTCCTTACAGTGGATCAGCTTACAGGTTATTCTGGTTATTATCCTGTCAAGATATTTTAGTAGCTTGCAATTTACACTTGGCCTTGACAGTAGTTCACTTCAATTGCCCAAATGTACAGTTAATTTTCTGCAGGTGACTTATGTAACAAGAGCATCAGTATATAAGATATTTAAGTAGGATTTAATTATCTGGTAATTGGAAAGAATTTGAATTCTTTTCACTCTCTAAACCTTGTAAAGATAAAAAAAAAGTATTAAAATCTGCCAGGCAAGGTGATTTGGTAGGAAAAACAGTCAGATAAAATATGTTGTGGACCAGGTGTGGTGGCTTATGCTTGTAATCCCAGCACTTTGGGAGGCAAAGGCAGGAGGATTTCTTGATGCCAGGAATTTGAGACCAGCCTGGGCAACATAGCGAGACAACTCCCCATCTCTGCAAATATTCTTTTTAAAAATTAGCCAGGTGTGGTGGCATGTGCCTGTAGAACTAGCTATTTGGAAGGCTAAGGTAGGAAGATCTTTGAGCCCAGGAATTCGAAACTGCAGCAAGCCATAATCGCACCACTGCACTCCAGCTTGGGTGATGAGCAAGACCCTATTTCAAAAAAAAAAAGTATATATTAATACAATGTATATATTATATACTTATTAATATTAATAAGTATATAAAATACTTATTAATATTGATAAGTATATAAAATACTTATTAATATTGATAAGTATATAAAATACTTATTAATATCATTTCAAATATTTAGCATATGTCCTCATGAGTATATTTTGCCTTTGAGTATTGCTCTAAGATTTTCAATGCAAAGCATCATTTTTCTCCTGATCAAAATCCTCTCTCTACTCCATCCCGCTTCTAAATAATTGCATCTCAAAAGCTAGGCAATTCAAGAGCTAATTACTTCCAACCAATATATAAATTAAAGTTCACAGGTTCATCTTAGAAATAACAACCGAGAAAGAACATTTATACTTGTTAAAAGCCTTACTTCTTGCCTGCACTATTGAATGTGCAATTTGTTCATCCTGAGAATTATGGTGAAGTTAAACACAAACAGTACTTTCTAAGTTAATTACAAATAAATCTTCTCTGTAATTTACATTTAGAATCCAGTTTTATACCATTTTATTTCCTTCCAGCTGAAGGAATGATGTTGCTAGCTTAAGATTGTCTTGCATGAGATATCTGATTTTAATAAAAAATTAAGGCAGTCATTAATTCATTTATGCCATCGAATAATAATTCTAGTCTCATTGGAGAGTTATCTAAAATGACCCAAATCAGCCACATTTCTGTGGGCATATAATTAACTCCTGCCCATATAAACATAATGCAGATTCTCCTCCAGCTGAAACTGTCCTGGTCCTCTGCCCTTTCCTCTGAACCAGCAATAAACTACATCTCTACTCACTAGTGAAAGTATAATTAAGCCATCTTTTTTTTCAAGTCGATCTAAATATAACTGGCAATTCATTCAGAATAATATTTGAAAAATACTTTTCACTCATAGAAAAGCGAATGAGGAACAAATTAAAAAGTAAAAGATTATGTTTAGGAGTGAGGCTTTAAAGTTACAGAAATTTACTTACAAAGAGAATTTAGAGTCACTGATATCCTACCAGCATCTTACAAAGAGAATTTAGAGTCACTGATATCCTACCAGTAGGTTCAAGTGAAATCCCACATGCAGAGAACCTCAGTGAGGTCTGCATGAATCTCCAAGAAGAGATTTCAAAAGATGAAAGCAAGTGCCATCCTTAGGCCTGCCTTAAAGGTTCTACATCCCTTAAGCCTGGCCCATCTGGCTCAATATCAATTGTAGCAGAATAGATAAGTAAATAACTATTCATATACTTAGTGAGAACAGATGCAGCCCCTAAATATAAATATGGAAATCCTGGGCAACATAAGAAGTGCTTATAATAAACTGCTTAAGATAAGAAAGCAGAAAAAATTGTATCTACAGTGCTTATAACTCAAGTAAGTTAAAATAATTATTTATTGAGCACATACTTTGTGCTCAGCACTTGACATAATCCTCTTAATAAACATGCAAAGAGGTTATCATTATTCCTTTTTTGTAGATAAGGAAACTAAGGATCCTTCAGGTTGAGTAACTTGACAGCTATAAAGCAGCTGAGCTGAGATTTAGTCCAAAATCTACCTGATCTCAAAGGACCCACAGGAAATGTTGAAAAATTAAAATCGTTTAAGGAGAAACTGGGTGGTAGGTGTATTACAGCATTAGGCAAAGTGGAAAGCATTCTTTATGCTCAGATAGGTTGAAATACTACCTTTGCTATTTTCTAGATGTATGACTTTTATTGTTACTGAACCTCTCTTAATCTCTATAACCATGTTCAGCAGGCTCCACAGGACTGCTCCTGTACTTACTCCACCAAGCATCACCTGCAGGTTAAAAAATTTTAGGCTTGCAAGTTATCTCTGAATTCATCTGGTTAAACTTCTTCATTAAAAAAAAATTATTTTACTTTAAGTTATGGGATACATGTGAGACTGTGCAGGTTTGTCACATAGGTGTATGTGTGCCATGGGGGCTTGCTGCACCTATCAACCTGTCACCTGAATTTTAAGCCCCGCATGTGTTAGGTATTTGTCCTGAAGTTCTCCCTCTCCTCATTGCCCCCTCCACCCACAGGTCCCTGTGTGTTTTGTCCCCTCCCTGTGCCCATATGTTCTCATTATTCATCCCACTTATGTAAACTCCCTCATTTTTAAGATTAGGAATCTTGAAATGAAAACTTAGCCCAGATACTAAGTTAGTGGCTAGTTAGCGCCAAAGCTAGGACTAGAATTTAGGCCTCCTAACTTCTTTCCACTGCATCAAGAGGCCTAGTTAGAAGAAGAGAACAGAGGAAAAGCAAAGGAAGATATATTAACACAATCTCCTAATATAGCCCCAGCAAACAACCTCAAGTCATCTGAAAGGTAAATATCTTGCACATTACCTGGACAGATACGGTTCCTCATCTTACTTCAAACACTTTAATCATGAGGAATTAGTTGGTTTCTCAAAGTACAAATGTTATCTTAGGTCTAAGACAGAGGAAGACAAACTTCTGGAGCAACAAAAGCAAACTTAACATATATAGTTTTGCCCTGTGTCTTGGTTTTTCTGAATTCTATCTCTGGCATACGCATGATACTACTTTCCTTATTTGTTCTATTTTCAAAAGAAAAAAGGGATGGGAAAGATGTTCTGGGATCAAATACTAAATCCTATTCTTGGAGATACAACATGTACTGTCTTATATTAAACACTACAAACTTTAAAGAAAACTTGCTAAACTCTTCTTAGCCCAATTTTTACCTTACAATGAATTCTCCTTTCTGGCCCACTGAGTGTGAAACAAATGCTCCACAGACTATACCTAGGGCTGAAGTTCTCAATATGTAGTCCTGACACCAGCAGCATCAGCATGACCTGGGAACTGGTTAGAAATATGAGCTCTCAGGTCCAAACTCAGACCTACTCAATGGGAAACTCTTGGAGCGTTTCCCAAGTTCTCCAGGGTTTCAATAAGCGCTAAAGGTTGATAACCACGAATGTAGACAAATCATCGAGGTAGTTTTATCATGAATATTGGTTGTTTTGGGGTTCTCTTAAGGGTAGTGCTTTCAAACTGCTCCTTATGACTGAGTAGAGCAAGGGAGCAGGGGATAGATGAACATGAAGCAGGCTTCAGGGCAGATCACCTAGATTGTCCTTATCATGTTTGTTTGTTTTATATATAAGGCTACAGACTAAGGCTTCATTTAAACAAAATTTTCACAGCTTAAAAGTTTGAAACTTACTGTTTAGAGATTTTAAGAATCTTAGGATGTGGATCAATTTTAGTGCCTGCTAAAGAGTTAATAAATGCCCATTTATCAGTCTTAGGGTCCTTTGGTGGCTTCAGGCTGGAATAGAAGAACCAGGGGCCCCAGAGCAACACAGAAATCGAGATTCCCACTGCATCACTCTATATTTATCTTTCTTACTTGTCTGGAATGTGGCTGACTAGAAAAGACATTTCAGGAACTGTGCTCTGATTTTCATTTCCAGGCCTCCTTAAGATAAACTGAAGTCTTATCACGAAAGCCCCATTCTCAGAAACAACAAAAAATGCAACATCTACAGATTCTATTAATAACACTGTTAAATTAATAGAATTAAATCTTGCTCTGTTGTCCAGGCTGGAGAGTGGTGGTGTGATCACGGCTCAATGCAGCCTTGATCTCCTGGGATCAAGCAATTCTCCTGCCCTAGCCTCCCAATTAGCTGGGACCACAGGTGTGCATCATCACATCTGGCTAATTTTTAAGTTTTTTGTAAAGATAGGCTCTCACTATGTTGCCCAGGCTGCTCTTGAACTTCTGAGCTCAGGCAAATCTCCCACCTTGGCCTCCCAAAGTGGTGAGATTACACGCATAAGCCAGTATGACTGTCTTAAATATTTGAATGTTACACCTAAATCATTAGGATAATTCTTACCAATTGAGATGTAGTAATTTTAAAGAAAAATAAGAATCATGTATGACTCTCTCATTCCCACCCTACTCCAATATCAATGTAATTTATGTATCAGATAGTGAGGACAAGGATATTTAGTCTCTGTCCCTTCCTGGACAATTAAGACTACAGTCTCACATTTTGTGGTCAAAAATAAAACTCATACTCACTATAAAATTTTATTTAAATATAGGAAATAAGAAAAGCAAAGAAAAATTATCTCTAATCATATTTCCAATTAAAAACTTATATATTCTTAAAGATACTGTTCCAGGGAAATATCTGTATATTGATAGATATAGAAATACAGTTCTACATTTATGTGTGTGGATATGTCTATGTAATGTATTTACTTCTCAAAAGACATATCTATGTATCTGTCTCTGCATAACTTCCCCCAATGGAACCTTGCTGAACATACTGGTTTATAACTAGTGTACTCCATGTAACAAAAAATCATTAAAACCTTTCCATGTTAAGAAATATGGTTCTGCATATGAATATGCTGTAAATACACAATGCATTCCTTGTGGATATCCCTTACAGATTTTGATATCCATTTGACATCATATTATGCTATATCTATACAATGGATACAATGAATACCTACAAGGTTTTATCATGAATATTGGTTGTTTTAGGAGTTCTTTCAGGGGTAGTGCCCACATAATATGATTTTAAAATCTATTTAATTGGTCATTTCTATCATTTATTTCTTCTAAAAGTGTTGTGATAAACATTCTTGAACACTTGTCTGATCAGTTTCTTAGGTTAAATTACTAGAGTTAGAGTTCATGGGTCAAAAAAATTACCCTTGGCTGGGCATGGTGGGTCATGCCTGTGATTCTAGGGCTTTGGAAGGCTGAGGTTTAAATATTTGACATTATACATCTGCATAATGAATTATATGCAACTTTAAAAAGAATAAGGTCCCAACTTTTCCGTATGCTTAAAAATGTTCATTTAAACAATGTTAGAGAGGTGGGTGTGCTGGCACACACCTGTAGTCTCATCTACTCAGGAGGCTGAAGCAGGAGGATTGCTTGAGTCCAGGAATTTGAGGTTGTAGTAAGATGATACCTGTGAATAGCCCCTGCATTCCAGCCTAGACAAAAAGAGACTCCCTTCTCACAAAAAAGGGATGGGCAGGTAGCTAAAGAACAGGGCAGCTGTCTATGTATTGACATGGAAACATTTCTAATAATAATTGTTATGTAAAAAATGCAGGGTACAGAATGTATACAATATATTCTGCATACACATATATCTCTACATGAATGCATGTATATGTATACACAGACTCATGTTCATGGACAACCATTAACGGAGTCCATAAGAAACAGGTAGTTGTAGATGCCCTTGGAAAGTTAGATGGAGTGGCCAGAAAACAAAATAGCATAAGAGGAGAGAAATATACTTTTCATTTTAAATAAGTTTTAATTCTGGAATTTTGTACTATGTACATATATTACTTCTTCAATAATAAACAGATAAAATTGATATCCCATTTTATTTTACATTTTTTGACAATTAAATAGTCAAAAATAATGACAATTATTTCTGTCAATACTTGGCAAATTATTGACAAATTGGTCAATAATTTTTTCATTTACCTATTGGATTTACACATTGGTCATTGCTGTTTTTTACTGTGTGAATTGCCTTTTTATGCTTCTTCTGCCTAATATATACCTTGCCAAAATGTCTGCAATTGTTTTAAAATCTACAGGCATTTTAGGAAAACTCCCGTATTTCATAAAGCAGAGCTGCTTGATACTAAGCTACCAGTGGCCATGCTTTCATTTGGGGAAAGTTGTTATGGCTTTAACCATTGTTGCCTAAGAGGTCAGTGATTTCCCTGTGCACCAGTGCAGCAAGGGAGGTCCACTGAGGCACCAAACAGTTTCCACATTGAAAAGCCACAACCACAACAAAGCTTGGAAAGAATTTTTCATCTTGGAGTTTTAAAAGCCAATAACATTAATGTGCATTTTTCTAGATTTATTATGCACATGTGTAAGGGACAACATTAAAATGTTTTACAAGGCGAGGCACAGTGGCTCACGCCTGTAATCCCAGCACTCTGGAGGCCAAGGCGGGCAGATTGCTTGAGGTCAGGAGTTTGAGAGCAGCCTGGGCAACATGGTGAAACCCTGTCTCTATGAAAAATACAAAAATAAGCCAGGCATGGTGGCCCACCCCTGCAGTCCCAGCTACTCAGGAGGCTGAGGTAAGAGGATCACTTGAGTCCAGGAGGTCAAGGCTACATTGAGCTGAGATGGCACCATTGCACTCCAGCCTGGGTGACAGAGTGAGACCCTGTCTCAAAAAAAAAAAAAAAAAAGTCATACAAAAGTGAAAATAAGAAATAATTTTCCTAGTGTCACTTACAAAGGATATGAGACATAAATACTACAGAATGTAGAAGGTGACTGCATGCTGTCTGCAGTCGTTTGCTCCCTCATATATTTTTTGGAGGTATAGCATCTAAAGCTACATGTTGGATTTGTGTAAGGCCTTATTCTTTTTCCCTTCTATTTGATAGAGGCTTCAGGTATGATCTCAGTTTTCAAATACAGCAGCACAAACTCAAATCTAGTAAACCCCGTTTAAATAGACATATGTTCACCTTTCCAAGCAGTGGGAGACCCCAGCTTAGCAGCACCTTTCTGCTGTTTTGCCAAGCTCCAGCCATGTGAAATTTCTTTATCCATTTACGCCTTGGTTTGGGCAGGTGAAAAAAGGATTAAAAATATTCATCTCAGGTGTATTGTGAAGAATAAAGAAATAATGTATGTAAAGCTTTTAGTGCAGTGCCTGGAACGTAGAAAGCACCTAACAAGTGGCAAAATCATAATTATCATCATCATCATTATCAAGAAGATGAGTACAAGTAAGTAGTCATTTAGCAAGGTAAAAGCAGAACAGACAGAAAACGTATCACCACGATTATGGGTAAAAAGGGTCTTAATTATTTCCTGACAAGTTATAGACAAAACCAAACAAAAAACACCTAATAAGTTTCCATGCTGCATTAAGCAGCACCACATCGCAGAGCTCCTCTTCGTGTCTCTCCCAGAACATCACAAAAGGCACAACCAACCAGAGGATAATGCATACTTGCAGGAGAACTGAACAATTAAGGGTATGTGACTAACAGAAATGAATTAATTGGAAAACAGTTTGGCAGTTCCTAAGAATGTGAAACAGAATTACCAGGTGACCCAGCAATGACACTCCTAGGTATACATATATCTAAGAACACGTATCTGCTAATAGGCATGAGATTTCTTTTGAGGGTGATGGAAATATTCTTTTTTTGTCGTTTTTTGAGATAGGGTCTTGCTCTGCCACCCAGGCTGGAGTGCAGTGGCACTATCATAGCTCACTTCAGCCTTCATCTACTAGGCTCAAGGGATTCTCTCACTTTGGCCTTCTGAGTAGCTGAGACTATAGGTGCATGCCACAACACCTAGATAATTTTCACCTTTTTTTTTTTTTTTTTTTTTTTCTTC
>NW_016107361.1:340560-343041 GCF_001604975.1 Cebus imitator | reverse complement strand
CTGGACTCAAGCAATCCTCCCGGCTCAAGATCTCAAAGTGCTGGGATCACAGGTGTAAGCCACCATAGCCAGTTGTGATAGGAGGAGTCTGAAATTTGATAATGGTGGTGGCTGCATAACAGGATAAATATATAAAAAACCATTGAATTGTATACTTTAAAATGGTGAAATATGTTATACGATTATATCTCAACTGAAATAAAGAAGAAATGAATTCATTCATTGTGCCAAAGTTTATTCACATTTAAGATTAGGCAGAGTAATTTAGAAGAATAATTTTATGTTATCCATAGAAGAAAAAAAGCAAGTGCAGCAACAACATTAATAACAGTTGTTTAATAACAACTGTTATTAAACAGTTAAAAGGAAAAAAGAAATCTGACAGCACCACTTGCCACTTGTAAAAATTTCTGTTATATGAAGATTATACCAAACAACTAAGGACAAACATTTTTGCTTTATCCCTTGAGCAACTTTATAAAGTTTTTTAGTTTACTTGAAGGGATAACACTTCAAGCAGGGATCATCTCTATGAAATAAATTTTAATATACAAACCTGATAGTAATTATTCTTCTCTCAAAGATATTATACTACAGATTCCCAAAACTGAAGTTTGAAACCAAAACTAAGAATCCACATGACAGCAGGCCCAGAGGTGTACTTTCCACTGCACATCAGTGTGCTTATAAATAGGAGGAAGAATTATTCTATTTTATAAATGTAAGGGACATACTTGTCTATTTTTCCAAGGGTCTCTTAAATCAGGCCTGTCATTAAGCCTATTAACCCAGTTTTTTCATACCAATGATAGTACCCCAGGAGGACAGCAGCACAACTAAAACAGTTTTTTCTCCTACATTGGCTTTTTTTCCCTCGTAACTGCTGTTCTGGAGCTATATCAGGCAGTTAGCTCTTTTGCTATTTGGAATCAATCAAAGGATTCTAAGGACTAATGTTAAATATAATATATTCAACTTCTAAAATACTCAGTGAATTACATTATAAATCAGTAATTTGAACTTTATAAAGGTTTATAATTAGTGGGAATTCTGCAAAATAATTATTTTTATTTACTTAATTTTTATTTTTTGAGATGGAGTCTCACTCTGTCACCCAGGCTGGAGTGCAGTGGCATGATATTGATTGGCTCACTGCAACCTCCGCCTCCTAGGTTCAAGTGATTCTCCTGCCTCAGCCTCCCCGAGTAGCTGAGACTACATGTGTGCACCACCATGGCTGGCTAATTTTTGTATTTTTTAGTAGAGACAGGGTTTTGCCATGTTGGCCAGGCTGGTCCCGAACTCTTGACCTCAAGTGATACGCCTGCCTCGACCTCCCCAAGTGCTGGGATTACAGGCATGAGCCCCTGCACCAGGCCTCTGCAAAAGGATTTTAAATATGCCTTTTACCCTTCACTGGATTTTCCTGGAATAATTATTTCCGCAAACTTCCCTTGACTTATTGCTCAGAGAAAATAAAACTCTTTAATTTCACAACATTACTACTAACTGGTCAGGGAAATAACATATTAATGGTCCATCCTCTGTTATTCACACATATTAAGACTTTCCTAGGCAGTATGATTCTAATGAGGCATTGATAATTTTTGTATCCCCTTCTGTTAACTATAAAAGCTTTACTTTTCCAAGCTCACATTATAAGATCCTTTAGCTCATCTGGGTCAGGCTGTCTGAGATGGTAGGAAGGACTGAGATTCTCTTCCTGTGACTCTGTTCTGCTAGTTCTCACTTCATTTTCCCCACTATTTCTGCTAAATAAACATTCACGGAGCTAATGTATATCCTTGGATCTAGCTGCTCACTCCTTCCCTATTGCCTTTGTCAGTTAATTTCTCTTTTCACTCAATTCCATGCTCCATGAGGCTCTGGAGTCCTTGAAATAGTCAATTTCTCAGGCTCCAGGTGTGATTTGCTGTTTTCTTCACCTCTTCCCAGCTCCCTGGGGTACTTCCCATTGCTAACGCTAGTGACAGTATAAATAAGAATATGATAGTAAGGTTGTTTCATATAAATGTTTTTGACACCTTTTCAGCTTTTACTGAGGTGTTTGAAGACGAGAGACAAGAGAATATAAATTAGTAAATCCCTAACAGCAGCAATAAAATTATAGTTAATTCATATCTGTAGCAAGATGGCCGTTTAGGAACAGCTCAGGACTGCAGCTCCCAGTGAAAGCGCAGAGGGTGAGTAGACGCCTCATTTTTATTGCCCACAGACTAGGAAATTCCCAGGTGGAGGAGCTCCACAGGTCGCCAGCGCGGCTGTGCCCGCTGGCACCGCTGCTTTGCACCGCGCGGCTGCTTTGTTGGCACCCCAGAGCAGCGGTTCTCCGTACAAAATACACCGGTCTGGGTGCCCTTTTGGCTGGCGATTGGAGCCACGGGAAGTTGCCCATTCGTCTGTTTAAAAAGGGAACTGAGCAGAGAACCAGGACAGTAGATTCCAGGGCAAAAAAAAAAA
>NW_016107361.1:319301-337273 GCF_001604975.1 Cebus imitator | reverse complement strand
AATTGATGCAATAAAAAATGATAAAGGGGATATCACCACAGATTCCACAGAAATTCAAACCATCATCAGAGATTATTACAAACAACTCTATGCACAAAACTAATAAACCTGGAAGAAATGGATAAATTCCTGGACACTTGCCTCCTCCCAAGCCTAAACCAGGAAGAAGCCAAAACCCTGAACAGAACCATAGCAAGGTCTGAAGTTGAGGCAGCAATTAAGAGCTTACCACCCAAAAAAAGCCCAGGTCCAGACGGGTTCACAGCCGAATTCTACCAGACATACAAAGAGGAGCTGGTACCATTTCTTCTGAAAATATTCCAAACAATACAAAAAGAAGGGGTTCTTCCCAAATCATTTTATGAGAACAACATCATCCTGATACCAAAACCCAGCAGAGACTCAACAAGAAAAGAAAACTTCAGGCCAATATCCATGATGAACATAGATGCAAAAATCTTCAATAAAATATTGACAAGCCGATTGTAACAGCACATCAAAAAGCTTATCCACCATGATCAAGTAGGATTCATCCCAGGGACGCAAGGCTGGTTCAACATACCCAAGTCTATACACGTAATACACCACATAAACAGAACCAAAGGCAAAAACCACATGATTATCTCAATTGATGCAGAGAAGGCCTTTGACAAAATTCAACAGCCGTTTATGCTAAAAACCCTCAATAAGCTAGGTATTGATGGAACGTATCTCAAAATAATAAAAGCTATTTATGACAAACCAACAGCCAATATCATACTGAATGGGCAAAAACTGGAAGCATTCCCCTTGAAATGTGGCACCAGACAAGGATGCCGTCTCTCACCACTGCTATTCAATATAGTATTAGAAGTTCTAGTCAGAGCAATCAGGCAAGAAATAGAAGTAAAGGGCATTCAAATAGGAAAGGAGGAAGTCAAATTGTCTCTATTTGCAGACGACATGATTGTATATCTACAAGACCCCATCTTCTCAGCCCCAAATCTCCTGAAACTGATAAGCAAGTTCAGCAAAGTCTCAGGATACAAAATAAATGTGCAAAAATCACTTACATTCCTATACACCAATAACAGATTTAAAGAGAGGCAAATCAAACTTCCATTCACAATTGCCACAAAGAGAATAAAATACCTAGGAATACAACTAACAAGGAACGTAAAGGACCTCTTCAAGGAGAACGACAAGCCACTGCTCAATGAAATAAGAGAGGACACAAATAGATGGAATAACATTCCATGTTCATGGTTAGGAAGAATCAATATCATGAAAATGGCCATACTGCCCAAAGTAATTTACAGATTCAATGCTATCCCCATCAAGCTACCAACGACCTTCTTCACAGAACTGGAAAAAATCACCTTCAACTTCATATGGAACCAAAAGAGAGCCCGCATAGCCAAGTCAATTCTAAGCAAAAAGAACAAAGCGGGAGGCATCACACTACCAGACTTCAAACTATACTACAAGGCTACAGTAATCAAAACCGCATGGTACTGCTACCAAAACAGAGATATAGACCAATGGAACAGAACAGAGGTCTCAGAGGCAACACAACATATCTACAACCATCTGATCTTTGACAAACCAGACAAAAACAAGCAATGGGGAAAGGATTCCCTATTCAATAAATGGTGTTGGGAAAGCTAGCCATGTGCAGAAAGCAGAAACTGGACCCCTTCCTGACACCTTACACTAAAATTAACTCCAGACAGATTAAAGACTTAAACATAAGACCTAACACCATAAAAACCCTAGAAGAAAATCTAGGCAGAACCATTCAGTACATAGGTGTAGGCAAGGACTTCATGACCAAAACACCAAAAGCATTGACAACAAAAGCCAAAATAGACAAATGGGACCTAATCAAACTCCACAGCTTCTGCACAGCAAAAGAAACAGTCATTAGAGTGAATTCCCAACCAACAGAATCGGAAAAAATGTTTGCAGTTTACCCATCTGACAAAGGACTGATATACAGAATTTACAAAGAACTAAAACAGATTTACAAGAAAAAAACTAACAAGCCCATTCAAAAGTGGGCAAAGGATATGAACAGACACTTTACAAAAGAAGACATACATGAGGCCAACAAACATATGAAAAATGCTCATCATCACTGGTCATCAGAGAAATGCAAATCAAAACAACATTGAGATACCATCTCACGCCAGTTAGAATGACAATCATTAAAAAATCTGGAGACAACAGATGCTGTAGAGGATGTGGAGAAAAAGGAACACTTTTGCACTGCTGTTGGGAGTGTAGATTAGTTCAACCATTGTGGAAGACAGTGTGGCGATGCCTCAAGGACCTAGAAATAGAAATTCCATTTGACCCAGCAATCCCATTACTGGGTATATATCCAAAGGATTACAAATCGTTCTACTATAAGGACACGTGCCCACGAATGTTCATTGCAGCACTGTTTACAATAGCAAAGACCTGGAACCAACCCAAATGCCCATCGACAATAGACTGGACAGGGAAAATGTGGCACATATACACCATGGAATATTATGCAGCCATCAAAAACGATGAGTTTGGGTCCTTTGTAGGGACATGGTTGAACCTGGAAACCATCATTCTCAGCAAACTGACAGAACAGCAGAATATCAAACATCACATGTTCTCACTCATAGGCGGGTGTTGAACAATGAGAACACATGGACACAGGTAGGGGAGCACTACACACTGGGGTCAGTTGGGGGGAAATAGGGTAGGGACGGTGGGGGGTGGGGAGCTGGGGAGAGATAGCAAGGGGAGAAATGCCAGATGTAGGTGATGGGGAGGCAGGCAGCAAATCACACTGCCACGTGTGTACCTATGCAACAATTTTGCATGTTCTTCACATGTACCCCAAAACCTAAAATGCAATAAAATAAATAAATGGAAAAAAAATTATAGTTAATTCAGTCAGTGCTGTGTTGGTGAAAGTTTAACAATGGGCTCTCTGGGGAGAAAAAGCCTTGATTTGGAGCATTTGCTGATTTCCATGGTAAATACACTCCTGCTATGGTTGATATGAAACTATCATGGTCAACATCACTGAATATGACATCTAGTGAAGAGACTGGTTAGAGATGTGCTGTAGCACACCCATGACACAGTATTTCCACCATACAGATACAAGAGATAAATAGCCCCAACGGCACGGATAATTGTAAATATAGAAAAATAAATAGTAAATGATGAGTTTGAGCATATATTACACTTGTTGTTCATGTGATTTATTTGATTATAAGCTTCTATGACATAATTTTAAGTTAAATTATTTTTGGTCTATTTAATTGATTAGATGATTTAATTTTAAACAACCGTTATGTTTAATAATAGCTCATGAATTTCCTGAAAATTTAGCAGTTTGCTTTTGCAAGCAAGTATGGGCCAGCTTCAGTACATCATTGATTATAGGATGTGTGAAGACCCACACATCATCTTCAGGATGTCGTGGCACGATCAGGTATGGCCCAGCTTGTTGCAGCAGGCCTGAGTGACTCGAGGAGCCTTGGAATCTGGACCTGGATGGGCCCAATGGAGATGCAAAAGGATGGAGGTGGCAGAATGAGTTGGAGGAGCTAGAAGAAATCTGACATGGCATCAGATAAGTAGGAATTAGTGAGTCCTCTAAAAAATGACTGGGATGACAGAGACTTCTAGTTATACACAGTGGATTTAATATACTTAGTTACCTTTCTTGTTCCCGTTCAATCCCTCCTGAAACTATTCTAAAAGGGTAAAATAATTAAAAAGGCACAAAACTAAAAGAGATCTCCATGAGTCATGGATTCTGTTTTCAAACTTGTCTACTCACTAAAACTTACCTGTAGCCCCAAGTCAATATTCATGGTGTTTTCCACAATTATTTGTAAATGTGCTCAGAGTGGTGAAAATTTGAGTCGTCCAACACACAAGTGCTCAGCAGAGGCTGAACAAAGCCACATTGCCTTTGTTCTGGATCTCATACTGTAAACATCGTCCTTTCCATGGTCTATTTAGTGCATGTTTTTCATATCTTCGTGCTTTTTGTTGACTTTGCTGCCTAAAGTGGTCCCCAAGCATAGTGCTGAAGGGCTGTCTAGTTTCCCAAGTGCTTGCAAAGAAAATACATGTTAGATAAGCTTTGTTCAGACATGAGTGACAGTGTTGTTGGCCATGAGCTCAATGTTAATGAATCGACAGTATTTATTAAGCACGGTGTCTTTAAAGAGAAGTATACATAACACAAAGCTATGTGTTGATTCTAGGCTCACAAGAATCTAACCCTGTGTTTCCCCTAGAAGCAACAATTCAGTATTTACTAGTTCAGTATTTGCTGCAACTTTGTAGAACATAATTACTGTGAATAATGAGAATTAACTGGTATAATAATGAGGTGAACAGAAGTGATTAGAACAACTAAATTTCAAGTTACAAGGCATATAGATGAGTGGGATCAGCTTACCAGAGAAAGCCAGACTGAGACAAGATCTTGGCCAGGCTCAGAAATAGGAGAGCCAGTGAATGCAGGTGAAACTCAAAACAGAAGAATTAGTTGGAGGTGTGCGCAAGAAGCCATTAGATCTCTATTTCCCATCCCCAACCCAACACAGTCAAATCATCTCAACCCAGGCAGAAAACAAATTTATTTTCTACAGTGGCTGAACCCTAGTTGATTCTGGACTCAGGGTTATCACTCATAGGATAAGGTTATCACCCTGAAACTGGAGAATTCAGGCAAAATCTACATGGAGAATGGTAGAACTGTTGGCCCCTTTTCCCCCACTCAGCTCTGATAACCATGGCTACTAGCTTTATAGCACCCAGATGGCAGACTGGAGGACATCCCTCTGGGTATACTGCCTGGGCCAAAAGAAAATACCTGTATATATTAGGAAGGGGAGGGAAGATCATCCTATGGTTAATCCCACTAGTCAAAAAGTCCTACTCTACACACATACAGACACACGCACACACACACACACAGACACAGACACACACACACACACACGCACACCCTCTAATCAGCTTTGTTGTGCCTCATCCTTAAATATCAGAAACAACTGAGAACTACTAGGTATTTAGAGAGGGCATCTAATATAAAAGAGACAAAAACAAACAAAAAATATGAAAAAGAACTCAGAGGAAACAAAAATAATGCTAGAAAATAAGAAAACTTCCAAAGACCTATTATGGACATTAGTATAGAGTTAAACAATTACATGATTTTCAGAGAACAATAAGAAGAAGTTTTAAAAAGACCATTCAGTCCAGGAGTGGTGACTCGTGCCTGTAATCCCAGCACATTGAGAGGCCAAGGCAGGCGGATCACTTGGTGTCAGGAGTTTGAGACCAGCCTGACCAACATGGTGAAACTCTGTCTCTCCTAAAAATACAAAAATTAGCTGGCTTATGGTGGCGGGTGCCTGTAATCCTAGCTACTTGGAGGCTAGGAGGGAGAACTGCTTGAACCCGGGAGGCAAAGGTGGCAGTGAGCTGAGATTGTGCCATCGTACTGCAGTCTGGTGACAGAGTGAGACTCTGAAAAAAAAAATTAAAAATTAAAAAATCAAAAAGCACACTCAGAATAACAATAACATAAAAAAACTCTTAAAAGCAGAAACTAAAATTTTAATATAAGAATTGAAAAATAAAATTGAGAAAATCTCCCAGAAAACAGAATAGCAATGCTAGGAGTGAAAAACAACGAACTAGAAAACATGAAAGAAAAGGTCAAAATAGGCTCACTTTAGAATACCTGACATCCAAATCACATTGGTTGAGTTCCAGAAAGAATGGCCAAGAAGATAGAGGGGAGGAAACTATTATAGCTACAATTTCAGAAATGTCCTGGAACTTAAGGATATCAGCTTCCATAAGATAGCATCCGCAGAATCAATTTTTTTAAAAAGACATGAAATATCAGAACACTGGGCAAAGAGAGGATCCCAAAAGCTTTCAGAAGAGAAAAAGAGAAACAACAACAGGTCTCATAAAAGGATTGGGAATCCTGGCACCTACTTTTAATAACAATACTGAGTGCTAGAATAAACACTCACTTCAAAATTCCAAGAGAAAACAATTTCCAACCTCAAATTCTGTGCCCCGTCAAACAATCCATCAAATGAAAGGGCAGAATCAAGATATATCTCAAAACATTAGCTGTCACATACGCTTCTCAGGAAGCTAAAGGAGAGGGACACCATCAAAAGGAGGGCATTCACAAGATAGAAACACAGTCTGCTGGGCTTGGCTGCATATAACCAATGACCGAGTAAAAGTGGCATAAACAAGAAACAATTCTATTTTTCTCCTATGTGACAAGAAGTGAGAATAGTGATCTAATCAAACATTATGATTAAGAGAGTAAGCAAAGAGGAAATGAGAGCATATTTGGAGGGAGGGCTTAAATCCACATATTCCTTGGTCTAAAATCAATACACAATATCTACAATTGAAGAAAACTTGAAGAAACAGTAATATAAGCAAGTTATTATAAGTTATAGAGGCAAACATGAGAAGAAACAGCTAAAAGTGTGATCAGTGTTACAAAGGAAAGAATTGGAATAGGCCAGGTGGACAGAAGAGTGTTGTCTTTCCTTAGGAATTTGAGTATCTAGTATCTATCTAACTTCTTAAACCATGTATAACCTTGTTAACCATGCTGGGGGTGGTGGAAGTGGATGGAGGGAAGATGCATAGAAAGAGGTTAGGAACCTATGCCCTGGGAGTTGGAAATACTCTGAAGCTATGGCAACCAGGCATCATCAAGTGAGTCTGTCAGCTGAGGGTGGAACCCAGGCAGAAGCTCAAAGAGAATTTCCCTTCCTGGACAGAGCAGACAAGAGCCAGGCAGGCCAGGTCCTCAAGGGACGGAGGGCTAGTAAGTTTCCAAGGCAGGCAGTCAGGCCCAGGAAATAAGGCAACGTGGGGACATGGGTTTCAGAACCAATGCTAGCAGATGCAGAGCCCTGGGGTACTTGGGACTCACTCCTAATCTCCCCCTGGCCTGAGATAAGGATCAGGCTCAGATTGACCCTGGCAGATGAGGGCCACAAGGGAAGCAAAACTAGAAACATGGGAGGCTTGACAAACACTAAGTTAACACCGGATCTGAGAGCTATAGGTCATTGTCATCCTTCAAAATGTCTGTTAGTCCAAGACTGGGTGCTATACGCTGCCCCTCAAAATCTATCCCCAGGACTAGTTAGTTATGCTGTATTCACACAATGTAATAGTGTGCAGCCAACAAAACAAACACTAAAGATTCTGGGAAAGCTTTCTTTTTTTGAATTCGGTGTCATCATTTCCTACTTCCTCTTTCTAGGTTCTTCATGCCTGAAACATGGTACCTGACAATGCAGCAACACCTGCGTGAGTAGAACCATCTTGTGACCCTGGGGCAATAGGCATGTAAACAAGCCTATATTCTAAGGATGGCAAATGTGAAGATGAACAAAGAAAAGGAAAAGGTTCATTGAAGACATCATTAAGTCACCCACCCCAGAACTGGTGATGCCTCAGATAAAATAACTAAACACCTTCCTAACCAATGGGCCTTACTAATGTGATGGGAATGGATTTGATTGGAAACTACAACTGAGAGTCTTTTTAACATTTCAAAAACTTAAAATTTACTCCTCTATAAAGTGATGGGGGTGCAAAATGAGTTTAAAACTCTCCCGCAGTACTCCTGTTTGGAGTAATTACCTCTCTACAAATAAAATCCACAAAACTCATCCACAAAATTGCCTTTGAGGACTCTGGACAACTCAAGGTGCACAAACTTAATCATATTTTGCCTTCTCACATCCTAATTGGCATATTTTTTCTATCTCTATCGTGCAGGTGGGGACTCTGAGGGACACACTTTCTTCAGGTCTAACGAATTTGTTAGTATAATGAATTACAAAATACATTTATCATCGTCAAAAGTTTGCTAAAAATAATTTTGAATGTATCACATACAGGACATTTATACCAGCTGAAAAGTCCTTAGCCAATTTAAATGAATTGCTTACTTTGAAAAACTATAAGAAGAAGTTTGTGTCATTTCACTAATATGCAATTAAAGCAATTGAAAACATTTCCCAAATGCATATGTGGACTGCTGCTGATACAAACTGCTGTTGTTTGGGAGTTGACTAGAAAGTTCCCACTGATTTCCGTACATGGAAGAAACATATTGTTGACTTGTAAGAAAATAAAGTTATTAGACTTAATAGATCAGTACAGGAAACAAAACTTTGTTTGCCAAGCAGAATATTTTGCTGTGTTTATGTTTCCCCTGATCAAAATGTGCTAGCTTTGAATATCGCTTTTAAACTAACATACACAAGTGGCATTTGAAATGATCTTCTTTATTCACTAAAACAAAGTGAAGATTATTATGGAGTCACTTTGAAAGGTAATTTGGGCCTTCTTATTTAATTAATCCATTATACTTAACCTTCCAGTATTTTACTCTCTGCAAGTCTTGCAACCATTATTAACACTATACAAATATGTTTTGCATTATTAAATTTAAGAATTTAGTACTCAATAAAATTCTCCAAAGGAATATTGTTATTAAATGAGTTCATTAAACCTAACCACACTAATTAACAGCCAAGTGTTGAGGAACATTCAGACAAAAGTGGACTATATTCCATCTTCATAACCTCTCTGTTAATTCTAGCAAATGAACATAAGCAATCTCAGGAAAAAAATTCCAGGAAGGCTGTAGAAACCATACATACCTCAGTGGAAACCAGCTCCTCCAAAATAAATGTCCAGGCTTGTCTGAAACTTGCTCCTCATCACATCATCTATCAGTAATTTTCAATTAAGTGTACAATGGGGTCTAGCTCCTCCCTCCCTTATGCCTGTAATGACATGACTGGAAATGTAGGGCATTTTAATTCTACGACTAATAACCAGTCTCAGCTGGCCACAACCAAGCATCTTCAGAGGGCTCCTACATATAAAATCTTCAAACTCTACTATGAGGATGATCTCGTAACCACAAGAAAAAAAAAACTGAATCCCAAGTAGAGGAATGTCAACAGATTTTAATGTATAACAAATACCTACAGACCCCTGCCCTTGCCCTTATTCCCTGTAGTGGATGCTGGGTTGCAGCACCACACTCCTCTTTACCGACTGAAGCGTGTGTTCTCTCAGCTGCCAGCAGGGTTGGCTGCTGAAGGCTTATGACTGAGTCTCTTCCTGGGAACTGCTTTCTGTGGAAGGAAGACACTTATTCCCCTTCCCCAGAGACACTTCATATCCAATGACTGTTTGATACGAGGCTACAAAGGCCTAGCCTTCTTGCCTCAACTCTTGGCTATGCTGAAAGACCATCTTATTTCCAGAACTTCCTAAGATCAGTTGAGACATCTCCTGTAAATGTGTCACAGTTCAGCTTCTCCATGTGCCTAATTCTTCTTCTTTCACTCCCTCACAGGTGTTGATCACAAGTGTACTCCTAGGGAACCCAGTTTAAGGCCTCCCCTTCTGAAGAACCCAATCTCAAGGAAGAATTTAAGGGGAAACCTGTCTACATAGTTTGGCTTTCTGTAAAGGAGTAAGTTAATTCCAACTAAAGTTGGACTTTTTAGTTTAAGGGCTCAATTCCTCACAGCCCAAAAGACATTAAATAAAATGTAGGCATTTTAATAGGACTGTCTTTGAAGCCCCTAGGTTCATTTATCTAAGAACAAGATTTACTTATCTGGCTGAATTGTTTCTCAGTCTAGCTAATAACCTAGGCCTATTAAGGTAATAATGTTGGCTCAGAATGTATACCTCTAATCACACTGTATCTGAGAATCCCACTATCCATGAGCTCTCCTTCACTAGGGAAATGGGACAAAACTTTACGTATACTCTTTCTGAGGGGGAGCACTATACACTGAGTTGTGTTCCCCTTCCCAAATTCATATGTTGAAGCTCTAACCGCCAATGTGACTCTATCTGGAGTCAGGGTCTTTAGGAGGTAATTAACGTGAAATGAGGTCATAAAGGTGGGGTCCTAATCCAATTGGACTGTAGCCTTATATGAAGACACACACGCACACACACACACAAACACACACACACACAGAGAGAGAGAAAGAGAGATCTTTCTGTCTGTGCCATGTGAGGACACAGGGAGAAGGTGGCTGTCTGCAAGCCAGGGAGAGAGCACATTAGCCAGCACCAGCCAGCATTTTAATCTTGGATCTCCTAATCTCCAGAACCACGAAAAACAGAAATTACTATTATTTAAACCACCTAATCTATGGTGCTTTGTTGTGGCAGCCGGGGCTGACTAATATAGAGGGTGAAGGGACATGTAATGCAAGTAAACTAAAGCACTGTCTTATTCCTCACAAATGCCTCACTTGTTTTCCTTTAGCTCTGCGTCACTCCTTTTTCTCAATCTCTTTTCTTCAGGTCATTTTCCTCCCTCATTCAGTGTTAGTACCTTTGACTCAACAGTGGTACACATATTTTCAGGCCCTGGCTAGAGCAGTTGGTGGTGTTCTGTTCAGGGTTTCAGAGGCTGCTGGGTCATGGCCTAAAGTTTATTCAAAGAAATTCTGAAGGCACTCCATATCATGAGGAGAATTTGGAAATAAGGTGGCTGAGAACTAAATTAGCAAACACATAAGCAAATGAATGAACAATGAAAACAACATAGCGAACGACATTAGTGGCATATAGACGTAAAATGTCCTATGAGATAATCCTGTAGGTGGGAAAACACCAAAACCTCATCAAGGTCACATCTTTGTACATTCCGGCCTGAAATGCAATCACGGCCGGGCGCGGTGGCTCAAGCCTGTAATCCCAGCACTTTGGGAGGCCGAGGCGGGTGGATCACGAGGTCAAGAGATTGAGACCATCCTGGCCAACATGGTGAAACCCCGTCTCTACTAAAAATACAAAAAATTAGCTGGGCATGGTGGTGTGTGCCTGTAATCCCAGCTACTCAGGAGGCTGAGGCAGGAGAATTGCCTGAACCCATGAGGCGGAGGTTGCGATGAGCCAAGATCGCGCCATTGCACTCTGCCTGGGTAAAAAGAGTGAAACTCCGTCTCAAAAAAAAAGAAATGCAATCACAACAGTCACTGTGATCTAAGCAACTGCCAGGAAAGCTCATGAGTTCACAGACAGAGGATACCATTGGGATTAGCCACAGATTGCCCTTCTGGATCCATGCAACCTTCTGGTTAGAACTTGGTTGCCTGTTTCTCTTCCCCACTTGGGAGTGAGACAGTATGTGTGACTCTGTTAATACATGTGTTCCATTGCACTTGGTAATTATTTTTTCACCACTAAATTGGAAAATTGGTAGCCTGGAACGTACATCAGTCTTTTACAAGTTTTATTAACATGAGTTAGCTCCACTGAGCTAGGTCATCCCTGATGGAATGCTAACATCTAATTTTGGACCATGAAGTTCCTAGTACGGCAGAGCACCAGGTAAAGTTCTTCCTATGTAGACAGTTGGCCTCCCTTAGTTATTTTAGGTAAGCTGGAGCTGTATTAAAGGGGAGCCTTGAATGCTGGATTTAAGATAGGCCTCTATTCTCTATACAACAAAGGTCCAGCCCTCTGAGGGATAAAGTATAAGTAAAATTCTATGTTGAGAAGATGACATTGGCAGTGTATGAAAGATAGGCTGGAGGCTAGAGAGAGTAAACAGGAAGGGCAGTAAACAGGCTGTTAGAACTGCTCAGGGTAAGGATTTGAAATGGTCTAGTGGGAATTAGTAAGCATGTATATGTGAGGCAAGGCAAAGAAAGAATCAGTAGGTCTTGGCAACTTTATTTGTAGGACGGCATGGAAAAGTAACTTTTGGGGTCTGGGTGAATGTGAAAAATAGAGACGAAAGAAGAAGCTGGTACAGAGGTCAGAGCATGCTAGTTGTATGGTCAGCAAAAAGAGACAGCAGACAGAACTGATCATGAGGGCTTGTACTCTGAAGGGAAGCTGGGTTTTAGCAATAAGCTTCACAGTTAATAGTGCAGGGTAAACTTATGGAAATGAGAATGAACACTGAGAGGGGCACATGGAGAATGGAAAGGAGAGGAACCAAGCCTTGTGGAAAGCTAAAACATGTATGGTAGGAAGAGAAATGGTTTAAGAAGGAAAGTAGCCAGTGGCAACAAAGAATAATGAGGGAAACTGAGAGCCCTCTTAAGACGTAGCTATGGTCTCAGAAGAGTAGGAAGTGAGATTATCTGCTGAGGGAGAAAGGAAGGGGAGGAGCTTGATGTAGTGACAGGGTTGGAGGAGTTGTCCAGTGGATTATGGGAGGGAATTGAGAAGAGGTGAAGAGATGGCTAATTGAACAGTGCTAAGGGCCTAACCAGATTAGTTGCATATGCTGGGTGTATTAGTTTGCTAGGGCTGCCATGACAAAGTACCACAAACCAAGGGGCTTAAGACAACAGAAAGGTAGTGATTTACATTTCTGGAGGCCAGAAGTCTAAGATTGAGGAGTTGGCAGGGCCTTGCTCCCTCTGAGGGCATTAGGAAAGGCTCTGTTCCAGGCCTGTCTCCTGGGCACCAGTCATATTTGATTAGGGTCTCACCCTACTCCAGTATGATCTTAACTAATTACATCTGCAATGACTCTATTTCCAAACAAGGTCACATCCTGAGGCACAAGGGGCTAGGACAGCTACATATAAATGGGATGGGTGAAGGACTCCCTGGAGCATTAGAAAGCTAGAGGCAGAGATGCTGTTCAGGGACTCCTGATTTCTTCCTGCTCCTGCAACTGGCCATGAGGCTATAGTCTACTTTGAGGCTGTAGTTTAACAGCTAACAGTGTGGGCTCTGAGCTGGAGTGCCTGGGTTTTAAGTTTGGCTCTGCCATGTGTTTGTCATGTGCCCAGAGACAAGAGACCTAAAACAACTTTACTCAATTTCACGTCTATAAAATGGGAGTATCAATAGGACTCATCCCATAGGGTTGAGAACTAAACACATTAATAAATAGCATGCCTAATGAAGTTGTATTATCCTCATTTTATAGATAAGGAAACTGAGACATATAGATTAACCAACTTGTCCAAGATCATCTAGTAACAGAGTCAAAACCAGCCTACAGAAATCAAAAGTTCATGCTTTTCACTATCATGTTATCATGTTATACTGTTTCCAGTATTAGCTGATTCATTTGTCCATTAATTAGATATTCGCTTTTTTTTGTTTTTGAGATGGAGTTTCGCTCTTGCTGCCCAGGCTGGAGTGCAATGGCGCCATCTCAGCTCACTTGCAACCCCACCTCTTGGGTTCAAGCAATTCTCCCATCTCAGCCTCCCAAGTGGCTGGGATTACAGGTGCCTGTCACCACGCCTGGCTAATTTTTGTATTTTTAGTAGAAACGCGGTTTCATCACATTGGTCAGGCTGGTCTCAAACTCCTGACCTCAGGTGATCCGCCCACCTTTGCCTCCCAAAGTGCTGGGATTACAGGCGTAAACCACCACGCCTGGCCAGATATTAGCATTAAAATAAAAAGTTGATAAGGAAGAAAGAAAAATAAAACATTTTCCTTTACCTGTCAAATTTTCTTCTGGGGGCACTGAGGAGTAAATTAGTTACAAAATCAATTACGAGGAGAAGGATTAAGAATAAAGAGTTAAAAGCAGGAATATAATTTCCAAGTGCTCTTTTCCAAATATTACCACTATAGGGTTTGAACAAGAGAAAGACAGCAGAGATAAGAAAAATCAAAACTGAATAAACTAGATGTTAAGTCAGTTTCTATTTCTTCTTGTCTTTCCTCCCATTTTCTCCAGTTGCCGTGCTACTCCTGAGGATCTAATACTGAAAGAAGCACATACGGGGCACAAGATTTCTAGCACTTTAAAAGTATCTTTTGAGGCTTCTTTAAAAGTTTATGGATCTTGCGCAGGGCTGGAGTTGGAGCCTGAGGCTGCCGCCCAGAGTGCCAGCGAGCCCACGGCCCAGCCGAAGCTCTTTCCCGCCGCCTCTGGCGCCTTGTCCCCGACCAGCCCCGCCCGACCCCCGGCCCGTCCCAGTCCCCTGACCCTCAGTCCGGCCCGGTCCAGCCTCCCAGCGGGGTCATGCAGCCGTCCCGGGGATGATGAAAGGAGGATAAATGGTGCCCAAGGCTGACAGCGGTGCCTTCCTGCTGCTTTTCCTGCTCGTGCTGTCACCAGGCCGCTGTGGCCAGTGGGGCCAGTCTGCTGAGACAGGCCCTGTGTCCAGCACCTGCTCCGGCTCACGCCCTGGGGGAGTAGGAGTCGCACAACCATCTCAGCCTTGGATTTGACTTTGGCCTCATCCACCTAGGGGCCACTGGAGAGCCATATGGGTTACCAAGTTCAAGGAGAGAGAGAAGAAACTGATGAAAATAGTCGCTCATCTGGGCCTGCCTTCATTCCCTGGCTCGACCCTTGACTTCTTCAGAGCTCAGCCTTGAAACTGTGAGCTTCATAGCATTCCCTGGGCCGCAAGAAACTCACTAGGCCCGCGTCTCTGAAGGCTGTTGGGGGGGCCCTCCCTCTGTCTCCCTGGTCGACAGTTCGTTGGGGAAACCCGGGATCTCCGACTGCCTGGACATCGGTGGTGCCGCCGCCTCGGGTTTTGTCTCAGGCTGTGCCTGGAGCTCTGCCTGGGACTGTGCCTGGGACTGTGTCTCTCCCTCAGGCTCCAGCTTGTTGGCAGACCTCTTGTCAGAGTCAGGTTCGGGGGTCCTCAAGGTTTCAGTTCCCCGGGAGCTCTCCCCCTCCTTGTTGGTGGTCACAGAAGGCAGTCCCCATGTCTTGGGCTGCATCCAGCAGTGGCTGAGGATCTCATCGATGTGGAGCCGCCGGTTGACGTCCGGCTGCAGCATGCGGTAGATGAGGTCCTTGCACTCGCCTGTCAGGTGCTTGGAGCGTGGAAAGTTGACGCGGTGCTCCTTCTGGATACGCAGCATCTTCTTGATGTTGGAGTCGTCATAGGGCATGGAGCCGCAGACCATGATGTAGAGGATCACGCCCAGGCTCCAGATGTCATACACCTTGGGCTGGTAGGGGATGCCCTGCAGCACCTCAGGGGCCGCGTAGGCTGGTGAACCGCAGAAGGTCTTGCTTAATGTCATTCGACCATTGTCGTCCCTCAGGCAGCGCTTGGAGAAGCTAAAGTCAGACAGCTTGATGTTGAAGTCCTTGTCAAGGAGAAGGTTGTCACACTTGAGGTCCCGGTGGACGACATCCAGGTCGTGGCAGTACTTGATGGCCAAGGAGAGCTGGCGGAACTTCTTGCGAGCCTCATCCTCGTGCAGGGCTCCCCGGGTTTTTATTAACTCAAGGAGGTCACCCTGGACTGCGAGCTCCATGACAATGTAGACCTTACCATGTGATGTCTCAAAGATCTCGTAGGTCTTGATGATGGAGCAGTGGTTTAACATGGCCAGAATCTCAATTTCCCGGGGAAGGAATTTCTCCAAGAAGTCTGCGGGGGCTTTCTTGCGGTCAATGATCTTGATCGCCACGTTGAACTTCAGGCGCTCAGAGTAAGCGGATTTTACTTTTGCATAGGAGCCCTCTCCTAAATTTATCCCCAGGAGGTAGCCTCGTCGCTTGAGGACTGCAGCGTCGTCCATAATGCTGGGAGTGCCCAGTGCCTCTGAGGCTGCCCTCTACAGCCCCAAGGGGCATGGGCCAGAGTGTGCTCATTTACATCCTGGACAGAGTCCTTTGGGCTGGCCAGGCCTGCTGTTCCTGCCTCCTAGAGTCCAAGACTCTGGGGTGGAACTTTGGCACTGTTTCCCAGGTGACTTCAGTGGGTGAAGTCACAAAGAAAGAGTGCCCTGTGGGAATGGGGCTCTGGCCTGAGGCACTTGGACTTGGAACGCTGAAGTCTGGCTGGTGGGCTGGAGGAGACGAGACAAGCGGAGAGTGGCCTTGAACCTGGCTGGGACCTGAGGTAGGAGGAGGTTGTGTGGGACACATGGGTCTGCCCATGTTTCCAAACCCAGAGCCAGGACTGCTTGCGCAGAAGTAAGGCCAGTTCTTGCAAACCAGGGCATCTAAGGAGGGTTTAATAAAGGGACGATTAATAAAGGTGCGAGCAGAGTGTAGGGAACCCTGAGGGTAATACAGGCACCCCAAGGTAGTAGCAGATCCCTGGCCTGCATGGAAAAGAGTGGGAATGGTCCCTGGAACCCAGAAAGAGTAATGTAGACAGGGCCACCTTGAAAGAGGCAGTGCCCTTCGGTGGATAGAAAGAGCCAGCTTTAGTGACCCTACAGGCTGGCAGCAGATCGGAGGAAGTCCCATCCTTGACCTCTTTTTCTTCCCTTCAGCCCTCGATGCTGTCCACACAGGCAGCCCTCAGGG
Source organism: Cebus imitator (assembly GCF_001604975.1). Taxonomy (NCBI): domain Eukaryota; kingdom Metazoa; phylum Chordata; class Mammalia; order Primates; family Cebidae; genus Cebus; species Cebus imitator. Next base: position 320,970 of record NW_016107361.1, on the reverse strand, counting down.
GTGCAGAGCAGGGCCAAGAAGGGTGGTGTGTCAAGACGGTAGAGAGCCTCCTGACCATGGAGTGGCACAGTTTGAGAAGCATGGATTCTGCCCTCTTCCCATACCTCTCTTCCCTCATCTGAGCCTTTGCTGGTTTCTTACAGCAGCTTTGTGGGAGGACAGCCAGCAGGAGTTCTGCTCTTGGCTGTGAGCTCCCTCCTAGGGACCTTCCCAGTCCACGGCCCTGGCTGGTCTCCCAGGGCAGATTTGGGGCTGGGGGCCGAAGGCAGGGCCTGGATGCCACCCTGAGCACTAGCAGCTGCTCAAAGGACATTATAAGCAGCAGGGGCAGCACTGGACAGCGACCATCAGTTCTGCTGGCCGTGGAGCCTCTGCTGTTACTGGCTCTGTCTCCAGCACCTGCTCCAGGCCACGTCCTGGGGGAGTAGGAGTCGCATAACTGTCCTAGCTTTGGGCTTGACTTTGGCCTCATCCACCTAGAGGGAGTGAGCACTCCTTCCTCACATGAGCCAAGAGGAACCCTGGGCCCCTCAGGATTGAGTTGGTAGGGCTGGATGTCGCTCAGGCTGCATTGGGTCCCCACCAGTTGTGGCCCTTCTCCCTTTTCTCTGCTCTTTCACCTTCTTTCCCATCCCTGACTGCCCACTGCCAGTCCTTTGTGCGTGTTTGGTGCTCCTTCCTCCAGACAGCCTCCTTCTCCTTCCTGCTGGGGATACCCCAACCACTGTCTCTTGGAAACCAAAAACAAAATTCTAAGCTCCCCAGCCATCTGAATGGACCCCTCCTCTCACCCAAGGGCATTCCAAAGCTAGCCTGAAAAACTAGTTCAGGCCATGATAGGAAGTGGGGGTCAGGCAGGCCTCATCATCCCTCCTCCCTTTAGGTTTCAGGCACAGCTGAGCAAGGATAACATCGACACAGAGACCTGAAGACAACAGACTCTGGTAGTAAGATACAGCAGGACCTGAAAGAAACTCAAGTGTTTTACTATAAAACAGATTTCTTTGATGTATTTTGAAATGGCTCCGCAAAGCTATCGCTTGTGAGGAAAATCATTCTGTAAAGACACTCCTTCCCTTTCCAGGTCTTTTCTCCTAAGAGAATTAACTAGACTCTGATAAGAAACATTAACAGTGTGTTCTTTCTGAAGCCTGTTACCTGGAAGCTTCATCTGCCGAAGAACCTTGGTCTCCACTACCCATTTTCCCAGAGACAGGCCCTCCTATTGATTCACTCCAGGTCTTTAGATAAAGTCTTTGAGCCAATTGCCAATCAGAAAATCTTTGAATCCACCTGACCTGGAAGCCCCCCTCCCACTTTCAAGTTGTCGTTCCTTTTCCGACTGAACCAATGTATACCTTGCATGTACTGACTGATGTCTCGTGCCTGCCTAAACTGTATAAAACCAAGCTGAAGCCCTACCCCCTTGGCACTTGTTGTCAGGATCTCCTGGGGCTGTCCCAGGCCATTGGTCACATATTGGTTCAAAAGAAACCTCTTTTAAAAAAAAAAGTTCATCTCTATTGCTGTCTACAATGAAAAACATCCAAAGTTATGTTTACTCTTTGTAATTAAACAGCTAAAAAATTTATTTTGGTCCCAATGCTTTTTTTTTTTTTTTTTTTTTTTTTTTTTTTTTTTTTTTTTTTTTTTTTTTTTTTTTTTTTTT
>NW_016107361.1:308080-318971 GCF_001604975.1 Cebus imitator | reverse complement strand
GATTATATAGAAATAATTACATCTAAAATCCTAAACTGACAGGATCATTGAATATTTATTTGCATGTTACAAAAATCTGGGCCACAGATGATACACATACACTCACACATATACACATATATATAGACATACAGAACACCTGGAGATGAAGCAGAAATAGTGCTGCACTTGGATGATATCTGTTTTGGCTCAAAATTCCCTGAGCTATATTTCTAAAATCTAGCCTGCAGTCTCTCCCACACCTTTTGTCTTTTGCTTCTTTTGATGTTTTAAATTCCAAAGGCTCCTTATCTACATCACAGGTAGCTGGGTTATTCTAAAGCCCTGACCAAGGCTTATTATTGATTTGGTTGCTTTGGGTGTTCAGCGAATTGGTAAATATATGCTGTGCGGGGAATTTTGGCAGAAGTGGTAAGGGGCTCTGGCTCTTGGCTTCACACCTCAGGTCTGCTCCTTCAGTGCTATGTGGGATTATCTTTGGGTATCATTCCATAGGTTGGGAAGGCATTCTAAAATTGATGCTGCAGCTGTCAATATCATCAGTCTACGGGACCTAGTGACAGAGCAAGCAGAACTGAGAATCTGGGGGAAAAAGCAGTTTTCTAATGCAGAATGCATAAGAGAAGAGCCAATCTTTGGTCCTATGGCTCTGACAACTCATTCTGTGACCTTAGGCAAATGACCTGTGTTTCTTGCCCCTAACTTTTTTTATTTTGGGGTTGGAGGGCGGTCTTTAACTAGAAATTATTAAGGTTCCATAGAATGACACCTAACACTTTGTGATTCTATATCTAAAGACATGTTATCAAGGGTTCTATTTGCCATATGGTGAGGTGCAGGAGCTGAGGTAGTTAAAAGCATCAGACATGGAGCAGATAAATCTGGTTTTAAATCCCAGGGGCCACACCTTATTAGCACAGTGTGACTTTTGGAAAGTAATGTCATCTGTAAAATAGATGAAGGTATCTAATTTACCTAGTCATCTTACAGAGGCAATAGAAAAAGTATATAAGGAAAAAAGGAATGCAAAATAGGTATGCACTTTACAGTGATTGTGAGGATTAAACATGGTGATTCCTGGTATATTACCTCTTATGACATCGAAATGGTCTAAAGCAGAGGCATTCTACTCCATTAGACACAAGTTATGTACAAAATAATATTCAGTATAATATAGATCTATTCTACCTCAGAATATCCCAGAAGGGATCCTGTAAACAATTTTCTAGTATCTGTTAAATACTTTTCTTAACACTATTAACCACTACAGGGAAGCTAAAAACACTATGATATGGCCTCGTCTTCTAAAAATTTTATATTTAGTTGAAGAAATCACTAGAATATAGATACAAACGTCATAATGTATAAAATATTAAAATTAAGTAGATTTTTTAAAGTACTGGTTTTGCGGTAAATTGCCTAAGCTTATGGGAGAGAAGAAATCAGAGGGCTGGGGTTGCCCAGAAAGGTGTTAGAGCTTCCTTGGGTAGGATTTCCTGGCTGGGAGGTGACCCAGATCGGATGTGGAGGCAGTGTCTTCTAAGAGCACAGTTCCTGAAACCAAAGGACACCAGGAACATAACAATGCAGGGACAAAGTCTGAGCTTAGGAAACAAATTTTGAAAACCAGGTTGAAAGCTCCAAGAGATCAGACAGAAAAGTTTCCATGGTTTAATTTGGAAAAGTGTAAGGAGCCCAGCTGCTGACCAGTTAGGCAGGCCAAAGCTGGAGTGTGGGGGTGCAAGCCTGGTGGTAAAAGGTAGGCTCAGAGTGAAGTGTGTCAGTCAAGTCCTAGACTTGGTTGTGAAGGCATGCTGAGTGCATTTCAAGTGGCTCACAAAGGATAACCAGAGGGTTTCACGGAGGTGATGAGACACACCAGGCCTTGAAACAAAGGTACATGTACATAGGTGAGATAGGAAAGGGAAATGGCATTGGAACAAAACACAGAGAAATGAATGAATATGGCCAAGATCAAACCTTTTTTAGATGGCATATGCCTTGGAAGAGATAAAGATGAATATAACATGGTAGGTACCCTTAGAAGGTCTCTCAGTGTCCTGGCCTATCTCACAACTGGAAGCATTAGGAAGCAAAATCCAATGGCCAGTCGTAAGTTTTCTGCAAGAGACTCATGTCACTGAAGAGAGATGAGGGGGCAAAATCCTAGGCTGTGGCGGTTAATCCTAGGCTGTGACCATTAATAACTGATTCAATCTCTTTGAGCCTCAGTACACATATTTGTAAAATAGGGACTATAATAGTTTCTAGCTCATGGGATTGTTGCAAGGAGCCAATAAAGATAATGATATATAATGCTTAGCAAAAGGCTAGCACACAGTGGCTACCGAACAAGTGTCAGCTTTTATTACTATTATTAATGTTCATTTTGTTTTATTTTTACAGACAGAGTTTTGCTCTGTTCCCCACACTGGAGTGCAGTGGCATGACCATACCTCATTGTAGCCTTAACCTTTTGGCCTTAAGAGATCCTCCCACCTCAGCCTCCCAAAGTACTGGGATTACAGGCTTGAGCCACTGTGACTGACCTATTAATGGTCATTTTATCACATCTGAGCTATCATTGCCACCTTAGTGCATACCCTCATCTCTTCTCACCCAGTTGCTATGGTAGTGCCCTTACTGGTGTCTCTACTTCCACTCTGGTATCTCTCCTCATTGTAGTCCAGCGCTCTTTATTAAAGATCAATCAGGGTATTTTATTCCCTTGCTTAAAATTCTTGAGGAGATTTTTGTGGCCCTTAGAAAAATTAGAAGTTCCTTCAGAATCTAAGGTCCTTTATCATCTGGATCCTGCTACTGTCTCCTGGCTCCCTCAGATACTCCACTTCAGCTACACCTTCCACTCAGCCCCAGGCAGACCCAGGACACCTTGATTTCATTTTGTCATGGACAGACCACTCTATAGTGTAGTTCATTTAATTCCAACCAAGTGTTTCCATGGCAAATGTTGCATCTGATTGGTCCTTGGAGTCTCAATGCACAAGGCTCTATAGATCCTCAATAGATAATTGTTTAAAGAAAACAAACAAAAAAGTAAAGATGAAATGGAAGGTGAAAGAGAGGAAGGGAGAGGAGGAGAGAAAGAAGGGATGGAAGGAATAAAGAGGGAGGGAAAAAGCAAGGGGTGAGAAAGAAAAGCAAAGGTAGAAAGAATTATGTCTATATCCTCTAAGGGAACAGGTAAGAAACTCATTTTCAGTAGATCCTTTGGCAAATGAAGAAAGAAGAGGAGGAAGAAGAAACAGGAAAAAGGGAAGGAAAAGAAAGAAATCAGGGATTATATCAGAAGTTACAATGCATATAATTACTATGGCTGACAATGAAAGATACCATCTGACCTTTATATTAATGCTGGAATCATAGTGTGAAAGGGACAACTGTAATCCCAACTACTTGGGAGGCTGTGTGTGTGTTCATAGCATTAATGTGTATGTGTTATCATAGCATTTCCCTCCTTTCTACCTCCATCCCCACTGTGTATTTGCGGATTAGGTTAATAAGGCAGGCAAATAAACAAGAAAGATAGATGCAGAATTAGAAAAAAAAACAAGTTCTAGCAAGGTGTGCTGGCTCATGCCTGTAATCCTAACACTTTGGGAGGCTGAGGAGGGCAGATCACTTGAGGTCACGATTTTCAGACCAGCCTGGACAACATGGTGAAACCGCTACTAAAAATACAAAAATTAGCCAGGTGTGGTGGCAGGCACCTGTAATCCCAGCTACTCAGGAGGCTGAAGCAGGAGAATCTCTTGAACCTAGGAGGCGGAGGTTACAGTGAGCTGAGATGGCACCATTGCACTCTAGCCTGGGTGACAGAACGAGACTCTGTCTCAAAAAAAAGATAAAAGAAAAGGCTGGGCATGGTGGCTTACACCTGTAATCCCAGCACTTTGCGGGGCTGAGGCAGGGGGATCATGAGGTCAGGAGTTCAAGATCAGCCTGGCCAAGATGGTGACACCCCGTCTCTACTAAAACTACAAAAATTAGCCAGGTGCTGTGGCAGATGCCTGTAATGCCAGCTACCAGGGAGGCTAAGGCAGGAGAATTTCTTGAACCTGGCGGTAGACGTTGCAGTAAACCAAGATCACGCCACTGCATTCCAGCCTGGATAACAGAGTGCTGTTTCAACAAAAAAGAAAGAAAGAAAGAAGAAAGAAAGAAAGAAAGAAAGAAAGAAAGAAAGAAAGAAAGAAAGAAAGAAAGAAAGAAAGAAAGAAAGAAAGAAAAAAAAACAAGTTATATTTATAGTAAAGAGAATGTGTAGAAGTGGAGTTGGAAAACGTTTTCTATAAAGAGATAGGTAATAAATATTTTAGGCTCTGAGGGCCTCATGTGGTCTGTATTACTTATTCTTTTTTTTTGTTGAGCACATTTTTTTTTATTTGAGATAGAGTCTTGCTTTGTCACCCAGGCTGGAGTGCAGTGGCATGATCTCAGCTCCCTGTAACCTCCGCCTCCCAGGTTCAAGCAATTCTCGTGCTTCAGCCTCCAGAGTAGCTGGGACAAGTGCCAGCTACCATATGCAGCTAATTTTTTGGTGTGCATGTGTATATTTTTAGGGGTTTCATAAAGTTGGCCACACTGGTCTCAAACTCCTGACCTCAGGTGATCTGCCCCCACCTTGGCCTCCCAAAGTTCTTGGATTACAGGTGTGAGCTACCACACCCAGCCTGCACAGCACTTTTAAAATATGAAAACCATTCTTACATTGAGAATGGTACAAAATAGGTTACAAGTCAATTTTAACTGGCAGGTCATAGTTTGCCCAGTCCTGGAAAGAAGGGGAAGAAGGAACCAAAGAGTCTGTAAACCTGCAAAAAGTTTTAGTTGAGAGATGAAAGTAAGGGATTCTTGAAAAGAGACAGATACTGGAGTATCTATGGGGTGAAAGATGGAGATTGGGATTACTAAATCTATAGTTGTAGGTTCTGATGGATCCTCCTAGATGTCCTTCAAGTTACTGGATTGAGTTTCTTTGAAAGAAAAAAATTGTTAAATCTGGGGTCTACATGTCCTAGTCTTATTTCTTGCTAAACCACACATGTCCACGTCTAGTCTTGTTTCCACATCAAAACTATACAGCCTTGAGGACAATTAAGGGAAGGGTGGATAGCCATCTATGTGGTATTTGGCTTGCAAACCAACGCTTAATTTCATTACTAGGACCCAAAGGCCATCTATCCCTTATTGTTGTTACTGGTTCCTGGCTCTGTTATTTATGCTAATAGAAAAGGCTTCTATTGTTCACTAATTATTATAGCTCTTTTAGTTTAATGGTTCATTTAGTATTACATTTCTCTATATTGAAAGCCTAGCATCAGTTTCTGGGCCAGTGACTTGACGACAATAACAACAACAACAATAATAGTAATTTAAAAGTGGCTTTGCCACTGCTCTATGCCATTTATTCCCACAATAACCCTATAAAGGAAGTATTCCTCTAAATGAGGAAAGTGAGGCTCAATGCATTTAAGTAACTTATCCAAGGGCAAAACTAGTAAAAGTCAGAGCTGTATATTTAATTGACACAGTGCAGTCTCTTAAAAACAATATCCCTTAATGCTCACAAACCAGTACCCCAGATACAGCCTAGAAACTTCAATTCTCTCTACCTTGGGGCATGGTCATGGTCTCACTTTCCATCCTGTTTCCAAGAAGGCTTAGATACCCTTCTTTGTCTGATTTCTCAATTGGGTTTAGGGCACCAGGTCTAGGGATGTTTGGGAAAATCATATACTTAAAATTTCAGAAGTCCTAGGGAGAGCAATCAGGAAAAGAACAAGTCAAAATATCTCTCTTTGCCGACAATATGATTCTATACCTACTAAAGACTCCATCAAAAGTCTCCCAGAACCAATAAACAACATCAGAAGAATGTCAGGCTACAAAATCAATGTATTAATATAAAAATCAGTAGCATTTTTATACACTAGTAATGTTAAACCTAAGAATCAAATCAAGAACACAACTCCATTTATAATAGCCACACAAAAAATAAAATAGGAATACATTTAACCAACAAGGTGAAAGATCTCTACAAGGAGTGCTATAAAACACTCCTGAAAGAAATCATAGGTAACGAGGACGGATCCAAGATGGCCAATTAGGAGCAGCTCAGGATTGCAGCTCCCAGAGAAAGTGTGGAGGGTGAGTGGAAGCCGCATTTCCAGATGGATTTTTATTTCCCACAGACCAGGAGATTCCCAGGCAGAGGAGCCCCACGGGTAGCCAGCGCAGCTGTTTAGGGGAGCAACCGTTTTGCCCAGCGCACCAGCGCAGCGGTTCTCCATACAAAATACATGGGTTTAGGCACTGTTTTAGCTGGCGATTGGAGCTTGGGGAAGACAGAGTCGTCCATTCAACTGATAGAAAAGGAGACTAAAACAGGAGCCAGGCCAGGATATTCCCGGGCAAAAAAGCACCAGGAATCTCACCGTGGCTGTTTCAGCCTACGCAGGTCACCACACAGGAAATCAAACAGATCCCAGAGCCTTTTCAACAGGCGACTGGAACACCTGGAAAAAAAAAAAAAAAAAAGGCTCTGAGGCAGGGAGCCAGATGATCAGGCTCGGCTGGTCCCACCACGACAAAAAAACAGCAATCTGAAATGCTCTGGATTGAGAGTTTCACAGCAAGCATAGCTGAACCCGGGAGGACCAGCACTGTGGGGGAGGGGCACCCGCCATTATCGACGCACTCCACCACTATGGAGGCAGTCCGCCATTACACTGACAGTCCACCATTATAGAGGTGGGCCACCATTGCCGAGGCAGTTCTAACTACACCTGTATAAAGAGGACTGCAGGGAAGTTCACATGGCAGCTGGGTGGAGCCCACAGCAGCTCAGCAAAGCCTCTGCAGGCAGACAGTGGTTAGGCTGCCTCCTCGCTGGGCAGGGCAGCTCTGAAAAAAGCCAGCAGCACAACAGAAATTCATAAATAAAGCCCTAAGTCCCCAGGACAGAGCATCTGGGGAAAAAAAAAGGGGGGGTTTATGAGTCAGCTGCAGCAGACTTAAATGTACCTGCCCAGCAACTCTGAATGAAAAATGGAGCTCACAGCTTAGCACCTGAGCTCCTATAAAGGACACACTGTCTCTTCAAGCAGCTACCTGATCCTCGTATATTCAAAGAGTCATCTCATAAAGGAGAGCTCAGACTGACTTCTGGCGGGTATCCTTCAGGGACAAAGAGAGCAGAAGAAACTGGCAGCAACCCTTACTGTTCCACAGCCACTGCAGGTGATCCCGAGGCAAGCAGGGCCTGGAGTGGACCTCAGCAGTCCTACAGCAGAGGGGCCAGACTGTTAGAAGGAAAACTAAGAAACAGAAAGAAATAACCTCATCATCAACAAACTGGACATCCACTCAGAGACCCAAACAGAAAGTCAACAACTACAAAGATGACAGGTGGATAAATATACAAAGATGGGAATAAACCAGCGCAAAAAGTATGACAACACCCAAAATCAGAACACCTCTCCTCCTACAAGGGATCACAACTCCTCACCAGCAAGGGAACAAGGCTCAATGGAGAAAAAGTGTGATGAATTGACAGAATCAGGCTTCAGAAGGTGGGTAATAAGAAACTTCTGAGAGCTAAAAGAACATGTTCTAACCCAATGCAAAGAAACTAAGAACCTTGAAAAAAGATTTGATGAAATGCTAATGAGAATAAACAACTTAGGAATATAAGTGAATTGATGGAGCTGAAAAACACAACACGAGAACTTCGTGAAGTATACACAAGTTTCAACAGCCAAATTGACCAAGCAGAAAAAGGATATCAGAGGTCAAAGATCAACTCAATGAAATAAAATGAGAAGGCAAGATTAGAGAAAAAAAGGAATGAACAAAGTCTCCAAGAAATATGGGATTATGTGAAAAGACCTAATCTATGTTTGATAGGTGTACCTGAATGTGATGGAGAGAATCAATACAACCTGGAAAATACTCTTCAGGATATTATCCAGGAAAACTTCCCAAACCTAGCAAGGCAGGCCAATATTCAAGTCCAGGCAATACAGAGAACACCACAAAGATATTCCTTGGAAGATTCAGCAGGGTTGAAATGAAGAAGAAAATGCTAAGGGCAGCCAGAGAGAAAGGTCAGGTTACCCACTAAGGGAAGCCCATCAGACTCACAGCAGATCTCTCAGGAGGAACCCTACAAGCCAGAAGAGAGTAGGGGCCAATATTCAACATCCTTAAAGAAAATAACTTTCAACCCAGAATTTCATATCCAGCAAAACTAAGCTTCATAAGTGAAGGAAAAATAAAATCCTTTGGGAACAAGCAAGTACTCAGAGATTTCACACCACCAGGCCTGCTTTAAAAGAGCTCCTGAAAGAGGCACTAAACATAGAAAGGAACAAACAGTACCAGCCACTCGAAAAACATACCAAATGGTAAAGAGCATCAACACAATGAAGAAACTGCATCAACTGACGGGCAAAACAGCCAGCTAGCATCAAAATGGCAGGATCAAATTCACACATAACAATATTAACACTAAATGTAAATGGGCTATATGCCCCAATCAAAAGACACAGACTGGCAAATTGGATAAAAAGCCAAAACACATTGATGTGCTGTATCCAGGAAACCCATCTCACATGCAAGGATACACAAAGGCTCAAAATAAAGGGATGGAGGAAGATTTACCAAGCAAATGGAGAGCAAAAAAAAGCAGGAGTTGCAATTCTCATCTCAGATAAAATAGACTTTAAACCAACAAAGATCAAAGAGACAAAGAAAGATATTACACAATGGTAAAAGGATCACTGCAACAACAAGAACTAACAATCCTAAATATATACGCAACCCAATACAGAAACACCCAGATACGTAAAGCAAGTTCTTAATGACTTACAAAGAGACATAGACTCTCACACAATAATAGTGGGAGACTTTAACACCCCATTGTCAATATTAGACAGATCAACAGACAGAAAATTAACAAGGATTTCCAGAACTTGAACTCAGACCTGGACCAAGCAAACCTAATAGACATTTACAGATCTCTCCACCCTGAATCCACAGAAGTTACATTCTTCTCAGCACCACATCACATCTACTCTAAAACTGACCACATAATTGGAAGTAAATCACTCCTTAGCAAATGCGAAAGAACAAAAATCATAACAAACAGTCTCTCAGACCACAGTGCAATCAAGTTAGAACTGAGAATTGAGAAACTAACTCAGAACCGCACAGCTTCATGGAAACTGAACAACTGGCTCTTGAATGTTGACTGGATAAACAATGAAATGAAGGCAGAAATAAAGATGTTATTTGAAACCATCGAGAATGAAGACACGACATACCAGAATCTCTGGGACACGTTTAAAGCAGTGTCTAGAGGAAAATATACCTGTATAGCAATAAATGCCCACATGAGAAGGAAGGAAAGATCTAAAATCAACACCCTATCATCAAAATTGAAAGAGTTAGATGAGCAAGACCAAAAACATTCAAAATCAAGCAGAAGACAAGAAATAACTAAGATTAGAGCAGAATTGAAGGAGATAGAGACACAAAAAACCCTTTAAAAAAATCAATAAATCCAGGAACTGGTTTTCTGAAAAGTTCAACAAAATAGACAGACCACTAGCCAGAGTAATAAAAAAGAAAAGAGAGAATAATCAAACAGATGCAATTAAAAATGATAAAGGGGATATCACCACAGATTCCACAGAAATACAAACTATCATCAGAGATTATTACAAACATCTCTATGCACATAAACTAGTAAACCTGGAAGAAATGGATACATTCCTCGACACTTGCATCCTCCCAACTGTAAACTGGGAAAAAGCCGAAACCCTCAATAGACCAATAACAAGGTCTGAAGTTGAGGCAGCAATTAAGAGCTTACCACCCAAAAAAAGCCCAGGTCCAGATGGGTTCACAGCCGAATTCTACTAGACATACAAAGAGGAGCTGGTACCATTCCTTCTGAAAATATTCCAAACAATCCAAAAAAAGGGAATCCTTCCCAAATCATTTTATGAGACCAACATCATCCTGATACCAAAACCCGGCAGAGACTCAACAAGAAAAGAAAACTTCAGACCAATACCCATGATGAACACAGATGCAAAAATCTTCAATAAAATACTGGCAAACTGATTGCAACAGCACATCAGAAAGCTTATCCACCATGATCAAGTAGGCTTCATCCTAGGGATGCAAGGCTGGTTCAACATACCCAAGTCTATAAATGTAATTCACCACATAAACAGAACCAAAGACAAAAACCACATGATTATCTCAATTCATGCAGAGAAGGCCTTTGACAAAATTCAACAGCTCTTTATGCTAAAAACCCTCAGTAAACTAGGTATTGACGAAATGTATCTCAACATAATAAAAGCTATTTACGACAAACCAACAGCCAATATCATACTGAATGGGCAAATACCGGAAGCATTCCCTTTGAAATCTGGCACTAGACAAGGATGCACTCTCTCACCACTCCTATTCAATATACTACTGGAAGTTCTAGCCAGAGCAATCAGGCAAGAAAAAGAAATAAAGCGTATTCAAACCGGAAAGGAGGAAGTTGAATTGTCTCTATTTGCAGACGACATGATTGTATATCTACAAGACCCCATCGTCTCAGCCCAAAATCTCATGAAACTGATAAGCAACTTCAGCAAAGTCTCAGGATACAAAATCAATGTGCAAAAATCACAAGCATTCCTACACATCAATAACAGATTTAAAGAGAGCCACATCAATAATGAACTGCCACTCACAATTGCTACAAAGAGAATAAAATACCTGGGAATACAACTAACAAAGGATGTAAAGGACCTCTTCAAGGAGAACTACAAACCACTGCTCAATGAAATAAGAGAGGACACAA
>NW_016107361.1:287768-307630 GCF_001604975.1 Cebus imitator | reverse complement strand
CACTAAAATTAACTCCAGATGGATTAAAGACTTAAACATAAGACCTAACACCATAAAAACCCTAGAAGAAAACCTAGGCAAAACCATTCAGAACATAGGCGTAGGCAAGGACTTCATGACCACAACACCAAAAGCATTGGCAACAAAAGTCAAAAGAGACAAATGGAACCTAATCAAACACCACAGCTTCTGCATAGCAAAAGAAACAGTCATTAGAGTGAATCGGCAAGCAACAGAATGGGAAAAAATTTTCGCAATCTACCCATCTGACAAAGGGCTGATATCCAGAATCTACAAAAAACTAAAACAGATTTACAAGAAAAAAACATGTACCCCAAAACCTAAAATGCAATTTAAGAAAATTGGAAAAAAAAATTAAAAATCATAGGTAACACAAACAAAGGGAAAAACATTCCATCCTCATGGATTAGAAAAATCAATGTTGTTAATATGGCCATAAAGCCCAAAGCAATCTCCAGATTCAATGCTAATCCTATCACAACATCAAACTGTCAATGTCATTTTTGAAAGATAGAAAAAATAAAATTCTAATAATCTAATCATTCTAATGAAAAAGACCCCACATAGCCAAAGCATTAATAAGCAAAAAGAACAAAGCTAGAGGCATCACATTACCTGACTTCAAACTATAAGGCTACAGTAACCAAAACACCATGGTACTGGTACAAAAACAGACACATAGACCGATAGAACAGCATACAGAACTCTAAAATAAAGCTACACACCTACAGCCATATAATTTTTGACAAAGATGACAAAAATAATCAAGAGAAAAGGATTCCCTATTCAATAAATGGTGCTGGGATAGCTACCTAGCCATATGCAGAAAAATGAAACTGAACCCCTACCTTTCACCATATACAAAAATGAACTCAAGATGGATTACAGATTTAGATATAAAACCTCATACTATGGGAATCTTAGAAGAAAACTTAGGAAACACCATTCTGAACGCTGACCTTGGGAAATAATTTATGACTAAGTTCTCAATAGCAATTGCAACAAAAAAATGGACAAGTAGGACATAATTAAAATAAAGAACTTCCGAACAGCAAAAGATACTCAACAGAGTAAAAAGACAACCTACAGAATGGAAAATAAATATCTGTAAACTCTGTATCTCACAATAGTCTAATATCCAGAATCTATAAAGAACTTAAATCAACAAGCAAAAAATATATAACCCTATTAAAAAGTGGGCAAAAGACATGAACGAACTTTTCTCAAAAGAAGACATGTAAGTGGCCAATAAACATGAAAAAATGCTCAACATCACTAATCATCAGAGAAATGCAAATCAAAACCACAATATCTCACACTAGTCAGAATGGTTATTATTAAAAATTCAATAAAAACAGTCTGGGTGCTGGGGCTTACGCCTGTAATCCCAGCACTTTGGGAGGCCAAGGCGGGCAGATCAGGAGGTCAGGAGTCCGAGACCAGCCTGACTAACATGGTGAAACCCCGTCTCTACTAAAAATACAAAAAAAAAAAGAGAGAAAAAGAAAATAGCCAGGCATGGTATAATCCCTGCCACTCAGGAGACTGAGACAGGAGAATTGCTTGAACCCAGGAGGCAGAGTTTGCAGTGAGCCGAGATCACGTGACTGCACTCCAGCCTGGGCGACAGAGCTGGTGAGGCTGTAGAGAAAAGGGGATGCTTACGCACTGTTAGTTCTGCCAGCCACTGTGGAAAGCAGTTTGGAGACTTCTCAAAGAACTAAAAATAGACCCAGCAATCCCATTGCATGCATGACACATGTTCTCACTTATAAGTGCAAGCTAAACATAGGGTACTCACAGACATAAAGATGGCAACAATAGACACTAGGGACTACTGGTGGCGAGGAAGGGAGAGGGCAAGGGCTGAAAAACTAACTATTGAGTACTATGTTCACTACCTGGCTAACAATATCAGTCATACCCCAAAACACAGTATCTCACAATATACCCAGGTAACAAACCTGCATATGTACCCCCTGAATCTAAAATAAAAGTTAAAATTATTTTAAAAAATAAGATCATTTCTAGTAACTGGTCCAATCCTCCCCTCATCTTTCTTTCTTCATCTCTGATTGGCTCTTTCTCCCTGAGGGTTTTCAGGCATCTGTGTACATAGGGGTTTGGGAGGTAGAATTGGATAAAAAATAGGCCTGAATTTATCTCTTGGAGCACATTTGTCTAAACCGATCTTAGCAATATCTTCAAATCATGACAAATTTAAAAAATAATTTTAAAGTATGTGTATTGCCAGATTAGAAACTCTTTCAAATTTATAGTTCTGCATGAGACAAAGAAAACACCTTTCCTTGGGTAGGAAGGGGTGGGTGGTCTCATATTTAGATGAAGCATATGGCTGCATTTGGAGTATAAATTTTTTCAATTTTAAAATGTTTACTTTTTCCTTTATAAGAATACATGCTTGTTATGTGCAATTTGAAAAATATGCTGCAAATAATTTATTGAATGTTTTAAATATATAAATTTATGAATTTTGGAAGGGTCTCTCCCTATACAATGATTCCACTATGCTTTTTCTACAGCTGAAATTAGAACTGGAAGAGGTTTTAGAAATCATCTAGTCCAACCACCTCGTTTGACAGTTGAGGAAGAACACATGTTCTGTATGATTACATTTTGATGTTCTTTTATAGTTGGCTTGTTCCCTAAGGATTTTTAACTTATGAACATATATATATATATACATATATATATATTTAAACTTGAGATACTATTAAATTGGCTAGAGTTCAAATAAATACATCCTCCCTACATTCTCTCTCTCCATCTCTGCTCTGACTCTCAAAGATGAAGATGCTGCCTCTTAGACTGTTCAACACATGGGGCCTCTGCATTGATGCCAAAGTCCAGCAGTGTCTGGAACTGCCACAGGGCGGCCCACCGAGGGAGAGCATTTTAAGACAAAGGTCCAGCTGCCTCATTCCTGGGCAGTCACTGGAAGCAAGCCAGAAAAATAACTGTGGTTTTGCTGACCTTTTCAGGAGACCTATGGGCTTGAAGCTGGCCTTTATCTGGGGAGAGGTGCAGAGGGACTGCAAAAAGGGAATAGGAGAACGGAGAGGAAAATGAGAACTACATTGGAAACAATAGTATTGAAAAGTGGATTAACCACCACTATAAATAAAAAATATAGAACGCACATTAAATCTCACAATAGGATTTTTCTATCATATGCTTTTTAGGTTCCAAAAGTTTTTAAGTATGAAAAGATTCAGAGCTCTTTTTCAAAAGATGGAGCCTCCACAGGATGGGCGGGCACCATGAGTGGGGTCAATTGGTCTTTGCCTCTCCATTCTTCTCCTTTCTGTTGCATAACCTTTCAAGAAAGAACATATGTAGAAGAGCTATGAGTCTGGTTAGGATACATAAATTCTGAAAATATCATGCTTCCAGACACAACTGGCTACACATCAGAAAATTCTTTCCAGGGTAAACACTTTGTTTAAATATTAAACTTAAGTAAAGCCAGATGCAAGAATACAGTCTAAATAGCAAAGAAAGGCCATAATGACAATAAGTGAAAAGGAATTAATAAAAGATGCCCTAAGCTGACAAGCCTTTCTGTCACAGAATGATAGCTGCAGATACCAGTGATCCCTGAAGTTTTTCATTTTTCAGATTTGATGCACTGCCTTTGGTTATGACAAATACACACTCCAGTTTTTTTAAACCTTAGCCTTTGCATTGATAGTAGGAATAAGTACTGTTTTTGTACCTTACGATTTTCTTCTCTAATATTTTTTCCTGGAATTACAAAATCAACATCTTAAAACACCATTCCTATGAAGTCAAATTTCAATACTAATGGGGAAGAAGAAGGTGCCTAAAAACAAGGAGGGAAAATCTTTGAAGATGTCTCCAAGACAGCTCCACAAACAGAGGTATAACATTTCATTCCGACCTTGTCAATCTTGTATTTGATTTATTCCTCTCAGTAAAGAATGTGGATTAAATTTTCAATCCATTTTGTGTAATATATATTGCACGAAACAGGTAAAAGTTAACACTGTTGGGTTCTCCAATTTACTATTAATCTTCAGTCAGTCATCGGTGTCTGCCCAGTCTCTAATGATCATCAGGAAAATCCTATAGAGGGCCAGCTTGCCTCATTATTGGGAATAAAATAGCACACATGACTCATGAACTAATCAACTATGCAAATACCCTTGGGTCAGGGCAGATCCTTACTGGAAACCAATTTGATATTCAATTTGATAGTACCAGGGATTTAAGTGAANAAAAAAAAAAAAAAAAAAAACAACTAATTTAAAAAGCTGGAGAATAGAACCTATCAGGAAAGCTAAAAGAAACAAATCACCCTCGGAAAGATAAGGTTGAAGAATGTTCTAATAAAAGTCTTCTTGTATATATGAAAAGCAAAAAAGGTGGCTGGGGAAAGGAAGAAAGAACAAGAATAAAATGAGACCAATATGGTGATGCAAGGAATTTAACACTATAAACGGGAGCTGAGAAAGGGTTCATTTGTTCATTCACGTGATATTACCCCAAGCATGTACTCTCAGCCAGACACTGGCTGCATGCTGCCTCATCAGAGGCCAGGTACCCACCTTCCTATGATGATTTCTGTGAGATCTTATCTAAACACAAAGGGATTCAGAGTCAGTTTATTTAAAATTATTTACTTCTTTTTTGAGGGAAGTAGGGCAGGGTAGACTGGAACAGGAAAAGAGCAGTCGTGGAGCAGGCTCAGAGGTAAAACTACCCATGTGTTGTAGCTGTTATGTCCCAGGACAATCTACATGTGGGTTTGGGAGGTGGAGGACAAAAAGTAGGCATGAATTTATCTCTTTGGGCACATTTGTTGAAACTGATCTTAGCAGTTTCTTCAAATCACAACAAATAAATGGTGATTTTTAAAGTATGTGTATTGCCAGATTAGAAACTCTTTTTCAAATTTATAGTCCTGCATTGGACAAAGAAAAGAACACCTTTCCTTGGGTGCGGAGGAGTGGGCAGTCTCTTACGTAGGTGAAGCACACGGCTGCATTTGGAGTATGATTTTTTTCTGTTTTAAAATGCTTACTTTTTCCTTTACAAAAAGAACCCATGTTCAATTATGTACAATTTGCACAATTGTACAATGTACAATTTGCAGTGTATTTTGCACTGCAAATAATTTACTGAATTTTAAAGAAAAGAGTTTATGGACATTAGAAGGGTCTCTCCTTACGTACACGCTCCCCTAAGTCTCAGAATGAAATTCTTTCATTAGACTCTCTCCTGGAGTTAGCGTAGAAGTTCACAGTTAAAATAAGATATTGAGTAGGGAAGAAATAACATTAAATGTTACCTTGTTATTGGCACCTTACCTTGAATTAATTTTCTTAATTTAAACCTAGAGAATGCCCTTCCAGAACCTGAGAAGCCTCAGAAAGACTCAGGCTGCAGAAGAATCTCTGGGAGGACAAAAATGAACTCCATCAGCTGCTGTGGAGTTAGCTGTGGACCTTGCCTTGGTGGAGTCCCGGTGGCTTGAGGTAGTTCTTTGGCAAATACAACTGCCTTTGACTGATGTGATGCCCCCAAACCTGGCAGCAACATGAGTAGAAATGAGTGCAAACCCCAGGAGATAAAGCATTTTGGCTAGGACCATTTGCTTATCATGACCCTTATGGGACTCAGCATGCTTTTGAAGCTATGTAACAGATGTTCTCACAGCATACGCTACGTTAAGAAATGCTTGTGAGGTAGTTCAGAATTTCCACTTCCCTCTTTAGAGGTGATTTTAGATTTCTTTATAAATCATTTTAAAACATGTTCCACTCAAACTGCGTCCTCCATGATATACATGTACATACGTGCTGAGAAAGTGTCACTCAAGAGGGAGCAGTTCGGTTAATGCACCATCAGCATCTTCAGTAAGGTCTACAGAAGGCAACTTCTCGTAATGCTATTACAAAGCATTTATATCTTTCTATTCTGGAAGAGCAGCCTTCATGTTATTATCAAAATGTATTAGCAGAAGGGCCTTGTAGGCTATAATTTATCCTTTCTGAAGACAGCCTTACCCTCCTTTTTTCTGCTTCTTTTATTCTAATGCATCTTTCCTTTTCCACAATTACATATTTTTTCTTTTCTATACTGCTCTAGGCAGTAACTCAGTTTGGTCTCTGCAAACAGAATTTGGGAAGCAAAATAAGAATTCCTAGCTCATGGCATACTCCTAACCACACCCATGAGATGCTTTATCCCAGTACACCCTTTTACCACTTCTTCAGACTCCTGAGATGAAGCCCGCTACACTAGAAAGCCTTCCCTTACTCTGTACCACAACAAAAGGCCAAACAGGTAAATCAAGGGATCTTTTAGGAGGAGATAAAGAAAGAATAACAATTTAGCAACTAGCATTTTAAATTAAATCTACAGTTTATCCAGACCATTTGTTTTCATCATTGTGCTGGTCACCATGACAACCCTGTGAGGCAGGCATCTTTTGCATCATTTCCATTTCATGGATGAAGAAAAGTGAGGCTTGGAATAATCGTATCACTTGCCCACGCCACACACCAAGGTTTTCAATCATCTACTGCTGTGTAACAAACCACTTTAAAATTTGATGGCTTAAAAAACCAATTTGTTTAACTCATGATTCTGTGGGTTGGCTGGGTTGGCTGAGCAGTCCTTTGGCTCCATATAGTGTCCAACTGGGAGCCTGCCTAAGACTGGAATGATCAAGATGGCTTCACCCTCATGTTTGGCTGTAGGCACTGGCTGTTGGCCAGGGCACTTCAGTTCTCCTCCACATGTCCTGTCAATCCTCCAAGAGCTCTTTCCTCATGGTCTCTCCAGCAAGATAGGCTAGATTTCTAAATATGACTGGGGCTTCCAAGGGGGTGGGAATGGAAACTGCCAGGCCACTGAAGCCTCAGTCCTAAAAGTCACAGCATCACTTCCACTGCCTTCTGTCGGTCAACATAGGCCACATGGCCAAGCAGTTTTCAGGGGGAGGAAATAGATTTACTTTCTAGACAAGGAAGCCACACACATATATAAGAATGGGAAGAATTGTGGGCAGCTATATGCTATGATCTGAGTGTTTGTGTCCCCTCCCAAATTCATACATTGAAACTTAATCACCAGTGTGATGGTATTAGGAGGTGAGGCCTTTGGGAGGTGATAAGGTCATGAGGGTAGAGCCCTCACAAATGGGATTAGTGCCCTTATAAAGGAGGCCCCAGAGAGCCGCCTTGCCCTTCCACCTCAAGAAGAGAGTGAAAGACAGTGAGCCATCTATGAGCCAGGAAGCTGGCCATTACCAGAGACTGAATCTGTCCCCATCTTGATCACTGGCTTCTTAGCAACCAGAACTGTGAGAAATAAATTTCTGTCTTTTACAAGCTACCTGGTTTACGGTATTTTGTTATAGCAGCCTGAACATACTAAGACACTATATTTGCAGACAATCTATTAATACCAAGAAGGTCATAACTGGAACTCAGAAAGATCAGTGACAAGCCACTATTCCAGTAATTCTTTAATGTTTAAGGTTATGATTTCATTGTAGGTGCATGCACAGGTGCAGGATGTTAGTTCCCCATTTGGTCTCAGGTGATGTTGGCACCACTGCAACTTTGCCTTTATGTGTCCTTTATTTGAAAGGAAGAGATAAACTTAGGCTTGTATATAATTATTGTTAATTTGACTTAGTAATTGGTCTTAATAATTAGCCTAATACAAATGTTCTCAATAAGAACTTTAAGAGCAGGGTATGAGGTGACAAAGTATCAATAACTAGCAGAACAATGGGTAATTGCTGATTAATGTTAATGGCTAAGAACCACTTGGCAGCAGAAATCATGGGACAAACATTGTTTATGGGACTGTCTCGGCAGTCTTACTGAATTTTCTAGCTTGAACGCGTGTTCGGTGGTCATCCAATTAAACCCTGTCTTTAGACAGATGCATTGTTACATCTGAGATTCTTTTAGGTCTGAAACTTCTCCAATGCCTAACTCACCTAACACATCCACTTGTCTGGGCCCCAGCTTGTACACACACACAAAACGTACACACCCACACACGGGCACACATACAGAGAGTCCTACTATTAAGAAATGCTGTAGAACAGCTTTTTTAAACAAATGAAAATTAAGTTCAAAACTTTGTTTTCCAGAGTCTCACAAATCTCTTGAAGTGACCAACGCCCTCCTGGAGTGTCACAGCCTAGACTGCTGTCACTGGGGCTTCACAGGCAGTCACCATGGCACCCACAACTTCGACTCCTCCTCCACCTCCCTCAGCAAAGGCAGCCATGATTCTCTTTCTGGTTTTGAACACCATGAAATGTATTTCACTCCTCTTGAAGGCATGCCTCTTTTCTAAGAGACTTTACAGCTGCCTTCCAGCTGTTTATGTGTCTTCCCATTAAGCTGGATGGGATAACAGGAAGGAAACCACAGAGGAAAAGATCTCTGGGTTAAGGGTGCAGGGACTAGTTTCAGGGACAGGACACTCTAAATCCTGTTTGGTATTCAGTCACTGAGGCTTAGTTTAGTCTGGTTGTTTAAAAAATGTATTCATAGTAATTTAAAATTTAAAGTAATAAATGTATATTAAAGAATATAGAATGTTTGAAAAAAATCCTAAGATCATAGCTCAATGCAGCCTTGATCCCCCAGGCTTAAGAGATCCTTCCATCTCAGCCTCCTGAGTAGCTGGGACCACAGGCAGGTGCCACCACATCTGGCTAGTTTTTACATTTTTTGTACAGACGGGGGTCTTACCATGTTACCCAGGCTGGTCTCGAACTCCTGGGCTCAAGTGATCCTCCCACCTTGGCCTCCCAAAGTGCTGGAATTACAGGCTTGAGCCATGGTGACTGGCCTTTGTTTTTGTTTTCATATATTTTAGTAAATTTGTAGCAGAATTGAGAGCCCAAGGCAGATGGATGATTTCCTTGAAAAGGTGTCACTTTTCTAGTCAAATGTTAGTCCTAATAAAACCCTAAGTGAGGCTAATAGGGCTACTAATTTTGAATATTTTAACAATGTTAACAGACTTCAAAGGGAGAATCAACAACAAAGATTCTAAGAAGGGCCTATGAATTCAAAAGATGTTCCCACATCATCAGCATTAACTGAAAGTACTTAATATTTGTCCTATATGAAGGACAGACTTAAAGAATTCCATCACTTATAACATTTATTAGTAGAAAAATCAAATTATATACAGAAGGGAAAATCAATGAACATATATATGCCTCTTGGGAGTTTTAGAAATATTTTGCCTATTTTGTTAAACCAAAGATAGTACTAAAAGTGTTCATCTGGGAGAGGAAATAGTATATGCATGCACACACAGTCATAAACTGAATAACATTAAACAAATAGTAACAGCCTGAAATGAGTAATTGCAGCTGAGGATTCATTCATGCACATGCACACTCAGAGATGTCACTTTCATTCTTTGCTGTCTGACCCCAGGCTCCAGGGTAAAATCCAAGCTCTCTCCCCAGACACACCAAGCATTCTATGTGCACTCCCTTTCCACCTGTTTGCCTCATTCTCCCACCGTACCATGGATCCAGTCCAACCTGACTTCTTGCAGTCTTCAAAAGTACTGAGATCCCACTCTTTCATATGTCTTATCCTCAACTTGGCAGACCCTTCTTCATGCCCATCACTTGGCTCAGCTGATGCCCCATGCCTGGCCAGCTCTGGGTCCCTTCTTGGCCGGCCAAGGCTGAAAGGCCACCTGCCTGCTAGCCCATGTTTTCTCATCTTCATGTTTGTCCCTCACTAGAGTAGGGCTCCCTGAAGACAAGTTCGGCATCTTTCATCTTGCCCTCCCCCCACCATCACCACCACCACTCCACCCGCACTTGGCACATGGTAGAAATTCAATAAATATTTATTCGGTGAATAAGGTCACATTTTAGGGGTCTGTAACAACTAACAGTTTATCTGATAGGCACTTGCAAAAGATGGTCACCCTGTTGACCCCTCACAGCAGCCCTCTGAGATGGGACATACAGGTCCAAAGCCCTTTTCCAAATCTCATGGGGATATCTGTTTAGGATTTCAAAAATTTGTGCATTTTAGAAAGGGAATATATTGTATTAAACAGATATCAAATGATAATCCTAGAGGAACTTGGGGCCATACCAATAATCAAACATGTATAATTAACCAAACATAATCGGCCCCACATATGAATAATCACCCTAAATGGAATAAAGACTATAAATAGGCTCTGGTCAGTTCAAGTTTTATTACCTACTGAGTTTGCAGGAAACTTATGAAAAAGCTGTGTGTTTTAGAGCTTTTTGTGTTTCAGAATTGCAAATAAAAAAGCATGGACCTGCATAATTATCCCTATACATTTTGGACATAAAGGTGGGGGCACACACAAAGAGTAAATAAACTGACCAAGATCAAACAGCTGATAAACTAGAATTTAATGCCTTACACCAGAACTTTATTCTTTTAAAATGGTTAAATTATGTAATGTTTGATATACACAAAAGAATATATGTAACACACATATAAATTAATGCATAGCAATTAAAATAATAAAATAAAACTGAACCTGCCACCTTACTGAGATATAAACCCCTGATCTTAACTCCCAGGCACACCACCTCAGGGTAGGCTAAGCCTAACTTATTTAAGACTATGTTACATCGGCTGAATTTTAATGGCTTTGAAATGTCAGCTTCTTAAGTGGGACCCAGGAGATCACACAGCTATGACAGCAGTCAGACTCTACCAGGGGAAATCAAGTAGTTTAAAATGGGTTGAGTATCCCTTATCTGAAATGCTTGAGATCAGAAGTGTTTCAGATTTTGAAGTTTTTTAGATTTTTGAACATTTTACATTATACATACCAGTTGGGCATTCCAAATCTGAAAATCCAAAATCCAAAATGCTCTAATGAGAACCACCTTTAAATATCATGTCAGCACTCAAAAAGTTTTAGATTTTGGAGCATTTCAGATTTCAAATTTTCAGATTTGGGATGCTTAACCTGTATCTCAAGGGATCTATGAAAGGGAGAAGGGATGAAATCATATTGCTTCTCACATATAAAAATGATGCAATTTGTGGTATAAATTAACAAGGGCTCTTTTAAAAGCACAATGGATAAAAATGTAACAGTGTGTAAGACCAAAACAGACTGATGTGTGCTGCTTGTATAGGCTAAAATAACAAGAGCATTGAGCTACTGAGCCGAGCTGCTGAGACAATTAGGAATTGGGAAGAAGCTGTGAGGGGTTACGCACAAAAAGAGTGCTTAAGGTCCTGTGTATGGTGTGCTTATCTGCAGATAAAGACAAAATCCAAGTGGTCTGCCTTGTTTCATAAGTTCTCATTTTTAGTGGCCTCTAATGGACCAGAGGAATATTCAACTCACCTAGATCAAAGGTTCAGAAGATGAAAGGGTTTTCCCCTCAGCAAAGTAGAACTGATACTGTGGAACAGTTATTGAGTAATGGACCCTCATCCTCATTTCAAATATCCCTAACCTTGCCAGACACCAGCCTCTCCCAGACAGCTCCCTGAAGAAGACAGAGGTCTAACTAAGACCATGGCTGGAACCTGGATCCTCTAAATAGATGATGGAAATGATGAGGTCTCTGGGGACGAGTAAGGATATGTGTGTGTGTGTGTGTGTGTGTGTGTGTGTGTGTGTGTGTGTGTGAGGGGGTGAGGGGGAAGAGAGAGAGAGAAAGAGAGGATATGAATGAAGACTCTGGAAAAATGCGTCTTTTGAAAAAGCCAGAATTCTGTGTTCACAGAATCTTATTTTGCCTATGAACACTGTTATTCCCTGACTGGTGGTGGAGTGGCACTGCAGATGGAAGGACTTAATGAACCAGAAGGAGCCATATTCATGTGCTACCTCGGAAACCTGCGCTGCTGCTGACCCATTGTACCTTTAGCTCTTCAAGGTAATTACTGACTTAAAAGTCAAAGGACAGACAAATGCTTCAAACAAAACTAGATGACTCAGACATCCCTTGCAAAAAGGAGTCCTAGAATCACTATGGAAAATACACAGACACACACACACACACAAGTACACATACATGTGTGTACACCTTAGTTGTATTCTGTGGATATTTAGATATATATTTAAAAGATACTTAAAGAAGGGACAAGTAAACACCCTAGGGCAAGGAATCAAGCTGGAAACTGGCTTCAGCTACATGATATTCAGTGAAATCTGAGAAAAAGGGAAAATAAACTGAAGCAACATTAAGTGAAGAGGTTGCCTAAGAAGAGGCCCTTGTATGCAAACAGATGTTTGATGTTTATACCTAAACATATAAACAGTGTTTATACCTAAACCATAAAAAACCCAAAACCTCCCAAGTGTTTGCAGCTAAAGTCATTTCCAGCTTTTCGTGACTGTCACAGGTAGCTTTGGGAACCATTATACTTGAAGGGAACCCTCCTTCCATTGGAAATCTTGACAATCTGTGGAAGCAAGAAAAAGGGTGAAGCCTGAGGCATGTGACACATCCTCGGAGGCCCCTTGTTGGTGGACGTTTCTCTCAGGAAGAGGCACAGCAGCTGTCTGTTTGGATGTGACTATTTGCTTTTGTATTCAACTACTATTTGGATTAATACATCTTCTTCTGTGAGTCTTCACATCAGTATTCCCTCCTCTTTACCTTGTCTTTTCCCCAAAACACACACCACACACACTGAGTCAGTAGCTCACCGCCAGATGGTCAGAGAACTAACCTCCAGCAGTCATTTCTCCCCATTACAAGCTGTGGAGAACTGTGTGAGCCGGCAGATTGCTCAGGGATCCCCTAACAGCTCCACGCTGTACGCTGTGTGCCTTGTGCTCACAAAGCATCAAAAGATGCTCACAGGGTTCCAGAGAGAGCATCACATTGAAGACCTGGCTTCTTATAAATGCAGCCTGTCATGTCTGAGCAGAGATTCTGAAACAGTGGTAGCTTGTTGCCTTATATTTGGATACTGCTAAAGTGTGGCCCTTGGACCTGCAGCATCTGCAACACCTGGCCGTTTGTTAGAGACGTAGAACCTCAGGCCCCACAACAGAACTGCAGAATCTGAGTCTGCAATTTAGCAATGTCCCCAGATGATTTTAGCTGCACATCAAAGTTTGAGAAGTACTGGTTTATGGCCCTTTATTGCATTTACTTATTTAAGAAGTATTTACATTAATTACTATAAGCCAAGCACTCTTAAAAACACGTTTTTCAACTCAGGAGGCTGAGGCAGGAGGATGGCCTGAGGCCAGGAGTTTGAGACCAGCCTGGGCAAGACAGTGAGACCTCATATCTAAAAGAGTTTTTAGATATTAGCCAGGCATGGTGGTGCACACCTGTAGTCTTAGCTACTGAGGAGGCCGACACAGGAGGACTGCTTGAGCTTAAGAGTACAAGGCTGCAGTGAGCCATGATCATGTCACTGCACTCAAGCCTAGGCAAAGAGCAAGATCCTGACTTAAAAAATAAACAATAAACACCACGTTTTTCATATAACTCATTTAATCCTAAGAACAACCCCATTTATAATTGTATGATCAATAGATACTATTATGCTTCCATTTTACAGATGAGAAAACCAAGGCATGAAAGTGTAAAGTGTTTGCCCAAAGTTACATGGCCACTATGGAGTGGAGAGGAGATTAGAACTCCATTGTATATGCCACAACTTTATGCTGCCAACCCCTTGGGCACATACAAGAAATAATTAGAAGGTCCAGTTGTGGTGGCTCATGCCTGTAATCCCAGGGCTTTGAGGAAGCTGAGTTGGGAGGATTGCTTGAGCCCAGGAGTTTGAGACTACAGTGCGTTATGATCATGCCACTGTAGTCCAGCCTGAGTGACAGAGCGGGACCCTGTCTCTTAAAAGAAAAAAAAAAAAAAAAAAACTTAATTTTTTTGAAAAGAAACAATTAGAATAGATTTTAAGAAGGAACACCTTGTGCCTGAAAAAAAAAAAAAAACACAGGTGTTTACAATTGTGGAAGCTACAGATTATAGTAGAGATCCTCCACTCCAAAGGGACTATTCACTGAGGAAGGCATGCAAGAAATGAAAGCTTTTCCCACACCTGAGATCCTGTCCCTTAACCTGCATGTCTGAGAATCTTAGCCTGTTAATGCCCACAAAATGCATTAGCAACTGAGGAGAAAAGTAGGATTTCAAAAATGATATTTTCTTGCTTTACTTTTCAAAGGTCAAAATACTTTAAAACCAGCTGCAGACCACCAGTAGAGCTAGGCCTCTGGCCTTCTGGAACTGTCCATTTGGGGATGTGAGTCTGGTTGACCCAGTCATTCACCCACTTCTACTTTTGTTTCTGGGCCTTGCCTCCTTTTGAAACACTCACACACGACTCTGATCTCCAATTTGTCCACAGGCTTGAATTTTCCAGGCTGCCTGTTTCATAGTTCCCAGGGCAGCATTCAACAGAAGCACCAGGAAATAGCACCTCAGGCTGCAATATTTTCCTGAAGCCTCCAGAAAGTGGATTTCATTCCAGTCGAAACAACACCTTTAACACATTTGGAAATGTCATTAACAGTATTGTATAGCTATCAGCCTAGAATCTGTGAATTTACTCCATCTTGAGTCCAGATGGCATGTACAAAGGACAGAGGGCAGTTATATCAGATCTCGACAATGTGAGAAAAAACCCCAACAGCAATTTCTTCTCTAGTAACTCCAGAGAAAACCTAGAAACCCCTTAAAAATATACTTTTTATGTTCATGAAAATAAACCGCTTATGCAAATTTAAAGAAATATACTAGTAAGCTGATTATGCAAAAAGGCAACATTTTGGATTAATTCTAAGAAGCAAAAGGACTTCATTGATTCTTTCCACAAATATTTACTGAGTAATTACAACATGCCAGGTTACTGTTCTAGGTCTGAGGATTCAATGGTGAACAAAAAGGGACAAAAACGTTGGGTGGGCCAAAAAGATATTAATCAACAATTCCCAGGAATGAACATATCATTACAAATGGAGATAAGTACTTGAACACAAGAAAGATGAGAGGGCCAGGGAAGGCTAGAAAAGTGTCCCGTGAGCTGAGTTCACAGTTTGAGAATAGCTGGATGTATCCAGTGCACAGGAGCTAGATAGTGAGTGACAGCAGAACACACTGGAGAAACTGAAATTCAGAAAAGAAGAGTGGTTGATGTACCGAGAACCTGGAGAAGAGAGAGAAAGATGAGATAGGAGAGGAAGGCTTTTTGGCCCTGCATGGTTAAGAATTATGACGCACTTGAAGGACTGTAAGCAGGGGCAAGGTGAGCAGATTAGCACTTCAAAAGATCTTTCTAGCTACAGTGTGGAGGACTGGATTGGAGGGAGGCCAACGGTGAGATGGGAAGGCCAGTTAGGAGTATCTGAAGTGCTCCAAGTGAGAGAATTAGGGTAATCATAAGGGAGATGGAAAGACATAGACAGATTTGAGAGAGATTTAAAAGGTAAAATAATAGAGCTTGGTGATGAAATCAACATGGGACTCATGGAAAAGGAGAGCTCAAGGATGTTGCTAAGCTTTGTTCTGGCCTCCGTGAGTGGGTGTACATGGTCACTTTCACTGAGAGACAAGCCTGGAAGATTAGCTTTTTGCAGGGAGAATCGTGAATTCAATGTTGGACCTGTGGAGTTTAAAATGCCTTAGAAATACCTGGCAATTCAGTCAATTAGT
This sequence comes from Cebus imitator, assembly GCF_001604975.1. NCBI lineage: Eukaryota > Metazoa > Chordata > Mammalia > Primates > Cebidae > Cebus > Cebus imitator. The sequence goes on along the minus strand of NW_016107361.1, from coordinate 291,918 downwards.
TATGCAGGTCTGAGACAAAGAAAAGAGGATGGACATTTACTAAGAAAGTAACTGGCATATATAAAGATAACTGAAGCTGAAATATAAATAAGAGATGAAACGTAAATGCTTGGAGAGAATGTATGAGGTTAAAAGAGAAGTGAGCAAAAATGGATGCCTTAAAAAATTCTAATAGTAGCTAGTTAGAGGAGGATAAGCCTGCAAAGAAGACAGAAAGGAATGAGCCAGAGAGGTGGGAAAACAGCAAGACTGTGGGGTCTTGGGAGTCAGGAAAAGGGGAATCGTGCAGAGGCAGGCAATGGGCAACGCAGGCAATGGGCAACACCGTCAATGGCTGACAGGTGAAACAAGCAAGGGGAAAACACCCTTTTTATTTATTGACAAGGTCACTAGTGACCTTAGCATTGATTCAATGAAATGACAATAGAGCATGACGAGAGTGACAAATGCCAGAACTGAGTGGGTTGAGGAGTTTATGAGAAGTAAGAAAATGGAGACAATAAGTATAGACAATCAGATAGAATCAAGCAGGAAACTGAATTAGACTAAAAGCCAAAGTCCTCACAATAATCTACAAGGCCATAAAATCTGCTCCCTCACTACTTCATTTTCTACTACTCTTCTTTTCTCACTGCAGCTACACTGGCCTGCTTATTCTTGGAATGCACTGGCTTCCACTTCATGGCTTTTGCCTTTGCTGTTCCTTTCATCAGGAACTTTCTTCCTCCATGGAAATAAATGGCTGCTCCCTAGTCCTCGCGTCTTTGCCCAAAAAATTACTTTCTCACCAAGACCTCTGTCTAACTACTTCATTTAATATTAAAATTAGCCTCTCATCCCTGAACTCACTTTATTATTCCCTTCCCTGCTTTATTTGGTACTTTTTACTATCTAACAGATCATGCTTTGTTTTTATGTTTATTTATCTCACCTGCTGCCCCACATTAAGTTTCTTAAGGGCAGAAAATCTTGGCTATTTTGTTCACTGCTATAGTCTGAATGCTTAGAAGAGTAACTAGTACATGGTAAGCACTCAATAATTGTATGTTAAATACAATATTTGAATAAAATAAATAACTTTAATATATACGATCAAATAGCAACAACAACAACAACAAAAAGCTAAAAAAGCTCCATTCATGACAGCAACAAAATGTGAGAGGCTGGAAAGAGAAACAAAATAAAATGAAAAATAAAGCATAAGTTGATTGTATAAGGAAAACCACCGATTGGCATAAAAAAGACTTGAATAAATGTAGAGACATATAATCCCTCTTTAAAAAAATTGGCTTGCAGAGATATCAACTCTTTTTACATCAACTTAGAAATGTATCCTATTTCCAAATAAAATTCACTGGAAATTCTAAAGTCCTTTTGGGAGGAAAAATATGCCTGAAAGTACCCAAGATTTTTTCTTTTTGTGGGGTGGAGGAAGACAAGGAGGAAGGTAGTTCGCATAAAATATTAAGCCATATTATGAAGCACCAGTATTGAGCTAAGAACAGGTAAATCAAGAGAAAAAAAGTAAGATCAATAATGAGATGCAATTTTTTTTTTTTTGAGATGGAGTCTTGCTCTGTTGCCCAGTCTAGAGTGCAGTGTCACAATCTCGGCTTATTACAACCCCTGTCTTCTTGGTTCAAGGGATTCTCCTGCCCCAGCCTCCCAAGTAGCTGGGATTACTGGTGCCTGCCACAGCACTCTGCTAATTTTTGTATCTTTAGTAGAGATGGGGTTTCACCATCTTGGCCAGGCTAGTCTCAAATTCCTAACCTTGTGATCCACCCACCTCGGCCTCTCAAAGTTCTGGGACTACAGGGGTGAGCCACTGCGCCTGGCCACAAATACATGTTTTTTAAAGTTGGTACACACATTAAATTATGTATTTTCAAGTCAGTAGAGATTCATCACATGGAATTAGGAAAAATGGTTAACCATTTGGGAAAAAAAATTATGTTTTCTATCATGTGGTAAAAATTCACATACACAAAAATTCCTGAGGCATTAGATATTTAACTCCAAAATAAACCCATAAAATAGTTATAGGAAAATAATGTCAATATCTACTGAGCTCAGTAGAGAGTTTTAACATATGCAAAAGGAAAAAGTGAAGAAAAAGATTGACAGTGACAGATTTGGCTGCATAACCATATAAAGCTTATATTTTGCAAACGGTATCATAAAATTTAAAAGAAGACAAACATTTTAGAAAAATATTTGCAACCTGACAAAATATTCAGATCTCTAATATACAGAGAACTCTTAGAAATCAAAAAGAAAAATACGAATTTCTAACAGAAGTGAGCTAAAAGAAAAGTCACAAATTAGAAATACAGATAGTCAATAAATAAATGAAAAAGATGTCCAAACTCACTAGGCTTCAAAGAATTGTAAAGTTAAATAACATTATACCATATTCAGATGTTAGCTGATAGAGGTTAAGAAAGGTTATAATAGCTAATGTTACTGAATACATGAGGAAATGGGCACTCTTATAGACTGTTGATGGTAAACTCTGAAAAGCAATTAGTAATACATTAACTCAGATATTAAAAGAAGGATGTGTTCGTTTGCTGGGGCCACCATAACAAAGTACTATAAACTGAGTGACTTAAACAATACACATTTATTTTCTCTTGATTCTGGAGGTTACAATTCTAAGATCAAGGTGTCCGCAGAATTGGTTTCACTGTGAGGCCTCTCTCTCCTTGGATGACAAATGGCTGTCTTCTCCGTTTGTCTTCCCATGCACTTTCCTCAGTGCATGTCTGTGTTCTAATCTGTATGTGTCTGTGTCCGATTTGCATGTTTCTGTGGCTCCTTGGTCTGTGGAAGAGAGTCAGTGCAGCAGGGAACAGTGTGAGCCATTGCTAGAGTCAATCTGGCTGGAAGCAAAGAAAGAGGCTGAGATCTACGAGGGGAGGTGAAGTTGAGTGGCCATTCTGAGCACACTACCTACTTCTTGCAACAAACAGCCCTAACTAGAATAATATTCACCAATAAAGCCTAGTTGATTGTTTATTCTCCTTTTTCTGAACCTTCCTAAGCAGTTTGCATTTTTATTTGTTTATGCATGTGTGTACTTATTACATAATACAAACTACTCCTTAAGGGCAGAAGTTACATTCATCTTTGTATTCCTCTGTGCCTACAGTGTGGATTTAATGAGTGTTTAACAATAAAAATATTCTTAAATTTGTTCTGCTCTGATACTTATCAGATTCTATAAGTGCAGAAGATTTAGGAGGTAATCTGTAAAGCAACAACTGATTGTGAACAGCAAATTATTCCTTTAAGAGAAGCTATAATTTATATTAACAAAATAAGGGGCTTTAACTAACTTACAAGATCAGAATGCAATATTTTTTTGTGATTTCCTCATTCCGTATTATTTCACAGATGGTAATTCTGGAAGCATGTAAGCATATGGTTAGAAACATATTAACATGGTACAGAAGTTTTCCTGTATTTTGGGAATGAGAAAAATAAAAATACTATTTGGGAGTGTGGAGTACCGTATTTTGTCTTAAGGTAGTATTAATCTATTGGTTCATTCATTCAACATTGATTTAGCATCTAATCAAGGCATGGTGTCAGGTGATGTGAGAGTTACAAAGACATTGTTGCATTCATGAAGCTTATAGTCTAGTAGGCAAAAGAAGCAGAATAGAAATTACCATAATACAAGTTAGTATTGGGTAAGTTCCTTTATTTTTATTCTATTATTACTTTTAAATGTTTACTCTGACTACCTAGTACCTAACCATACAGAGACAGCCTATGAAAAGGAGACTACAAAATATTAATTTAAGCATCTCTTTCTAAACTTTTATATACCCTGGAGTAGTCAAAACAGCACTGGTTGGTTGCAGTGGCTCACACCTGTAATCCTAGCACTTTGGGAGGACAAGACAGGAGGATCACTTGAATACAGGAGTTTGAGGCCAGCTCAGGCAATACAGTGAGACCTCATCTCTAGAAAAAAAGTTAAAATTAGCTGGGCATGGGTGTGCATGCCTCTAGTCCCAGCTACTTAGGAGGCTGATGCAGGAGGGTTGCTTGAGCCCAGGAATGTGAGGCTGCAGTGGGCTATAATCACACTACTACGCCGTAGCCTGGATGACAGAGCAAGACTCTGTCTCAAAAAAAA
>NW_016107361.1:248079-287723 GCF_001604975.1 Cebus imitator | reverse complement strand
ATATATATATATATATATATATATATATACATATATATATATACATAACTGGGCAACTATCCATCAACTTTTCAATAACAACTAGAACATAAAATTATGAGAGTTTTTAGGTTTACTCCATCTCATAACCTTTATATAAGAAGTGACAAAAAAAATCCTAACCCACAGTTCAGTGGTTTTGAAAATACTATTACTGCATGGAATTGAAGGAATTGGATAATAACAACTACTACTAAAGAGAAACTATGGATTTATCAGGGTGAGTTCACAAACAACCAGACAGCTGCCCAATAGAGACTGACTTAAACAGCATGCTTTTCCGTAAGAATACACTACCACTAAAATCCTGAGCTAGTATACACAATCCATAAAAATCAAATTATTTCAGTCCTGAAAAAGCTGATAGAAGATGTCCCAAAAGAAGAAGATGATACTGATTAGAAAGTGCTGTGTGACGTATCTAGTTACATGACCAGTTACTCGCAGGGGCACTGAAGTTTGGTCACACTGGTAAAATGCACCTAGTATGTATTTTCAAAATATAAACTCCTCAGCTAAATTGGACAAAAAGCTGATAAACCTTTTTCTAAAACTTATCAAGCATTTGAAGTATTTCTGTTAAGTGCTGGGCCCTGAGGTTACTAAGGCAAAAGACAAGAAAGCATGGTCTCTGCCTTGAATATGGGGAGAAAGGAAATGAAAACAATAAGAATATAAAATGCGAGCAGTGCTGGTGTAGGAGTATGTGCAAGGTGCTAGGGCATCAGCAAAGTGTCCATAGAGGAGGAGCTATATGGAAACAGCCTAGAAAAAAATGAGAGGGTGCTCACCAGGTAGGTAAGGGGGAGTGAAAGGCACTTACGGGGAGCTGCACGTGCACAGCACCGATGCTTGGAGCAGCCTGGCACGCTGGAGTGAGAGAGGAATGCAGCAAGAGATAATGCTGGAGGGGGAGTGCAGTCCCGTGCCAGACAGGCAGGGCCTTAAATTAAATGCCCCTAGAAGGAGTCTGAACTTATCTGTAAGGAACAGGCAACTGTGGAAGGATTTTAGGAAGAGCTGCCTGCTCAGTTCTGAGATATAGAAAAATGACTTCAGCGTCAGTGCCGAGAGTCCTGGAGGGGGCAAGCCTGCAGATTAGAATAGTAGGATAATAATCCTGGTTAGAGATGAAGTAGCTTAGGAAACAAAAAAAGGAGAGAGGGATAAGCCGCACTGATTTCATCCTTTGCCTATAATAAATATAAAACTGCCACCACATTTTCAGAAGAGTAAATACTTCCCCAACAATTTCTCAGTGACTTTCATCCTGTTTATTACTGTGAAATAAAGTCAGCTTAAGACACAGCACATAAGACTGTACAAATAAAGGCCTTTCCTGAAAGCATTAACCTCTAATGCAGAGTATTTTGTTAAGTTTCTCATTTCTCAGAAAGAAGTTCTGAAATTTTATAAATAAATGCAAAATTATGACATTTAAAGGAAATGAAGCCACATCATTATGAAAAAGCTTTCCTTCACCCCATCTATTTTCTCACTTCCTTTATCTATACTACAAATTTGGGCATGTGGAAGTTTTAAACAATACACAACAGGTGTACTAAACAATGTCACTTGCCATAATATTGAATGGATGTCCAATTAACACCAACATTAAGTCTAAATGCTCTTTCAAGTATCTTCTATATCATTTATGTGAATGTTTTAAATAATTAAACACAAAACTCATCTATCTAGAATTTTCCAACAACAGTTTCACAAGTAAATATTCAACTAAGAGTTACATCAGACAAACATTTAATGCTTATTAGTCAGTCAATCTAGAAATTTGTTCAATTTATTTTTTCACTTTGTTAGGTGACAGGGATCCAAATGTTTGTTGAAGTAATAGGTCCAGAGAATCCTTCTACCTAGCCATCTTTTTTCTCCCATCAGTTAGAGTCATTGATAATCAATGGCATAAATTTAGTGCTGACTCATTTACATATTTAAACTGGCATTTTGAAATGACAATGAGAAGCTGACAATTAACTGTTCTCTAAGGAAATGCCCTTTCTCTCCATATGGCTTCCACTCTGAGACCAAGAATTAAAGAGATTTTCAATTTATGGAACAACAGAGAGTCTCTCCAGCTGAGACTCCCATGTCATTTCATTTAGAATGCAAATACCAACATTTTAAATGCCATTCCTGATGCTAAGAAGGCAGTTATAAAGTGAAAAATCACCCTCACCATGGAGCTTTGGTAAATTAAAAAGTAAAGGACTTTAGAACTTTAAAGGAAAATAAGTTTTCTCATGTTAGCTAGGCAACATGTATGGTGGGAAATACCCTCAAGAAGCTATGATACATTAGCTCCTCGCCTATTAATTCCTGTTGCAAAGATTACATAAAATAATGTATGGTCTGATTGTAAACTATAAAGGTTTCTGTAAACACATGCCATTGTTACTTTAGACTTCCACTGATATGTTGACTCAAAATAAAAAGACTGTAAAATGACATTGTGGGCCAGAGGAAAAATGAAAAATACCCTGAAAAACATGCATTGAACTAAACTGGTATCCTTATAAAATTCTCAGCTGCGGTTTTTGAAAAGATTGAAAGCTAACCCTAAAATTCGTATGAATACTCAAGGACCCAACCACAGACTAAAAATCTTGAAAAAGAACAAAGTTGGACAATTCACACTTCCTGATTTCAAAACTTAGAAGAAAGCAACAGTAATCAAGACAGTGCAGTACTAGTACAAGGATAGGTATATAGAGCAATGCAAAGGACTTGAGAGTCCAGAAATATATTCTTCCATTTATGGTCTATTAATTTTTAACAAGGGAGTCAAGAAAATGAAAAAGACTAGTCCTTTCAACAAATGACTGTTGACAACTGAATATCCACATTCAAAGGAATGAAGTTGGATTTCTTCTTCACATCATACACAAAAATTAACTCAAAATAGATCATAGACTTAAATATAAGAGCTAAAACTGTAAAACTGTTATAAAAAACATTTAAATTATTTCTGACCTTTGGTTAGACAAAGCCTTTTTAACGACAGTATCAAAACACAAGCATTAAAAGGCCCCAGAATGTAAAATGTCCACAGCAGGCAAGTCTAGAGAGGCAGTAGACTAGTGGCTGCCTAGAGCTGGGGTGGTTGGGGGAAACTGGGTGACTGTTAATGGGTACAGGGTTTCTTTTTGAGGTGATGAAACTATTCTAAAAATGGTTGTAATGATTGTTACAAGACTCTGAATATATAAAACCATTTAATTGTATGCTTTAAATGGGTTAATTATGCAGTATGTCAATTATATCTCAATAAAGCTATTTAAATATACCTTAAAGAAATGTATGTGAAAAGCCACATCAAGTAGTGGTCAAGACCTTCATTCGTTAAACATAAGTTTGAATTCAGGGTCTTACTAACTGTAGAATCTTGAGCAAATAACAGTAACTCTGAACCTGTTTTTCTCATCTTTAAATTCTGTAATAAAAATTCCTTTCTCAAAGTAATGAGTATTAAATGAGATCATGCAGACTAAATGTGTATTTGGTGCAGCATAGCATCCACTAAGCACTCGATAATATTAGCTATTAAAAGAAAAGGCCTAGACTGCAGGTAGCTGCTAAAAAAAACCAGTAAATTGATTGAGGTATTGCTGTGTTATTTTTTAAATTATATATAAACTTAATAATAAACAGGGTTCTTCCAAATAGGCAGGCTCACTTTGAAACACTCAGTAAAAAAAGAAAGCAGGTCATAACAGAAACACAGAGGCTGGATTTACTGTTCCACCTAAAACAGCTAGAAAACAAGACAAAATACATGAAATAATGATTTTCAGACATTATATAACAGTCTAAGAATACAATCCATGAGTAAAGGGCAACAAGCAAGGTGAGCCTACACTTACACCAACTTATTGCCTGGAGGCAGTCCATAGGCTGCAGAACAGGAGGGAAAATCCAATCTGCACCCAGTGGTCTCACTGAGTTGAGGAGAGAGAGAACAAAATTCAGGGAAGCTGAGGCAGATTAAATTTGTGGTGCAGGGGGAAGAGGAAGGAATGCCTTAGATAAAAGGAGCTCCAAAGATGTGGAGAGTATGCTTTAGTTTGGCATGACTAGAGCAGTCTTTAGCCATAATAAATTAGCCATTGTCTAAAGACTGCTCTAGTCATGCCAAACAAAGCTTAAAGGCAAGCTTCCAAAACAGCCAAACTCAACTGCAAGCCAGAAAGAAATATAGGAATACAATACAAAAATCAGCACCCAACAAGTTAAAATATCTGGCATCCAATCGACATAACTAGGCATGCAAAGAAGCAGAAGTAAGTTCCATAACCATAAGAAAAATCAATCAATAGGCCCAGAAATGACAGGGATGATGGAATTAGGAGACAAGAATTTTAAAAGTTATAAATATGCTCCATATGTTCAAATGGAACTTTTATAGGTGAAAAATATACTATGAATACAGTATGAAGAATGCAGTATCACTCCACTTTTTGGTGATGACACTAAGACAGAGGAGGGTCTGGTGCCAACTCACACAGTGGCAGAGCCTAGAGAAAACCCAACTTTCCTGGCTCTGATCCAGGGCTCTTTCCACTAGGTTGCAGAGAAATAACACAATCTGACAGACGCTTTAGTTGGCTACCTGGCTGCTGTATGCCTGGGCCTTGGATACGGAATATAGAGGAATCAAGGGTAGAAGTAGGAGTCTATTATATAATAAACTTGGTGAGAAACAAGTGATGGTTTGGACCTCAGTGGTAGAAAGGAAGATGGTGAGAAACAGTTGGGTATTAGGTATATTTTAAAGAGTTGGTTGGGTTACTGATGGGGTGGATGCAGCATTTGAAAAGAGGAGAATGCAAGAAGACTACAAGTTTTTGACTTGAGCCTCTAGCGAGGGAGTAGCCATTTACTGAAATGGAGAAAAGGGAGAGGAGTCAGGAATTCAGCTCTGTAAGCGGTAAGTTTGGGATGCCATCATACATGGAAGTCAAGTATGCAGTTACTGCATATAGCTGTCTTAAATTCAAGGGAGAGACTGAGGTCAGAGATATGTAAAGAGTATAGATGGTGGACAAATGACTAAAGTTTGGAAGCTCTGGGCTTTAAGAGTCTATAGATAAGAAGAATCTGTGATCCAATAATGTGGCATCATGTTCCTCAGGCAAAGCAGACTCTTGCCAGTCTTGCAGAGAGTCCTTCCTATCATTATGGCTTCTCTCATTATTTGTCAGGATTATCCACTTTCTTTTCCTTTGTTTCTGCACCGTGAGCATTATGTAAGCTATATGAATAGCTGGTGAACACTCTGTACATGTTAGCTGTATCTTATCTGAAATAAATAATCCTGTTTCTCAAAAGTAATACGGTTTCACTTGCACATGAATGTTCATAATGCCTTTGTTTATAATAGCTTCAAACTAGAAACAACCTAAATGTCCATCAATTAATGAATAGATAAACAAATTGTGGTACCTTCATACAATGAAATGTTAGTAAGTAAAAGGAACTACAGTACTGATACATGTAAAAGTATGCATGAATTTCACAAGCATGATGTTGCTCAAAAAAAGTCAGAAACAAAAGTAATGCATGCTGTATGATTCCGTGTATGTGAAACACTAAAAGACAAATCTAATCTGTGGTAATAGAAAGCAGATCAATGGTTGCAGGGGACTGGGTTTGGGATAGCAATGGACTAGGAAGTGGCACAGGAAACTTGCGTTATGAAAATCAATCCTGATTGTGGTGGTAGTTATACCGGTATATAAATTTGTCAAAACTCATTGAGATATACACTTTAAATGGGTTTGTTTTACTGCATGTCAGTAAATCAGAAAATACTGCATATCAGTTAGCTCTTCTCAAAAGTAATACGGTTTCACTTGTATGTGAATGTTCATAATGCCAACGTGTCCTCTTCAAAATTCTCTCCCATGTTACTTTACAATCCTAACTAAGTAGGGCTCTACTTTTTATCTTGAGCTGCTTCAAGGGGAGTTCTGTACGGTGTTTTTTTAACCTAATAAAAAATGAAATAGGATCATATTTTTCTTTGACTTATCTTGGTAGGCTGATTGCTTTATGGCGGTTTTAACGGTTGTTTTTTTTTTTCTTCTTTATTCTCCCACTTAGGTTCAGATTATACTTTTCCTAGTGACACTATGGTTTCATTGTAGCTTTGAGGCTTTCAGTGCTATTCGGATTCTTTGATGCTTGGCTTTGGTTATGCTGCCGTTTGAATCTCACAAAGGTTTTCTTTTTAAAATTGTGTTCCAGAGTTACTGCTTCCAAGTAGAATAAATATATTGCAGGCTTTATACTTTTGTCATGAGAATCTACTTTGCCATGAGACAAGGAATCTAGAGGTCATAATCTTTCTGTTTCACTTACCTTTGGTTCAAGTGACTCTTTCAACCCTTTAAGAGTCAGATGACTTTTCTATCTTGCCTCCCCAAGTTCAATTTCTGCTAACACTGAATAAGGGAGAATAGTAGAGTATGTTTAAGATGTATACAAATTTGTAGTTCTTTAGTTAAGCAAACTACCATATTCTCCATTAAATCTAAAAACCTTTTGTTGTTTATAGTTGTTGCTGCTGTTGTTTAGGGAGGATTGAACAAAGTGCCTGCAAGCAATTTTAGCTCATAACTTCAGTTTTGACGAATTCTTTAATAACAGTACATGGAACAATGAAGTTGTTTATTCTAGCATTATATAAAATACCATATTTCAAAACTTCTAAGATGTACAGTTTAACATTGTGAAATGTGAATGTTTCTTAAAATTTGTTGGCCTTGTACCAACATAGTTACCATTGCTTGCTTGGTGTGAATCAGGTTGTTATTCCTTGTAAAATGACTAGATAACTGCAAACATCAGTGCTTCCTCAACAATACAAGTTGTGGTTACTGTCTGAAAAACTTCCATCAACACCTTCTAGTAAGATCAGAAGTGTCAACATCAATACTTGCAGAAAAGGTGTAGGCATGTTAGAAGAAAATACTATAGAAAATAGTATGCTGCATCCCTAAATATTTTGATGTCACAGAGGTTGACGTAAAATACAACATTGATGCTCTAAATCAAAAAGTGATTTGGAAGACTTGGATTTTCCTATTTTTATTTATTTTATTTTATTTTCAGACAGGGTCTTGCTCTGTCACCCAAGCCGAGTCCAGTGGGTATTCACAACTCACTGCAGCCTTGACTTCCCAGGCTCAAGTGATCCTCCCACCTCAGCCTTCTGAGTAGCCAGGACTACAGGTGCAAGCTGCCACGCCTGGCTAATTTTTTAATTTTTTTTGTAGAGACAGAGTTTCTCCATGTTGTTCGGGATCGTCTTGAACTCCTAAGTTCAAGAGATCCATCTGCCTCAGCCTCCCAAAGCGCTGGGATTAAAGGCGTGAGCCATCGCAGCTGGCCAAGACTTGGATTTTAAATGTGAAGACATTTTAGAATTATTTTAACAATCTGATTATCCTATTTTCCTTTTTATGTATTACAAGAGTGCAATATGATAAAAATCTGTAACTTAACAATTTTAAGGGAGTCCTTTCAGTAAGAATTCAAAAATTCTAAGTGGTAATAAGTATTTTGCTGTGTTTTAATTGGTACATAAAATAATGGTTTGTCCTAGTCTTTGGCAACTTAGATTTAATGAAATTCTAAAACAAATAATTAGAAACAATCTAAATAGTCAATAATAGGACAATAATTAAATTAATTAAATAAATAATGGCATTACAACAAATATAAATCTTTTATAACAGATTTGTTGAGCTATAATTCATGTACCATTATGTTCACCCATTAAAATTCAATTGTTTTTTACTATATTCACAGATCTGTAAAACTATCACCACAATCAATTTTAGAACACTTTTATCACTTCAGAAAAATAAATTCCATACTCTTTAGCTCTCATTTGCCTATTCTTCCCATTAGCCACAAACCTGAGTAACCACAAATCCACTTTCTATGTCTATAAAACGGTCTACTCTAGACATTTCACATAAATGGAATAATATAATATGTGGCCTTTTGTGACTGGCTTCTTTCCCTTAGCATTAATGTTTTCAAGGTTCATCCTTGTTGTAGCATATATTGGTACCTCATTCCTTTTTATGGCTGAAAAATATTCCATTACATGGATACATGGCATCTTGTTTATTCATTCATCAGATGATGAGCATGTGGGTACATCTTTTGACTATTATAAATAATGTTGTTATGAACATTTATTTATGTTTTTGAGTGAACATATATTTTCAGTTTTCCTGGCTATATATCTAGGAGTAGAATTGCTGGAGTCATATGCCAATTCTATGTTTATGTTTTAGAGGAATTGATAGACTGTTTTCCAAAGTACCTGCACCATTTCACATTCCTACCAGCAATATATAAGGGTTCTGGTTTCTTCACATCCTTGTCAACACTTATTATTATCCGACTTTTTGGTTATAGCTTCCTGGTGGGTGTAAAGTAGAATCCCACTGTGGTTTTAATTTACCTTTCCTTAGTAGCTAATGATGCTGAGCATCTTTTCATGTGCATAGTGGTTATGTCCATGTCTCCCCTGGAGAAACGTCACCCGTATGTTCACTGCAGAACTGTTCACGATAGTAAAGACATGGACCCAACCTAAATGCCCATTGTTGAAAGAGCAGACAAAGAAAGTGTGGTATATATACACTATGGAATACTATGCAGTCACAAAGAAGAACTAGATCATGTCTTTTGCAGGGACATGGATGGGGCTGAAGGCCATTACCCTTAGCAAACTATAACACAGGATTAGAACACCAAATACCACACAATCTCACATGTAAGTGGGAGCTAAATGGTGAGAACACATGGACACATAGAGGGGAACAACACACACTGGGGCCTATCAGAGGGTGGAAGTTGGGAGGAGGAGGAGGATCAGGAAAAATAACTCATGAGTACTAGGCTTAGTACCCATAAATAATGAGTACTAGGAATGGGTGATGAAATCATCTATACAACAAACTCCCATGACACAAGTTTACCTATGTAACAAACCTACACATGTACTCCTGAACTTAAAATAAAAGTTAAAAAAATACATTTTAAAAATATTACATAAATGTAAACAATATCTGGAAAGGAAAGTACTTGAAACATTTTCCAATATACATGAGCATACCACTGTTTATTTTTGGCCACTTTTACATCAGAATTTGCTGATTGTGTGCTACATGGTAGATACTGTGCTAAGCACTGAGCGTACTGTAAGAAAACAGACATGATTTCTGCCCTCAGGAAGACTAAATTTAATGAGAGAATGATAATAAACAGGCAAAGTAGGAAACAGAAATGCAACTGTAGGTTGTAAAGAGCACTTTGAAAGAAAGCAATCAGTACTAGGATGGACAACAATGGCAGGATAAGGCAAACCTGTTTTGATATAGTGGTCAGGGAAGCTCTAAGGCATCAACATTTGAACTGAGACTTGGGAACTCAAAATATAAGTGCTGGCTTTCAATATTTGTCAAAAGTATGTTCAACATAAGCAGTTTCTTATATCGAACAATAAAAACAAAAAGCTTTAACATTCCAAAGGAAAAATAATTTCAACAAATAGAGCAACCTCTACCACCTTCTATAGTATGATATGCAGGGTCCAAAAAATCCAGTACCATAAAATATGGGGTAAAGGCATTGTAAGGTTAATGAAATGCACTGAAAGAGCTTACTGTGATCTCACTGTGTTGCCCAAATCCAGCAGGGTCCCAGCCACAGTTTGGAGCCACTTGATCATAGCTTTCTGCTCCATCTTAACTATAAATGGGGATGATTCTGGGTCCCTTTTACAGGCTAAAGTTCCTTGGCAGAAGCAGCAATTCCAAGAATCTAATTAGTTGATGCCTTTTTTTTGTCAGCCTGATGGAAAGACTGAGACGAGAATGCTGAAAGCACAAAGCACCACCCCTTATCTCCCTGACATTTCCCTTCATGGCCCAGTTTCTCTTCCACTTATCCTTCCCCCAAACTTGAAATTTCCAGCTTACTCCTGTTTAGAATGAGGGCTAGGCAGAGGACCAGAGAAATATAGTTGAACGTGGATTATCATGGTGGGATGGGGGAATTATTATAGGCATTAACTGCTACTTGCCCATCCAATTATCTATTTCCTGCTCTTAGTAACAGAACCCAGATTTTGTTTAGGAGGTAATGTGCCTAGTTGAATTACATGCTTCCTCAGACTCTATTGCAGTAGGCACAGTTAAGTGATGTAGTTTGACCAATAAGATGTCAATTAAGGAATTTGGGAAAGCTCTGCTTTAATGATGTAGGCACCACTTATTTCCATTTCCTTTTACATCTTCTTTCTTAGAATTTGGGGATGAGGAGGGAGACAGGGCAATCATCGTTGGACTATGAGATAATCATGAAGATGAACGGTTTATGTGAAAAATGGTGCTGGAGAAAAGTAGAAAGTAGATGGGCACTGACACCACTGCAGAGCTGCTGCCCCAACCTAGATAGCCTACCTCCAGATTTCCAGTAGGTGACAAAGCTAACCCTTATTTGACTGTGGTTAGGTTACTGTGATGACACATAGTCATCTGAAATCCTAACAGATACAGCTGTCTACCATAAACATAAACTTAACGTCTCTGGATGAATCCAAAGTTTCTAAGGTTTTAATGTAAAAAGTCCAACTCTCATGCCTGTTAAAACAGAAAATGCACAACTCTCCCAACCATATCACCCACTACAGAGTGGCAAGTACAGGTCACTAAACGAAAGCAGCACAGAAAAGTGACTTCGGAGAGGGAGTCATTTAATGCCCCTTATCTTCATCAACCCCATTCCCCAAGTCATACCACATAAACATAAATTCCAGGTAAAACTGTGCTTACCATGTAAACACACTTCCAGACAAGTTCCTTGTTGCCCTAGATTGCCATCTCTAAACTTCTCCTACATGGTAATTCTGCCACAGCCTAATTTCCAGGGAAGCTCCACCCACAGTTAAAGTTATGATTTAGGGTTCATCACTACATATACCTTGAAACTTGTAAGGAGACACATTAATGTGGCTCAAGGAATGTTAACAACCTTTTCCACTTTTGCCCCAGCTAGTTTCTACTCCAATCCAAAAACGGCTTCTTTATCACCATCCGCTTACACACACAATGCCTCACCCTCCAAAACAGAGTTCTCAAATTATGCTTACAGAGTTCATTATCCTCCAGCGTAGATCACCAAAAATAATGTATTTATACAGAAAGTACAGTTCAGATAAAGCAACATATTAATAGGCCAAATTAGAAAAGAAGGATAGCATGCTGCTAGTTTTCTATATGCACTCTTGCCGATGAGAAATTAAACTTTTTTGCATCCATGCCGGGAGCAGTGACTCAGGCCTGAAATCCTAGCATTTGCGGAGGCCGAGGCAGGCGGATCACTGGAGGTCAGGAGTTTGAGACAAGCCTGGCCAAATGGTGAAGCACCTTTTCTACTAAAAATACAAAAATTAGCAGGGTGTGGTGGTTGGCACCTGTCATCCCAGCTACTTGGGAGGCTGCAGCAGGAGAATTGCTTGAACCAGGAGGCAGGAAGTTGCAGTGAGCCAACAT
This sequence comes from Cebus imitator, assembly GCF_001604975.1. Taxonomy (NCBI): domain Eukaryota; kingdom Metazoa; phylum Chordata; class Mammalia; order Primates; family Cebidae; genus Cebus; species Cebus imitator. Next base: position 276,093 of record NW_016107361.1, on the reverse strand, counting down.
CAGACCACTGCACTCCAGCCTGGGTGATAGAGCAAGATTCTGTTTCAAAATAAGCAAATAAACAAAATTGCATCCAAAGTTGAATGGAGATTGCTTTTATTATTGCAAATAAGATAACAACCTTTCAAGCAGGAAAACAACAAAAAAGAAAACTATATAATGAAAATTTTTTTTTAAATCCCAAAACCAAATTATGGAAAGACTTCCTGATAAAAACTTGCGTGCAGTCAATCAGAATTACATATTATTTTCATTTCCAAGCAGAATTACTCCATCAAGTTTTCCGATATCTTTCTAAAGTTTCTCAGTAAAATTTCAGAAAAGTAATAAAAATTCACCCAAGAATGATAAAAATTGAGTCCCAAATAATTATTTGTAATTGCAAATTCTTACATGTTAAATTACCTGTTTAAGAGAGCTTTTTAAAAATTTTTAAGGGAAAATTTCGGTACTTTTTTTTTTTTTTTTTTAGGTAGGCAGGGACAATCAGGAACAGGAACAATCAGGGACAATCAGGACAATCAGAAACGGTCTTTAGCATCACCAAGACAAAGACTAAAGAAACATATAAGACACAGCTTTGGCTGCCCCTTCATCCAAGGCAATTCAAATTTCCACGGATACTAAGTCTTCAGTGTCCGGTGTCAACCTTTCATAGAAGCATACCAGAAAACGCTACGATTGCCTTCCCCACCACGAGAGTCTAAGTGACACAAATTTTGCCAGAAGTAATTATTTGGCCAAGCCAGGAGGCACGAAGCTTAAACACTGCCCCTGTAGAGGGTCTGGGGGATCCGAAGCAAACACCCCAAAGTTTGTTTGGGAATGGAGGCGCTCAGGCGCCCGGAGCCACCCCGCGAGGTTCACCTGACCAGCGCACAAAGCTGGGTAGGGGTCGGGTCTAGCCCCAGTTTGCTCCTAAGCGCTTCGTTCCCCTCAGGCTAGTGTGTTTAAATCAATACTGGGTGGCAAACGATGCCCATTCTTTGAGCTCTGAAGTTTGGAATTCGGGGGTTCTGCGGCACAAGAAAGTTCTTCGCAGACTATTTCCATGTCCAGGGCTGTCGCTGAGAGCGCATCTCCTCCCGGTGCGGCCCCGCGCTGTCCACCGAGCAGCCGGGCAGATCTCTGCCCCGTGCCGCAGCATCTTGACGCCCAGACCCCGAGGCTGTAGGGCAGCCTCTCCTACCTGGGACAAGCGGCCAGAACTCCTTTTCCCACAGGGAGGAACGCCCAGGGCCCCGGGGAGAGTGCGCATCCTAAGGAGATATCTCCCAACCCCTAGACAAAGACTGCGCTGGGAAAAGTTGGACCAACTGGCACCCCCGGAAGGCGAACAGAGGAGCCCCTCGGTCTTGGGGGCCGAGCCGGCAACGCGCTCTCGGAGTCGCGGCCAACTTTTCCCGCGAGGTTCTCAGCAACTTGCCACAAGTTGGGGCGAGGGGGCAGAGCAGGGGTCAAGGGCGCGCGGAGGGGCTGATGTCGCCCCAGCCGGTTCCTCGTACCTCCCCGCGTACCTGCTGATGTATCCGTCCCCGTCGCCGTCGCACGTCTGGAAGAGGCGCCGCATCCTCTCCTCCTCGCCGGTGCTGGACGTGTCGCTGCTGCTGCCGCCGCCGCCGCCGCCGCTGCTGGCGCTCCCCGCAGCCGCTGCCGCAGCGGCCGCCATCATGTGCCCGCTCCCTGCTTGGGAGGAGGAGGACGCGCGTCCGCTGCAGGAATCCGCCGGGAGCGCAAGCTGCCTGCAGTCCAGAACCTGACTGACAACGGAGCATGCCCAGTGGCCGCCGAGGCGCTCCGGGCGAGGGATTCCACCTCTCCGGGTTTTGCCCGGGCTGGGAAGATGGGCGCCCTGGAATCGCCCGAGTGAGCACCTCAGGGAAGAGGGAGGAAGGGAAGGTGGCTGGAGCAGTCAGGAAGCCAAGGGTGGCAACGGGAACGCGAGAGGAGGCAGAATACACCGGAGGGCCCCGGGAAGGGTGTCAGCATTGTGCAGCTGGCCACGACGCGGGCCGCGGACACTTGGGGACGCTTCAGGCAAAGGGTGGGTGTTCTCCTGACGGAACTCCTCCGACCGCCGGGAGTCTTGGATTCCTTTTCCAGAAAAACCATCAACACTCCCCGTTCTACAAACTCAAAACGGTGCTTGTCATCTCACTTTCCAGGAATGTTCCAGGTTTTGTACCCATATCACCCAGTGAGAACCGGAATGACTGGCCTTTTTATGGAATTTTGACACCTGTCAAGAAACCTGGCCCTCGCAGCCCTGATCTTGGCTTCCACTCTGTACTGCGAACAGTCTGCAGTCCTCCGTGGCATTGTGCACGTTGGGTCCATTTCTGGAAACGGCTCACTGCACTGGCCAGGCATCACTGGAATTTGTCCCCTACAGCTTTAATAATGCCAAGAGCAAACATAATAGATGGTCTCATTTGATCCACACTACAGACTTGGAAGATGCCTCTTTTACTAGCAATCCTACGACTTAGGAAGTATTAATAGATAAGTACCTTACAGAGGTATCTTGCGTATAAAAGGAGAGCATACATAACGCAATTAGGACAGTGTCCAACACGTACTAAGTGCTCAACAAATGTTTGCTCTCATTGTTCCCAATTTACAGATAAGAAACCCGAGGTACCAAGACCTGGTCAAGGTTCCAGGTTTAGTAAGTGTCAGGGCAGAGGCAAGTCCAGACAGCCTAACGCCGGAGCAGGAGCCATTAAACCCTGCACTACTCTCCCGTAGCCAAAGAGGAACCACAATGAAGCAATTTGCGGTTTAGTGAATGACTCATTATTCTGTCCTAGATTTTCTGCCAGAGGCCTGTGAAGTTCTCTGGTGGTTTTAAAATATGTTCACAGATTTTTTGGTGTATCCCTCATCAAGAAGTGGAGTCTGCTGCTTCCCCTAAACCTGACTAGACTTGTGACTGCCTTGACTTCTGAGGCTAGGTTAGAAAAGGCAATGCAGATTCCACTGGCTATCCCTTGGAACATATACCTCTGAAGCCCTGAGCTTCCTGAAAAGAAGTTTGGCTAACCTGAAGCTGGAGAAAAGATGCAGAGAAACCATGTAAAGAAAAAAGAAAAGGGATGACCAAAGAGTTAAAGCTGTTCTAGCCCCCGGATCTTTGAATCTTCCCAGACTAGGTGCCAGACATGAGGTCTGGATGCTGCAACTGCATTAGAGACCCTGAGCAAAACTGGCTAACCAACCACCAGAGCTGTGAAGTTAATAATAATTGTTGTTTAAAGCCATCAAGTTTTGAGGTGGTTTGTTATGCAGCAATAGATAACTGGAGCAAGTTTATATGTCTTGGGAACATCTGCCAGGTCAGAGGGAAGGGAACTCTGCCCTCTTTCTCCCCGCTCCACGCCATCTACCTAGTCCTACTTCTTTATAATTCTCTAAGTTCCCAAGATTTCAGGGCACTGAAATCGTAGATTAATGGGTTATTGAGTTAATGGGTTTTCATGGGAGTGGGACTAGTGATTTTATAAGAAGACTAAGAGAGACCTGAGTTAGCAGACTCAGGCTCCTTGCCATGTGATGCCCTGCCCTGTTTTGGGGACTCTACAGAGTCACCACCAGCAAGGTGGCCCCTTGACCTTGGACTTTTCAGTCTCCAGAACTGTAAGAAATAAATTCATTTCTTTATAAATCACCCTAGTTTCAGGTAGTCTGTTCTAAGCAACAGAAAATGGACTAGACCAGAAATTAGTACCGAGAGTGGGGTATTAACCACAACAAATACCTGAAAATGTAGAATCATCTTGGAAACTGGATAATGAGCAGAGGCTGCAAGAATGAAGCAGCAGTCTAGAAAAAGCCTAGGTTATAGAAAGGGCTTAGAAGGCAAGAAGAACAGGGAATGTCTGGAACTCCTTAGAAATTGGTTAAATGGTCATAATCAGAATGTTGATGGAACTATGGACATTAAAGGCCATTCTGACAAGGTCTCAGATGGAACTGAGGAACAAGTTGGAAAATGGAGTAAAGGCCATCCTTGTTATAAATTGGCAAAGAATTTGAATGAACTATGTCTGTGCCTGAGGGCATTGTGGAAGGCTGAACTTGAGAGAGATAAACTAGGGTATCTGGTCAAAGAAATATCTAAGCAGTAAAGTATTCAGGCTGCTGTGTGGCTACTTTTAACCACTTACATCAAGCTGTGAGAGGGGAAAAAAAAACCCTTAAAGAGGGAATTTATAATCATAAGAGAAGCAAAGTGGAAAGATTTGGAAAACTCTCAGCCTGGCCATGTAAAGAGTGAAAAGATGTGTTTGGGAGAGGAAACCAAAGGGCGTAGCCCAGCAACCTCTTGCTAAGGAGATTAGTAAAGGGAGAAAGTATCATCAAGAGAATGAAAGACCTCAATGGCATGTCAGAGAACATTGAGTTGCCCCTCTCATCACAGACCCAGAGGCAGGAGGACAGAATGGCTTCAGGAGACAGACCCAAGGCACTTTTCATGGGCTTGCTGCCCAGGGCTCTCTCAGGTCTTTGTTTCCCAAATTCTGGTACAGTGCTTCTTAGACATGACATCTGTGGTTCAAGCAGCTCCAGGTGTGAATTGACCTGCCACTTAAGAAGGTAAGAGCCATGAGCCTTAATGGCATCCATATGGTTCAATTATAATTCTTCAGATTTGCAGAAAGCAAGAGCTGTGGAGGTGTGGGGGCCTCCACTTAGATGTCAAAGGGTTTTTGCTGAAAGCCTGGGTCCAGGCAAAAATTTGTAACAGGGGAAGAGCACTGCAGAGAGCTCCAACTAGGGCAGTGTTAAACAGAAATGTGGGATCAGAGCTGCTGCAGAGAGTTTCCAACAGAGCAATGCCCAGTGGAGCTGTGGGACCAGGACCACTAGCAGGACCCCAGAACTGTGGAGTCACTAGCAGCATGCAACATCTGCCTGGGAAAGCTTCAGGCATGAGTCTCCAACCTGTACTGGGCAGTTATACGGGCTGCACACAGCAAAGCCATAGAGGCCGGGCTGTCTAAAGCCTTGGGGGCCCAAACCTTGCTCTAGTGTGTCCAAGAAGCAGCACATGGAATCAAAAAAGATTATTCTCCAGCTTTAAGATGTAATGTCTTCCCTGCTAGGTTTTGGACTTCCTTGGGATCTGTTGCTGTTTTCTTTACGTTTATTCCTTCCTTTTGGAATGGGAATGTCTGTTTTATGCCTGTACCACTATTGTATCTTGAAAGTGGATAATTTGCTTTGATTTCACAGGAAGATGATATTCTGGAGTTTGGATTTCTGAGTTGGTGCTGGAACAAGTTAAGACTTTGGGGCTACCAGAATGAAATACATGTATTTGTATGTGAGAAGAACATAAGTTTGAGGGGGCCAGGGACAGATTGCTATGATTGAATGTTTGTACCCACTTGAAATTCATGTTAAAACAATTCCCAATGTGGCTGTATTGAGAGGTGATTGGGTCATGAAGGCCCTTCCCTCATAAATAGATTAAATTATTCATAGATTAATGGGTAATCATGGGAATAGGACTGTTGGCTTTACAACAAGAGGAAGAGAGTCCTGAGCTAGCATACTCAGCCCCTTTGCCGTCCAATGCTCTGTGCCATCTTCAGCCTACAGAGTTCCCACTAGCAAGAAGGCTGTTCACCAAATGTGGCCCCTCAACTTTGGACTTCCCAGCCTCTGGAACTGCAATAAACAAATTTCATTTCTCTGTGAATTACCCCAGGTTCAGGTAGTCCGTTATAAGCCACAGAAGACAGACTAAGACACTATCTACTATCTAATAATATTTTATTGAAACTTGCTACCAGCAACACAAATATTCCTATCTACAACAAAACAAGAACCAAAGCCCAAAAGTATATATATATATATATATATGGATAGATAGATAGATAATTTTTTGTCCTAATTTTTCTAATTTTTATAGAATAAAACTTCTGTTGTTTGACAATACAGCCAGACGGGAGTTGGCTCAAATTTTTCTAGAGAAATGCCAGTTTAAGACTGAAAAAGAAATAAAAAAGCATTTTTCTAAGTACAACATGTATGGAAGTTCTGGAAACCCAAAGGATTTTGCAAAATTTGAACACATCTCTCTATAACCACAGTTCATGTACACAGAATGGACAGTAAAGCCCAACCAATTACATTTCAAAGCAAAGAATATTTTTCTCCTTACAGAATATTACAACAGCTATGGATGTTTAAATTTAAACAAGTTTGAATTAAATTTAAACACCCAAAAAGTGAATTTTGACAAATTTCCTAAACATTTTTTTCATGCTTGGGTAACTCAGAAATGGCTGAGCAGATAGGTTCAACATCTCAGAAGAAAATTTGCTTCTGAGTTGATATGAAACATGTGAAATTTCAGCCTAAACGGTTAACAGGAGAGAGAGAAATTTGTAAGACATTGAAAATAGAGATGCCATATGAATATAAAGATGATAAATATAAAGGAGGAGTTTTGAGTGAGAGCCACTCTCTTAAAGAGTGAGGGATATATACCTACTGCCATAAATCTAACAGCACTGGTTATGTCATAATTAAAACGTTTCATGTATTTATCTGAGTACACAGCTCAACCTCTTTGTTCTTATTCAGCTTTTCCCTTTTATTTATATAGTACATTTCAGAAAACACTATACACATTACAAGATATCCTACCCCATATGTCTAAAATTACGAGTTAAAATAAATAAAACAACTGCAGTGCTTTGTAAACTTGATAATCTGGTGCCTGTCCTTCCAAATTTGATTTACCTAAGCTAAGACTATATGCAACCATCTTTTTCTCGGGGTTGTACTATGTCCAATAGTAAGCCAAGTGCAAAGTGAAGGCAGTACTGCTAACGCCTACACAACACACCTGCATCAGCTAAAGGTTTGCTTGGTGCAATTTTCAGTAAAATGAAAATCCACTTTTCCATGTGAAGAAAAAATGTTAGAAAAAAAAGAAAGAAAGAAAAGGCAACTGAGTACAATGGCTCATGCCTATAATCCCAGCAATTTGGGAGGCCAAGGTGGGCAGATCACTTGAGGTAAGGTTCAACCTCAAGTGACCTGCTAATCTTGGCCTCCCAAGTTCAACCAGCCTGGCCAATTTGGCAAAACCCCATCTCTCCAAAAAATTCAAAAATTAGCTGGGCATGGTGGTGAGCACCTGTAATTCCAGCTACTTGAGAGGCTGAGGCAGGAGAATAGAAGAATCATTTGAATCAGGAGGTGGAGTTTGTAGTAAGCCAAGATTGTGCCACTGTGCCCCAGCTTGGGAGGCAGAGCACGACTCCATCTCAAAAAAAGGCTATGTGTAAGAGTTGGAGTGAGGACTCCGTGGTGTCCCTGGCTCACCATTTTCTCTAAGATGTTTTTACCATCCCATCTAAATTCCAATATTCCTCAAGAAGATTTTCTTCACCACTATAAGACACACTTACCTTCCAAAGCTCTCTTAATTAAAGCACACATTGTGAGAGAAGCGAACCATATAGTTTAATGGTGATTTGCCTCTCAACTCAATAGTATCCATTATGATTAAAAGAAGTTGCAAATTCCTGAGAGAAAATAGTGAAGTAGAGTTAAGAGAGCTTAACTAAGTTGTATTGGGTTCTTATCACAAATCAGTCATGGGTTTAAAATTATACCTTACTTAATGCTTTCTAGTGGGGTAGGTATTTATTATCTCTATGGGTAGATGTTGATGAGTGAGAGTAACTAAATTCCAAAGGTTAAGTAATGTCCATGTTTTAGTCTATTTTGTGTTTTTGTAACAGAATACCACAGACTGGGTAATTTATAAAGAAAATAAATTTGTTTCTTGCCATTCTGGAAGCTGTGAAGTCCAATTATCAAGGTGCCAGCATCTTTCAAGTTCTTTTTACTGTGTCCTCCTGTGGTGCAGAAAGTGAGGGAGCAAGACAGGGTAAGAAGGGCAAATTCATCCTTTTATCAGTAACCCATTGCAGCAATTATGGCATTAATCCATGCATAAGGGCCCTGCCCTCATGACCTAATCACCTTTTAAAAGTCCCCTCAAAACATTGCTGAACTGGGGATTATGTTTCCAACACATGAATTTTGGGAGACACAAGTACTGAAGCTAGAGTTGAACTTGTTTCTACCAATCAAAGTCATGTTCTTGACATAGACTTCATATTGTCTTAATATCAGATCCAGTCCTATTCACATTCACAGTCATATAGACATTACACTTCTTGATGAAGAGTTTATAACTCCTTTTCATAAACAATTATAAACTTCATATTGATATATTTGTTATATATTTATAACTATAAGAGGACTTGATGAGGTTTTATTATCTGTCACAAGTTGGGTTCTCTGGGAAACAGACTCCAATACGCAGTTCACATACAGGATACTTACTATGGAGTGCCCCAAGCTGTGGAGAAGGGAAGCGAAGGAAGCAGGATGGGATGGAGGAGAGAGAAGGGATGCTGTCATGCAGGGCTGAAAGCAGCCTTGTCAGACCTCTAAAGTGACCTTTATTACTTCCCTATTGTTGCTGTAACAAATTACCACAGGGCTGCGACTCCTCAGATTGGAAAAGAAGTTGTCCATGTTCACACTGGGTGAAGGAAGCTGATGACGCAGAAGTGACTGAGTCCTACGTGAAGAAGCTGTCCTCCACCCTGCTGGACGCCATCACCGAAAAGGAACCCCTGGTGCAGAAGCAGGCCTGCAGTGCCCTGTGCTCCCTCGGGGAAGTGCGGCCAGTGGAGATGCTCTGCACCTATGAGGAGTACCTGCGGCAGCATGACAAGCTGGCACACCCATACCGAGAGGCAGTCCTGAGGGCCATGGAGAGGGTCCTGAGCAGTCATGCCCATCAGCTGGACAAGGACACAGCCAGCACCATCATCCTCCGGGCCTCCAGCGAGATGACCAAGATGAAGGACCTGGTCAGGGACTGGCAGCAGGCAGCAAGTGGCATCCTGGTGGCCTTGGGAAGGCAGTTCATCAGCAAGGTGATGCAGGAGCTGCTGAGCAGGCTGCAGCCTGGGGCTCTGCCACACTGCGCTGTGCTGCACACAATCGCCAGCCTCTCAAAAACTCAAAACCTAACAAAAGACAAGAAATAACTAAGATCAGAGCAAACCTGAAGGAGATATAGACACAAAAAAACGCTTCAAAAAATCAATAAATCCAGGAGCTGGTTTTTCAAAAAGATCAACAAAATAGACAGACCACTAGCCAGATTAATAAAAAAGAAAAGAGAGAATAATCAAATAGATGCAATAAAAAATGATAAAGTGGATATCACCACAGATTCCACAGAAATACAAACTATCATCAGAGATTATTACAAACATCTCTATAAACTAGTAAAGCTGGAACAAATGCATACATTCCTGGACACTTGCATTCTCCCAAGCCTAAACCAGGAAGAAGCCGAAACCCTGAATAGACCAATAACAAGGTCTGAATTGAGGCAGCAATTAAGAGCCTACCACCAAAAAAAGCCCAGGTTCAGACAGATTCACAGTAGAATTCTACCAGACATACAAAGAGGAGCTGGTATCATTCCTTCTGAAACTATTCCAAACAATCCAAAAAGAGAGAATCCTTCCCAAATCATTTTATGAGACCAACATCATCCGATACCAAAACCTGGCAGAGACTCAGCAAGAAAAGAAAACTTCAGGCCAATATCCATGATCAACATAGATGCAAAAATCTTCAATAAAGTACTGGCAAACCGATTGCAACAGCACATCAAAAAGCTTATCCACCGTGATCAAGTAGGCTTCATCCTGGGGATGCAAGGCTAGTTCAACATACACAAGTCTATAAACGTAATTCACCACATAAACAGAACAAAAAACAAAAACCACATGATTATCTCAATTCATACAGAGAAGGCCTTTGACAAAATTCAACAGCCATTTATGCTAAAAACCCTCAATAAACTAGGTATTGACGGAACGTATCTCAAAATAATAAAGGCTATTTATGACAAACCAACAGCCAGTACCATACTGAATGGGCAAAAACTGGAAGCATTCCCTTTGAAATCTGGCACTAGACAAGGATGCCCTCTCTCATCACGCCTATTCAATATAGTATTGGAAGTTCTGGCCAGAGCAATCAGGCAAGAAAAAGAAATAAAGGGTATTCAAACAGGAAAGGAGGAAGTCAAATTGTCTCTGTTTGCAGACGACATGATTGTATATCTACAAGACCCCATCATCTCAGCCCAAAATCTCATGAAACTGATAAGCAACTTCGGCAAAGTCTCAGGTTACAAAATCAATGTGCAAAATTCACAAGCATTCCTACACACCAATAGACAGACCACTAGCCAGATTAATAAAAAAGAAAAGAGAGAATAATCAAATAGATGCAATAAAAAATGATAAAGTGGATATCACCACAGATGCCACAGAAATACAAACTATCATCAGAGATTATTACAAACATCTCTATAAACTAGTAAAGCTGGAACAAATGCATACATTCCTGGACACTTACATTCTCCCAAGCCTAAACCAGGAAGAACAAAACAGGAGGCATCACACTACCGGACTTCAAACTATACTACAAGGCTGCAGTAATCAAAACCGCATGGTACTGGCACCAAAACAGAGATATAGACCAATGGAACAGAACAGAGGCCTTGTAGGCAACACCGCACATCTACAAGCATCTGATCTTTGATAAACCTGACCAAAACAAGCAATGGGGAAAGGATTCCCTGTTTAATAAATGGTGTTGGGAAAACTGGCTAGCCATGTGCAGAAAGCAGAAACTGGACCCTTTCCTGACACCTTACACTAAAATTAACTCCAGATGGATTAAAGACTTAAACATAGGACCAAACACCAGAAAAACTCGAGAAGAAAACCTAGGCAAAACCACTCAGGACATAGGCGTAGGCAAGGACTTCATGACCAAAACACCAAAAGCATTGGCAACAAAAGCCAAAAGAGACAAATGGGACCTAATCAAACTCCACAGCTTCTGCACAGCAAATGAAACAGTCACTAGAGCAAATTGGCAACCAACAGAATGGGAAAAAATGTTTGCAATCTACCCATCTGACAAAGGACTGATATCCAGAATCTACAAAGAACTAAAACAGATTTACAAGAAAAAAACAAACAAGCCCATTCGAAAGTGGGCAAAGGACATGAACAGACACTTTATAAAAGAAGACATACATGAGGCCAACAAACATATGAAAAAATGCTCATCATCACTGGTCATCAGAGAAACGCAAATCAAAACTACATTGAGATACCACCTCACGCCAGTTAGAATGGCAATCATTAAAAAATCTGGAGACAACAGATGCTGGAGAGGATGTGGAGAAATAGGAACACTCTTACACTGTTGGTGGGAGTGTAAATTAGTTCAACCATTGTGGAAGACAGTGTGGTGATTCCTCAAGGACCTAGAAATAGAAATTCCATTTGACCCAGCAATCCCATTACTGGTTATATATCCAAAGGATTATAAATCATTCTACTGTTAGGACACATGCACATGAATGTTCATTGCAGCACTGTTTACAATAGCAAAGACCTGGAACCAATCCAAATGCCCATCGATGATAGGTTGGACAGGGAAAATGTGGCACATATACACCATGGAATACTATGCAGCCATCAAAAACGATGAGTTTGGGTCCTTTGTAGGGACATGGATGAACCTGGAAACCATCATTCTCAGCAAACTGACACAAGAACAGAAAATCAAACACCGCATGTTCTCACTCATGGGTAGGTGTTGAACAATGAGAATGCATGAACACAGGGAGGGAAGCATCACACACTGGGGTCTGTCAGGGGGAAATAGGGGAGGGACAATGGGGGGTGGGGAGTTGGGGAGAGATAGCATGAGGAGAAATGCCAGATATAGGTGTTGGGGAGGAAGGCAGCACATCACACTGCCATGTGTGTACCTATGCAACAATCTTGCATGCTCTTCACGTGTACCCCAAACCCTAGAATGCAATAAAAAAATTACCACAACACAAATTTATTATCTTAACCTGACACAAATTTATTATTGTACAGTTCTAGAGGGCATAAATCAAAAATGAGTCTCACGGAGTTAAATTGAAGGTGTTGGCAGGACCATGTATGTTCTGGAGGCAGTGACAGAGAATTACCTCCTTGCCTTTTCCAGCTGCTGGAGGCAGTTTGCCTTCCTTGACTCATGGCTCCTTCCCCCATCTTCAAAGCCAGCTGAATAGCATTTTCAAATCTCTCTCTGACTTGATGCCATTTTCTACCTCCCTCTTAAGCTTTAAAGGACCCTTGTGAGTATACTGGGACCTCCTAGGTAATCCAGGATAACTTCTTTGTCTTAAATTCAGCTGATTAGCAACCATATTTCTATCAATTGCCTTAATTCTCCATTGCCACATAACATAATATATTCACAGGTTCCATGGATTAGAATGTGGTTATGTTTGGGAGAAGGTATTATTCTGCCTAACAATATCAGACTGTCCTTTACTGAAATGAAATGGCTGGGCCTGTATATCTCTGCCTCAATCATCCATTGAGTATAGGACCCCATCCTACTGGATCCACAACCCAGGAAGATTGTGACTGTGGGTAAGGAAACTGCAGCCAAGACAATTGCTGATAGACTGACAGCAGCATGTTATCCTCTGACAGCACTCCTAGCATCTGGGCAGCAAGTTCAATTTTTTTTTTCTTAAATTAATTTGTATGTTTTACTTTTTTATTTTTTATTTGTGGGTACAGTAGATAGATTTATTTATTATTTACTTATTTATCATGTGCATGACATATTTTGATACAGGCATACAATATATAATAATCACATCAAGGTAAATGGGGTACCTACCCATAACCTTGATCCTTTCTTTCTGTTACAAATGATCCAATTAGGCTCTTTTAGTTTCTTTTAAATCCACAATAAATTATCTTTGATTGTAGTCACCCTGTTATCCTATCATATACTAGATAATATTCATTTTATCAGACAGTATTTTTGTACCTGTTAACCATCCCCACTTCCCCTACCCCTAACTATCCTTCCCCACCTCTGGTAACAATCATTCTACTCTCTATCTCCATGAGTTAAATTGTTTTGATGTTCAGCTCTCAAAAATATGTGAAAACACATGAAATTTGTTTTTCTGTGCCTGGCTTATATCACTTAACATAATATGGTTAATTTATGTTCCATTCATGTCATTGTATATGACAGGATCTCATTCTATTTTATGGCTAAATAGCACTGTATTGTGTATATGGACCATATTTTCTCCATCCATTTATTTGTTGATGGACACTTAGATTGCTTCCAAATCTTGGCTATTGTGAATAGTGCCACAATAAACATGGGAGTGCAGATATCTCTTTGATATACTGATTTCCCTTCCTTTGGCTATGTACCCACTAGGGGGATTGCTGGAACATATGGTAGCTCTATTTTTATCTTTTTGAGAAACCTCAAAACTGTTCTCCACTGTAGTTGTATTAATTTACATTCCCACCAAAAGTATATGAGGGTTCCGTTTTCTCTATAGTCTCACCAGAATTTGTTATTCCCTGTCTTTTGAATAGTAACCATTGAACTATGATGAGATGATATCTCATTGTAGTTTTGATTTGCATTTCTTTGATGATCCATGATGTTAAGCACCTTTCAATATACCTGTTTGCCATTTGTATTTCTTCTTTTGCGCGATGTCCATTCAGACATTTTACCTATTTTAAAATTGGATTATTAGATTTTTTTTTCCTATAGAGTTGTTTGAGCTTATATATTCTGGCTATTAATCTCTTGTCAGATGGGTAGTTTGCATATTTTCTCCCATTCTGTGGATTGCCTTTGCACTTTGTTGATTGTTTCTTTTGCCATGCAGAAGCTTTTTAACTTGATGTGATTCCATTTGTCCATTTTTGCTTTGGTTGCCTGTGCTTGTATGGTATTATTCAAGAAATCTTTGTCCAGGACAATGTATTGGAGAGTTTCCCAATGTTTTCTTTCAGCAGTTTAATAGTTGGAGGTCTTAGATTCAAGTTTTTAAGCCATTTTGATTTGATTTTTGTATATAATGAAAGATAGGGGTCTGGTCTCATTCTTCTGCATATGGATATCCAATTTTCCTAGCACAATTTACTGAAGAAACTGTCTTTTCCCCAAAAGTATGTTCTTGGCATCTTTGTCAAAAATGAGTTCACTGTAGATGTATGAATTTATTTCTCACTTCTCAATTCTGTTCCATTGGTCTACATGTCTCTTTTTATGTCAGTACCATGCTATTTGGTTAATACGGTTCTGTAGTACTTTGAAGTCAGGTAATATAATTCCTCCAGTTTTGTTCTTTTTGCCCAGGATAGCTTTGGCTATTCTGGATCTTTTGTGGTTTCATATAAATTTTAGGACTGTTTTTTTCTATTTCTGTGAAGAATGTCATTGGTATTGTGATAGGAATTGCACTGAATCTGTAGACTGTTTTGGGTAGTATGGACATTTTAACAATATTGATTCTTCCAATTCATGAACATGGAATATCTTTCCATTTTTGGTGCCCTCTTCAATTTCTTGTATCAATGTTTTATAGTTTTCATTGTAGAGATTCTTCACTTCTTTGATTAAATTTATTCCTAGGTATTTTATTTATAGTTATTGTATATGAATTACTTTTTAAATTTCTGTTTCAGATTGTTCATTGTTGGCATATAAAAATGCTATTGATTTTTGTATGTTGATTTTGTATCCTGCAACTTTACTAAATTGATCAGTTCTGAAATTTTTTTTGTGGAGTCTTTAGGCTCTTCCAAATATGAGGTCATATTATCTGCAAACAATGATAATTTGACTTCCTCCTTTCCAATTTCGATGTCCTTTATTTCTTTCTCTTGTCTGCCCACTCTAGCTAGAAATTCCAGGACTGTGTTCAGTAACAGTGGTGACAGTGGGCATACTTGTTTTGTTCCAGATCTTACATGAAAGGCTTTCAGTATTCTCTGTTCAGTATGACATTAGCTGTGGGTCAGTTGGATACAGCTTTTATTATGTTGAAGTACGTTCCTTCTATTCTGTTTTTCAAGAATCTTTTGTAATCATAAAAGGATGTTGAATTTTATCAAATATTTTTTCATCATCAGTTGAAATGATCAGATGCTTTTTGTCCTTCATTCTGTTGGTAGGATATACTACAATTGATTGATTTGCCTATGTTCCACCATCTTTGCATCTTGGGAAAAATCCTGCTTGGTCATGATGAATGGACTTTTTAATGTGTTGCTGAATTTAATGTGGTAGTATTTTGTTCAGGATTTTTGTATCAGTGTTCATCAGGGATATTGGCCTGTAGTTTTTTCTTTTCTTTTTTCTTTTTTTTTTTATGTTTTTGTCTGGTTTTGGTATCAGAGTAATATTGGCTTTGTAGAATGAGTTTGGAAGCATTCTTGCCTTCTCTCTTTTGTAGAGTAGTTTGTGTAGGATTGGTATTAGGTCTTCTTTAAATGTTTGATACAATTCAGCTCTGAAGCCATTGTGTCCTGGGCTTTTAAGAGACTTTTTATTATGGCTTCAATCTTACTACCTATTGGTTATTGGTTTGCTTGGGTTTGGGGTTTCTTCATGGTTCTATCTTAGCAGGTTGTATATGTCTAGGAATTTATCCAGTTCATCTACATTTTCCAATTTATTGGCATATAATTGCTCATGGTAGCCTCCAATGAGACTTTGAATTTCTACAGTGTTGGTAATAATCTCTCCTTTCTCATCTCTGATTTTATTTATTTAAGTCTTCTCTCTTTTACTTAGGCTGGCTAAAGGTTTGTTGATGTTATTTATCTTTTCAAAAAACCAACTTTTTGTTTGTTGATCTTTTGCATTTTTTTTTGTTTCAGTTTTATGTATTTCTGCTCTGATCTTTATGACTTATTTTCTTCTACTAAGTTAGGGTTTGGTTTACTCTTGCTTTTCTAGCTCTTTTAGTCATTGTTAGGTTGTTTATTTGAAGATTTTCTAGTTTTTTGATGTAGGTGCTTATTGCTATACATTTTCCTCTTAGTACTGCTTTCCCTGTATCCCAGAGGTTTTGGTATGTTGTTTCCATTTACATTTGTTTCAAGAAATTTTTAAAATGTCCTTCTTAAATTATTCATTGACTCACTAGTCATTCAGGAGCATATTGTTTGATTTCCAGTCATCTGTATAGTTTCCAAAATTCCTCTTGTTATTGATTTCTAGTTTTATTCCATTGTGCTCAGAGAAGATATTTGATATAATTTCAACATTTGTGAATTTTTAAAGACTAGTTTTGTGGCCTAAGATATAGTCTACCCATGAGAATGATCCACGGGCTGAGGAGAAGGATGTGTATTCTGCAGCTATTAGATGAAATGTTCTGTAAATATCTATTAGGTTCATTTGGTCTATAGTGCAAATTAAGTCCAATGCTTCTTTGCTGGTTTTCTGTCTAGATGATCTGTCCAATGCTAAAAGTAGGGTACTGAAGTCTCTAGCTATTATGGTATTGGTGTCTTTCTCTATGTCTTTCTTGATCTAATAGTATTTGCTTTATATGTCTGGGTGCTCCAGTATTCGGTATACATATATTTACAACCGTTGTATCCTCTTGCTGAATTGGCCCCTTTGTCATTATGCAATGACCTTCTTTGTGTCTTACAGTTTTTGTATTGAAATTTATTTTGCCTGATATAACTATAGCTACTCCTACTTTTTGTTTGTTTGTTTGTTTCCATTGTCATGGAATACCTTTTCTATCCCTTTATTCTCAGTCTATGTGCATCTTTATAGGTGAAGTGTGTTTCTGTAGGCAACAGATCATTGGATCTTCTTCTTCTTCTTCTTCTTCTTCTTCTTCTTATTCTTCTTCTTCTTTTTTAATCCATTTGGTCACTCTATGTCTTTTGATTGAAGGGTTTAGTCCATTTATATTCAATGTTATTATTGATACGTAAGGAATTACTCTTGATTTCATTATTTGTTTTCTGGTTGTTTTTGGTCTTGTCTACCTTTTCTTGCTTTCCTTCCCATCTTCCTTTTAGTGCAAGTGATTTTCTTTAGTGATGTATTTTAATTTCTTCCTTTGAATTTTTTGTGTATCTGTTGTATGTCTTTCAATTTAATGTTGCCATGAGGCTTGCAAATAACCTAACCCATTATTTTAAACTGATGACAACACTGACTGCATAAACAAGCTGACAAATAAGCAAAGCAAAAACTAGTAGAAACTCTATACTTTAATTTCATCCCCCTGCTTTTTAACTTTTTTGCTGTTTTTATTTATATCTTATTATACTGTCTGTGCCTTAAAAAATCATAGTTATTATTTCTGATAGGTTCATCTTTCAGGCTTTCTACTCAAACTGTGAGTACGCACTACAATTACAGTGTTATAATATTCTATGTTTTTCTGTGCACTTACTATTACCAGCGAGTTTTGTACCTTCAGATGATTTCTCATTGTTCATTAATGTCCTTTTCTTTCAGACTGAAGAAGTCCCTTTAGCATTTCTTATAGGACATATCTTGTGTTTTAATGTAATCCCTCAGCTTCTGTTTGTCTCAGAAAGTCTTTATTTCTCCTTCATGTTTCACTGAATATACTACTGTAGGACAACAATTTTTGTCCTTCAGTAGTTTGAATATGTCATGCCACTCTCTCCTGGCCTGTAGGGTGTCCAGGGAGAAGTCTGCTGCCAAACATGTTGGATTCCATTGTACGTTATTTGTTTCTTTTCTCTTGCTGCTTTTAGGATCCTTTCTTTATCCTTAACCTTTGGGAGTTTGATTTAATAATCAAACTTTTAGTAGAGATGGGGTTTCACCATGCTGGCCAGGCTGATCTTGAACTCCTGACCTTGTGATCCACCTGCCTCAGCCTCCCAAAGTGCTGGGATTACAGGCGTGCTATAATATTCTTATACTTGAATATCAATATCTTTCTCTAGGTTTTTGAAATTCTCTGTTATTATCCCTTTGAATAAACTTGTTGCCCCTATCCTTCTCTCTTTCTCTCTCTGTGTCTCTCTCTTTCTGTCTCTCTCTCTCCCTTCTTTTTAAGGTCAATAACTTTTAGATTTTCCCTTTTGAGGCTATTTTCTATATCCTGTAGATGTCCTCCATTGTTTCTTATTCTTTATTCTTTTGTCTCCTTGGACTGTGTATTTTCAAACAGTTCTGTCTTCAAGGTCACTTATTTTTTCTTCTACTTGATTAAGTCTGCTGGTAAGAGACTCTGATATATTCTTTAGTATGTCGATTGCCTTTTTCAACTTCAGAATGTCTGCTTCTTTTTAATTATTTTCTTATATGATAGGATTCTGAATTCCTTCTTTGTATTACCTTGAATTTTGTTGTGCTTCCTCAAAACAACTATTTTGAATTCTCTGTTTGAAAGGTAATATATCTTTGCCTCTCTGGGACTGGTCCCTGGTGCCTTACTTAGTCAATTTGGTGAGGTCATGTTTTCCTACATAGTCATGATGCTTGTGGATATTCATCAATTTCCGAGAATTGAAGAGTTAGGTATTTATTGCAGTCTTCATAGTCTGGGCTGGTTTATGCCTGTTCTTGGGAAGGCTTTCCAAGTATTCAAAGGGATTTTGGTGTTGTGAACTCAGTCTCTGGTCACTGCAGCCATATTTGCATTAGGATGCACCTCAATGCTCAGTAACACTGTGACTCTTGCAGACTCATTGAGGTACTGCCTTGGTGGTCTTGGGTAAGATCTAGGAAAATTCTTGAATCTCTTACCAGGCAGAGATTCTTGTTCTCATCCCTTAATTTACCCCAAACAAACAGAGTCTGTCTCTGTGCTGAGCTATCTGGAGCTGAGGGAGGAGTGACCCAAGCACCACTGTGGCCACAACCACTGGGACTATATCGGTTCAGACCCAAAGCACAGGGTCTCACCCAAGGCCCTCAGGGATCATTGCCTGGCTGCCACCCATGTTCATTCAAGGCCCAAGGGCTCTATAGTCAGCAGGTGGCAAATACGGCCAGGCTTGTGTCCTTCCTTTCAGTGCAGCAAGTTCCTCTCAGCCCCAGGTGGGTCTAGAGATGCCATCAGTGAACCAGGGCCTGGAACCAGGAACCTTAAGAATCTACCTAGTACTCTACTCTACTGTAGCTGAGCTGGTACACAAATCGTAAGACAAAGTCCTTCCTACCTTTCCCCTCCTTTTCCTCAAGCAGAGGAGTCTCTCCCCATGGCTACCACCACCCAGGCCCATCGGGAGTACTGCCTGGCTACCACCAGTTTTCATTCATGGCCCAAGGGCTCTTCAGTTAGCTTGTGATAAATTCTGTCAGGCCTAGGTCTCTCCTTTTGGGGCAGTGACTTCCCTCTGGCCCAGGGCACATCCAAAAAATACTTTCCAAGAGTCAAGGCCTGAAATCAGGGACCCTGGGTATCTGCTTGCTTTACACCACTATGGCTGAGCTGGTACCCAAGCTGTATGTCAAGGTCCTTATACTGTTTCCTTCCCTTTCCTCAGACAAAAGGAGTCTCTCCCTTAGCTACCACAGCTGGGAAGGTGCTGGGTCACACCTGAAGCCAGCATGATTTTGAGTCTCACCTAAGGCCCATGGCAAGTATAGCCTGGCTACTACTGCTGATTATTCAGGGTCCAAGGGCTTTTTAGTCAGCAGGTGTTGAATCCTGCTAGGACTAGTATCTTCCCTTCAAGGCAGCAAGTTCCCTTCTGGCCCAGGGTATATCTAGAAATGTCATCCAGGAGCTAGGGCCTGCAAAGGGGGCCTCACAACCCTGCCTGGTGCTCTACCCTACTGTGGCTGAGCTGGTGTTGAGGTTTCAAGACAAGGTCTTCTTTACTGTTCCCTCTCCTCTCCTCAAGAAGAAGGAAGGAGTCTCTCCTGAAGCTGTGAGCTATGCCTCCTGGGGTTGGGGGAGGGGTGATGCAAGCACTCCCTTGGTCATCCCAACTGGTATCTCAATTAAGTCCACTGGCTCTGAGCCCAGGACAGCACCAAGATCTGCCCAGGAACTGTAATCCTTGTGACTTACATTGCCTTTCAAATTCATTTAGGGCCCCAGAGGTTTAGCCTGCTGTGATGGCGCTAGCTGGAACTCAGGTTCCAACTGCTGGAAGGGGTGATCCCCCCTGGCTAGGGGTGATCTAAATGCTCCCTCCAAGTGTGCCAGCTGAGTTCTGCTCCATGTTTCTTTCCACTGTGAAAGGGCAGTACTGAGTTCCAAAAGAAAATCCCATGATCACTGTGCTCTCCCTTCTCCAAATACACAGATTCTCTCTCCACACCACACAGCTGCTGCCAGGGGGTGGGGGAGCATCCCTGGCAGCAGGGGATATAGGGGATTCAAGATTTTCTTTCCTACCCTCTTACAGTACCTCTTTCTTTAATATAATGTTAAAATCAGTTACTGTGATCACTCATCTGATTTTTGGTTCTTATGAAGTACTTTTTTGGTGTAGGTAGTTGTTCAATTTGGTGTTCCTGTGGAGGTGACAATTGCTGAAGGCTTCTAATCAGCCATCATGGCCCACCTACCCCAACAAGTCCATTCTTGAAGGGAGAACTCAGTGGTGCACCTTAACGTTCATCGCAGTTCATCTTGAGCTATTTGAATCCACTTCTTTATATATGTCTGGGAAGCAGCTCTTCTGCCATTCTGGTGGGCCTCTCTTTCTGGGGCACTCTTTTATTTTTATTTTTTTCTTTTCTTTTTAAATAGAGACAGGGTCTTGCTATGTTGCCCAGATTGGTCTCAAACTCCTGGGCTCAAGTGATCCTCCCACCTCAGCCTCCAAAGTACTGAGATTACAGACATGAGCCACTGCTCCTGGCCTCAGGGGCACTCTTAGAAGAGGGAGTTTAGTGGGATAAATAATCTCCATCACTGCTGTAGGTCTTAGGGCCCCAAATGACACTCAGTGTTTACCTCCTCCACTTGTAAAATTGGGGTTATGGTATATCACTTATTTCATAGAGGTATTGCTAAATTCCAGGAAATAATGCAAAGCACACTGAACCACTGGGAAGAGCCCAATGAAACACAGCCATTATAATTTTTAGTATTATAAAACTGGATCAGGCTGTACATCATATTTTTTAAGACATGTAGTGTTGGATATCAGATCACATCCTATCCTCCTTTTAAAATGTTTTCTATTTCTCTTTCTGGGTTCACATAGAGGAAGTTAGCTATACAGTGTTTAGATTCAAATCTCTGGAGAGGGGGCCTGGTATTTTCTCTGCATACACAGCACTTCTTATTTTTAATGTGCTTGCATTTCTTCTTGGAACTAAAGGATATGGCAAACACAATAGGGACTGTGTGAGGCAGGCTGAGTGTGTGCAGGGATATGCGTCGTTATCACTCTCTCAGTATCTCACATAATGTCAGGCTTTCCAGCCACCTCTACCCTAGCCCTAGTGGGTGGGGCTGGCTATAAAGAGGAGCCTTATGCTGGCAGATGTTAGATGTTGGTTGACTTTGCATAATCCCTAGCTAAATATTGTCTCTTATAATAAACATAGGTATCTTGGATTTAAACTGAGCAGCCATACTCTGTGAAGGATCAAACTGGCTTCTAAGGAAGGAAATGGTGAGGCCAAGAACTCCAGAGAAAAGAGCTCCTTTCTAACATCTTATGCCAAAACCTAAGGGCAGTGGTTTTCAGACTGGAGTTTGCAACTCATCAGTGGATTACAAAATCATTTTAGTAGGCGGTGGCCAGGCTTTTAAAAATATGAACTAGAGGGAAAAAGAAACATGAACAAGAGAAATATAAAATATCAGCATGCATTTAACTCAGTACAATAGTCCTCCCTTATCTGCAGTTTCACTTTCCATGGTCAACCATGGTCCAGAAATCTTAAATGGCAAATTACAGAAATAAACAATTCATAAGTTTTAATTGTGCACCAGTCTGATGATGAAATCTTGCACTGCCCTGCTCTGTCCTGCCTGGGAAGTAAATCTTCCCTTTGTCAGTATATCCACATTGCATACACTACCTACCCATTAGTCACTTAGGTATCTAGGTTATCAGATCGACTGTCGTGGTATCACAGTGCTTGTGTTCAAGTAACCACTATTTTATTTAATAATGGCCTCAAAGTGCAACACTAGGGATGCTGGGCAATTTGGATATGTCAAAGTGAAGCTGTAAAGTACTTCATTTAAGTGAAAAGGTAAAAGTCCTCAATTTAGGGAATGAAAAATAAATCATATGTAGGTTGGAGGTTCTACAGTAAAAATGAACCTTCAATTCATGAAATTGTGAATGATATATTATTTTATTACTAGTTATTGTTAATCTTTTACTGTATCTAATTTACACATTAAACTTTATCATAGGTATGTATGTATAGAAAAAGCAAATGTATATGGGTTCAATACTATCCTCAGTCTTAGGCATCCACTTGGGCTTTTGGAATGTATCCCTCACAGATAAGTGGTGAGGACTTGCAGTCTCATATATTGTTTTATAAACCTTTTCATTTATACATGTATTTTTTCTGGGACACAATAAAAACAGTGTATATCAGGTTGTATGTCTGTCTAATATGCACTGCTCTAGGGGAAAGATATTTAAAGCAAGAACCATCACCCTGATACTCTTACCTCAGAAGCTTTACTTTTTTTTCCTTACTTTTGATCAGGAATGATTTGAGGCATTGCCCTTGTTTCTATTTCATTCACCTTCTATTCATTATGCTTGGGCTGATCAGGAAGGAATGCATTTTATTTTTGTACCTCCCATTCTCTTTCTTATTCCCAGGGTGTTTCCCTGGTGGGCTAAGAAGGCTAACCTGCTTCATTTATGTCCTCTACCAGGCAAAGCAGTCAAGAGTGAGTTAGGCTGCTGAGTTCTGGGAGGGTGTTGGAACAGGCTTTTCGTCTTAGATGGGTGGAGCCAGTGAAGAAATTACTGGAAATCTCATTTGGATTCTCAAATCTAAGAAGCCAGGCAGAAACCTGGAGCCAATGTGCAGAGGCAAACAGTGTTAGAAACAAATGTGGGAGATGAGTTGATCTTCTGGTATTGAGACGGGATGTGGGGAGGCACAAGAGAAGAATTTCTCAAGCGAAATTCCCAAGAATCCCTCATGATTTGAAGAGAACAGCTGAAAAGTTACAAGTAAGTTATTTCTTTACTGACTTACAGGTTTTAAATATGCCCAAAAAGAGACAATAGGAGTGTGGTGTGGGCTACAGAGTGTCCAGTTCTAAATTATATAGCTAACAACTATGCATTTCAATGTATATAAATTTTACTTTAAAATGATAATAATTGAGTAAGGGTGGAAAGTGTGTGGAGGTACACATGGGTCAGGAATGGCAGACTGGATGGTATATGGAGATTCGTTATTGTCTTTACTTGGGATTTGAAATTTTCTAAAGTGCAAACTTGAAAAAAGTCTCAAAATAGCTTTAATGCTCTTCCTTGTTGTTAATCCAACCATGGGCTGATATTACCTTTTTTTTTTCCATAACCTCAGCCTAGCATGGAAGCAATGAATGGGTTACACTGTTTCCACATTCTTGGTTCCTCTCAGCAGCCAAGTCCTGAAGGTTGCAAAAACCATGATTTCCACACTGGGCAATCAGAAAGGATCCAAGGGATAGACACAGTGGCTTTGTATCTGAAATATTTATCAAAGCTGGCATTTGTCTATTGACCCCATAAATCTCTCTAATGTCAGGGACCTTCTCAAGAGCCTGCAAAGATAAGAGACTTCTGCTTGTTATTTCAGCTGTGTGTGGATAGTTACAGAGACAAAAAGACTGAACCTAGGAAGGAATCCTGGGAGTCCAGCAAGATGGCCAGATAGAAACACAGTAGCTCCAATATGCAGTTCCCAGTGAGAGCAACACAGAATATGGGTGATCTCCGCATTTCCAACTGAGATACTAGGTTCATCTCACTGGGACTGGTTAGACAGTGGGTGCAGCCCGAGGAGGGCAAGATGAAGTAGGGTAGGGCTTCGCCTCGCCTGGGAAGCACAAGGGGTGGGAGAACTCCCTCTCCTAGCCAAGGGAAGCCATTAGGGACTTTTCCCAGCACTCTGGCACTCTGGCTCAGATACTACACTTTTCCCACGGTCTTCATAACCCACAGACCAGGAGATTCCCTCCTGTGCCTACAACACCAGCATCCTGGGTTTCCAGCACAAAACTGGGTGGTTGTTTAGGAAGACACTGAGCTAGCTGCTGCAGTTTTTTTTGGTTGTTGTTGTTTTGTTTTCATAACCCAGTGGTGCATGGAACACCAGTGAGACAGAACCGCTCATTCCCCTGCAAAAGGGGGGTGAAGCCAGGGAGCCAAGTGATCTGGCTCTGCAGGTCCCTCCCCCATGAAGACCAGCAAGCCAAGATCCACTGGCTTGAAATTCTTGCAGCCAGCACAGAAGTCTGAGCTTGACCTGGGACATCTGAGCTCAGTGCAGGGAGGGGCGTCTGCCATTGCTGAGGCTTGGGTAGGTGGTTTTAATCTCACCTGTGTAAACAGTCTCCAGGAAGTTTACACAGTGACTGGGCGGACCCCATAGCAGCTCAGGAAGGCCACTGCAGGCAGATTGTGCCACTAGACCCCCTCCTTGCTGGGCAGGGCACCTCTGAAAAAAGGCAGCAGCCCATCAGGGACTTATAAATAAAGCCCCCAACATCCTGGGACAGAGCAACTGGGAAAAGGGGCAGTTGTGGGTACAATTTCAGCAGACTTAAATGTCCCTGCTTGGCAGCTCTGAAGGGAACAACGGATCTCCCAGCACAGCACTTGAGCTCTGATATAGGACAGACTGCCTCCTTAAGTGGCTCCCTGGCCCCTGTGTCTCCTGACTGGGAGACACCTCCCAGCAGGGGCTGACAGACACCTCATACAGGAGCTGGTATCTGGCAGCTACCCTTCTGGGACAAAGCTACCAAAGGAAAGAACAGGCAGCAATCTTTGCTGTTCTGCAGGCCCCTGCTGGTGATTCCTAGGTAAGCAAGGTCTGGAACGGACCTCCAGCAAACTCCAGCAGACCTGCAGCAGAGGGGCCTGACTGTTAGAAGGAAAACTAACAAACAGAAAGAAATAGTTTCAACATCAACAGAAAGGATATCCACTCAGAGACCCCACCCAAAGTTCACCAACTTCAAAGACCAAAGAAAGATATATCCACAAAGATGGGAAGAAACCAGCACAAAAAGGCTGAAAATTCCAAAACCAGAATGCCTCTTCTCCTCCAAGGGATCACAACTCCTCACCACCAAGGGAACAAAACTGGATGAAGAACGAATTTGATGAATTGACAGAAGCAGGCTTCAGGAGGTGGGTAATAATAAACTTCTCTGAGCTAAAGGAGCATGTTCTAACCCAATACAAAGAAGCTAAGAAACTTGAAAAAAGGTTAGATGAAATGATAACTAGAATAACCAGCGTAGAGAAGAACATAAATGACCTGATGGAGCTGAAAACCACAGCATGAGAACTTCATGAAACATAAAGTTTCCATTGCTGAATCAATCAAGCAGAAAAAAGGATATCAGAGATTGAAGATCAACTCAATGAAATAAAATGAGAGGCAAGATTAGAGAAAAAAGAGTAAAAAGAAATGAACAAAGCCTCTAAAAATTGTAAGATTATGTAAAAAGACCAAATCTACGTTTGATTGGTGTTTGACAAGAAGAATGAAACCAAGTTGGAAAACACTCTTCAGGATATTATCCAGAACTTCCCCAACCTAGCAAAGCAGACCAACATTCAAAATCAGGAAATACTGAGAACACCACAAAAATATTCCTCAAGAAGAGCAACCCCAAGACACATAATCGTCAGATTCACCAGGGTTGAAGTGAGGGAAAAAATGCTAAGGGCAGCCAGAGAGAAAGGTCAGGTTACCCAAAAACGGAAGCCCATCAGACTCACAGTGGATCTCTCGGCAGAAACCCTACAAGCCAGAAGACAGTGGGGACCAATATTCAACTGCCTGGTAGAAGGCCTCTCTGGCCCCATCCCCCAGCCACATGGAAGGAGCTTAACCTCCTTATGTGACTCGGCACAATGCCCCCGACTGAAGGAACTCCAGCCCCTTCCGCCTAGCAACCACCTAACCAATCATCACCCACCACCCCTGCTCTCCCACCGCCCCAGGCCCTCTGCCCCTATAAAACCGACCAAACAAGGAAAGCGCGCGTGATTCATCCCCGTCCGTCTGAGTCACCCGGAGATCCCAATAAAGTCGGTACCGGCCACCACGCGTCCTGCCTCGTGTCTACTGGGTGCCTGCCTCCGAGGGTTGGGGTCCCACAACCAGGGGTCGCACAAGTGGTGCCGAAACCCGGGAGGTTTGGGCTGCCGGCCCAGCCACAGCCCCCTCCCCTTGGCGACCTCTCTGAATCCGGCTTCTCTGCACTCCAATTAAGGTAAGTTCGTTCCTTTTTCCTTACCTTTCCTTCCCCGTGGTGTGCACTGTGGTCCCTCCCAACCCCAAGTCCACGGACCTGTCGCCAAGCGCCGGCCGGCCCGAGCAGGGTCCTCCAACCAGGCTCCAGGAGCCTTTTGGGAACCGCCAGACAGGGGACGCCCTCTCTGACTCTTCCCTCCTCCAAATCTCTGGGTACTTGCAGCATAAGGGGGACGCCTCTTCCTGCATTTACTCAGCCGTTGGCAGGGAAATTACTGCTGCCCACGCCACAGGGAACGCGGAGTCTAAAATACCCCCTAACTCCCCTCTTGGGTGTTTATTGCACAATTTCTCCGAATTGGGATACTCGCAAACTCTGAGACGCAAAAAACTCATTTTCTTGTCTCAAGTGGCATGGCCCCAGTATCGGCTCGATAACCAGTCACATTGGCCCCCGACTGGCACTTTCGATTCCAATGTCCTTCACGACCTTGATAATTTCTGCCGCCGTACAGGCAAAGACCGCGAGGTGCCTTATGTACAGGCTTTTTGGGATCTCCGTACCCACCTGGACCTTTGTTCCACTTGCTCTACACACCAGGTTCTTTTAGCCCAAGTTCCTCGCAAAAATTCCTCCGCTATTTCTATTACTTCTCCCCTGCCTTACTCAACGCAGGAGGATCTGCCTGACCATCTGTCTCCTCCCGCCAACCCCAGCCGCCAGCTACCACCAGTCGTTAGCCCTTCCCCCACTCCCTCCGCGCTTCCCGCCTTGGAGACTCCACCTCCCTTTGTTTCCCCAGCAGCCGCTCCTTCTGCGCCTCCCGCCTTAGAGGCCCCACCTCCTCTTACTTCCCCAGTGGCAGCCCATACCCGCTCACACCAGCCCACTCTCCTGGCACCGCTCCGCGAGGTGGCTGGAGCGGAAGGTTTGGTTAGAGTGCATGTCCCCTTCTCCCTCCAGGATCTGTCACAAATCGAGCGCAGGCTCGGCTCTTTTTCAGCTGACCCCTCTACTTACATCAAAGAGTTCCAGTACCTCACCCAGGCTTACAGCCTTACTTGGCACGATATACGTGTCATCTGCACTTCCACCCTCACTGCTGAGGAACACGAGCGCATCCTCATGGCAGCCAGGCACCAAGCAGACAGGGACCATGCCATAAATCCCAATCAAATCCCTGTGGGTACTGAAGTTATTCCCAATGTGGACCCCCAGTGGGACTACCAAACTGGCCACAGGTCCGACACACCCCAACAGGACCGCATGATCCAGTACCTTCTTAGAGGTATGGATATAGTCTCTAACAAAGTCGTCAATTATGACAAACTCAGGGAGATCACTCAAAGGGCAGACGAAAACCCCACCCTTTTCCTTGGTCGCTTGCAAGAAGCGCTAGTTCGCTATACTTGACTAGACCCTGCGTCCCAGAATGGGGCCACTGTCCTAGCCTCCCATTTCATTTCCCAATCTGCCCCTGATATCAGGAAAAAACTAAAGAAGGTAGAGGAGGGTCCGGAAACCCCCATACAAGACCTGGTGAAAATGGCCTTTAAAGTTTTTAACGCCAGGGAGTTTTTAACAGTTTTTAACAGCTGAGGCAGCCCGCCAAGCCCGAATGAAGCAAAAGGTCACTTTGCTAGCTGCCGCTCTGAGGCCGG
>NW_016107361.1:234881-242869 GCF_001604975.1 Cebus imitator | reverse complement strand
AGTGCGCCTCCACCTCCTGGAAGTCCTGCATGGGATGCACCTGGGGCACCTGTAAAAAGCATTTAAAGTCCTCAAGTCCTAGCAATCCTTCTCCCCTTACCTCTACACCGACTGGACTTTCGCTACACATTTCCGACCCCGGGGATGCCCGATGGACCTCCCCTCAAAAAGCAGCCCTTTATAACTCGGTTGATACAAGTTATCCCTCCTCACACTTGTACATATGGCGGGCATACGTCTGCGCAACCCCCCAGGTTCACTCCGACATTAAACAACAAGAACAAACCCTCAACAATCAGTTAAGCTCGCCAAAATCCTCGTCCCCATTTTCCTGGCTCACTTTCTTAAGGGAAGGACTTAGAGTCCCTAACGCCTCCGGGCTAACTGACCTCACCTCATGTTTCATGTGTGCCGTATTGGGCCAAACGCCTTTTGTTGCTGTCCCCTATCCCATCCCTCCAAACATCAACACCTCGGCCTCTACTTCTTCCTTCTCCCCCGTCAAGGAGATAAATCTCTACACTCCACCTGAGTTAACGCAGCTGCCAATATGTTACTCCTTAGGCCAAAACTTCACTAGCTGTAACAAAACTTTTCCAGTAACTACCAACTTAACTGCTCCACAAGGAACATTCTTTTGGTGTAACAACACCTTGTCAAAAACCCTCCACAAGGGCCAGCCACCAACCCTTTTATGCCTCCCTGTAACCCTTGTCCCCCGATTAACTGTCTACTCACCAGCAGAATACCAAATGCTCCAAGCGCCTCACCACCGTTCCCGGAGAGCCGCATTCCTGCCTTTAGCTGTAGGCCTATCCCTTGCCAGTTCGGCAGTAGCTGCTGGGTTGGGAGGAGGAGCGCTAGCCCAAACCCACTCCGGAATAACCCAACTTGCCTCTCAATTACAGGCTGCCATTGAAAACTCTGCTGAATCCCTTGCATCCCTCCAAAGACAAATCACCTCTGTTGCTCAGGTTGCGTTACAGAATCGAAGGGCCCTAGACCTGCTCACTGCTGGACAAGGAGGCACCTGCATCTTCTTGCAAGAAGAGTGCTGCTACTATATTAATGAATCTGGCCTGGTGGAAACCAGAATCGAAAACCTACAGAAGATCAGAACCAACTTGCAAAATCAGAAGTTTTCAGCCGATGCCACAGCGTGGTGGTCTTCCTCTATGTATACCCTCTTATCCCCGTTAATCGGGCCCCTAGTAATTGTCTGTTTGCTTTTACTCATTGCCCCTTGCTTCTTACAGTTCCTACAGCGGCGCTTCCAAGAACTCACNTGCTACTATATTAATGAATCTGGCCTGGTGGAAACCAGAATCGAAAACCTACAGAAGATCAGAACCAACTTGCAAAATCAGAAGTTTTCAGCCGATGCCACAGCGTGGTGGTCTTCCTCTATGTATACCCTCTTATCCCCGTTAATCGGGCCCCTAGTAATTGTCTGTTTGCTTTTACTCATTGCCCCTTGCTTCTTACAGTTCCTACAGCGGCGCTTCCAAGAACTCACGCGGGTCACCATCCATCAAACGATGCTCCAACCAGTGGCTAGCCCCGAGCAGCCGGAAAGTTTCCTTCTCCAGCCAGCCTAAACTCCTACCCCTGCCCCTCGCCGCCCCAAGCCAGCGGGAAGTAGCCAGAGGACTATCGCCGCCCCTTTTCCTCTTTAAGGAGTTGGGAATGTCTGGTAGAAGGCCTCTCTGGCCCCATCCCCCAGCCACATGGAAGGAGCTTAACCTCCTTATGTGACTCGGCACAATGCCCCCGACTGAAGGAACTCCAGCCCCTTCTGCCTAGCAACCACCTAACCAATCATCACCCGCCACCTCTGCTCTCCCACCGCCCCAGGCCCTCTGCCCCTATAAAACCGACCAAACAAGGAAAGCGCGCGCGATTCATCCCCGTCCGTCTGAGTCGCCCGGAGATCCCAATAAAGTCGGTACCGGCCACCACGCGTCCTGCCTCGTGTCTACTGGGTGCCTGCCTCCGAGGGTTGGGGTTCCACAACCAGGGGTCGCACATCAACATCCTTAAAGAAAAGAACTTTCAACCCAGAATTTCATAACCAGCCAAACTAAATTTCATAAGCAAAAGAGAAATAAAATCCTTTACTGACAAGCAATTGCTGAGAGATTTTGTCACCACTAGGCTTGCCTTACAAGAGCTCCTGAAGGAAGCACTAAACATGGAAAGGAACAACGAGTACCAGCCACTGAAGAAACCTATCAAATGGTAAAGACCATTGACACAATGGAGAAACTGCATCAACTAACAGGGCAAAATAACCAGCTAGCATCAAAATGGCAGATCAAATTCACACATAACAATATTAACCTTAAATGTAAATGGGCTATATTCCCCAATTAAAAGACACAAACTGGCAAATTGGATAAAGAGTCAAGACCCATGAGTGCACTGTATTCAGAAGACCCATCTCACGTGCAAAGATGCACATAGGCTCAAAATAAAGGGATAGAGTAACATTTACCAAGCAAATGGAAAGCATAAAAAGCAGGGGTTGCAATCCTAGTCTCTGATAAAACAGACTTTAAACCAGCAAAGATCAAAAGAGACAAAGAAGGGTATTACATAATGGTAAAGGGATCAATGCTAAATATATATGCACCCAATACAGGAGCACCCAGATACATAAAGCAAGTTCTTAATGACCTATAAAGGGACCTCAGGCCGGGTGTGGTGGCTCACGCCTGTAATCCCAGCACTTTGGGAGGCCAAGGCAGGTGGATCATGAGGTCAAGAGATCGAGACTATCCTGGTCAACATGGTGAAACCCCATCTCTACTAAAAATACAAAAATTCAGCTGGGCATGGTGGCGTGTGCCTGTAATCCCAGCTACTCAGGAGGCTGAGGCAGGAGAATTGCCTAAACCCAGGAGGCGGAGGTTGTGGTGAGCCGAGATCACACCATTGCACTCCAGCCTGGGTAAAAGAGCTAAACTCCATCTCAAAAAAAAAAAAAAAAAAGGGACTTAAGACTCCCAGACAATAATCGTGGAAGGCGTTAACACCCCATTGTCAGTATTAGAAAGATCAACGAGACAGAAAATTAGCAAAGATATCCAGGACTTCAACTCAGATCTGGACCAAGCAAACTTAATAGATATCTACAGAACTCTCCACCCCAAATCCACAGAATATACATTCTCAGCAGTACATTGTACTTATTCTAAAATTGACCACATAATTGGAAGTAAAACACTCCTCAGCAAATACAAAAGAACAGAAATCATAACAAATAGTTTCTCAGATCACAGTGCAATCAAATTAGAACTCAGGATTAAGGAACTCCAGTCAAAACTGCACAACAACATGAAAACTGAGCAACCTACTCCTGAATGACTACTGGATAAATAATTAAGTGAAGACACAAACAAAGATGTTCTTTGAACCAATGAGAATGAAGACACAATCTACGATAATCTCTGGGACACATTTAAAGCAGTGTCTAGAGGGAAATTTATAGCACTAAATGCCCACAAGAGAAATGAGGAAATATTTAAAATATTTAATCCTAATATCATCATGATTAAAAGAACTAGAGGAGCAAGATCAAACAAATTTAAAGCTAGCAGAAGACAAGAAATAACTAAGATCAAAGTAGAACTGAAGGAGATAGGGACAAAAAAAAAAACTCTTTAAAAATATCAATAAATCCAGGAGATGGTTTTTTGAAAAGATCAACAAAATAGATAGACTAAAATAGATAGCCAGACTAATAAAGAAAAGAGAGAAGAATCAAATAGATGCAATGAAAAATTATAAAGGAGATATTACCACTGATCCCACAGAAATACACACTACCATCAGAGAATACTATAAACACCTCTATCAAATAAACCAATAAATCTAGAAGACATAGATACATTTCTATACACTTATACCCTCCTAAGAATAAACCAGGAAGAAATCAAATCCCTGAATAGACCAATAACAAGGTCTGAAATTGAGGCAGCAATATAATAGCCTGCCAACCAAAAAAAGTCCAGGACCAGATGGGTTCACAGCAGAATTGTACCAGAGGTACAAAGAGGAGCTGGTACCATTACTTCTGAAACTACTGCAAACAATAAAAAAAGAGGGAATCCTCCCTAAATAGAACCAAAGACAAAAACCACATTGATTACCACGATTATCTCAATAGATGCAGAGAAGGCCTTCAACAAAATTCAACAGCCCTTTATGCTAAAAACTCTAAATAAGCTAGGTATTGATGGAATGTATCTCAAAATAATAAGAGCTATTTATGACAGACCCACAGCCAATATCATACTGAATGGATAAAAACTGGAAACATTCCCTTTGAAAACTGGTACAAGACAAGGACCCTCTCTCTCATCACTCCTATTCAACATACTATTGGAAGTTCTGGCCAGGGCGATCAGGCAAGAAAAAGAAATAAATGGTATTTAACCAGGAAAAGAAAAGAGGAAGTCAAATTGTCTCTATTTGAAGACAACGTGATTGCATATTTAGAAGCCGCCATTGTCTCAGCCCACAATTTCCTTAAACTGATAAGCAACTTCAGCAAAGTCTCAGGATACAAAAATCAATGTGCAAAAATCACAAGCATTCCTATACACCAATAACAGACTTAAAGAGAGCCACATTAAGAATGAACTGCCATTCACAATCGCTACAAAGACAATAAAATACTTACGAATACAACTAACAAGGAATGTGAAGGATGTCTTCAAAGAGAACTATAAATCACTGATCAAGGAAGTCAGAGACGGCACAAACAGATGGAAAAACCTTCCATTCTTATGGTTAGGAAGAATCAATATTGTGAAAATGGCCATACTGCCCAAAGTAATTTATAGATTCAATGCTATCCCCATCTAGCTACCATTGACTTTATTCACAGAATTGAAAAGAAAACACCTTAAATTTCATATCAAATCAAAAAAGAGCCCACATAGCCAAGACAGTCCTAAGCAAAAAAACAAAGCTGAAGGCATCACACTACCTGACTTCAAACTATACTACAAGGCTACAGTAACCAAAACAGCATGGTACTACTACCAAAACAGAAATATAGACTAATGGAACAGAACAGAGGCCTCAGAAATAACGCTACACAGCTACAACCATCTGATCTTTTACAAACCTTACAAAAACAAGCAATGGGGAAAGGATTCCCTATTTAATAAATGGTGTTGGGAAAACTGGCTAGCCATATACGAAACTGGATCCCTTCCTTACACCGTATACAAAAATTAACTCCAGATGGATTAAAGATTGAAACATAGGACCTAACACCGTAAAAACCCTAGAAGAAAACGTAGGCAATACCATTCAGATCATAGGCATGGGAAAGGACTTCATGACTTAAACACCAAAAGCAATGGCAACAAAAGCCAAAATAGACAAATGAGATCTAATTAAATGCCAGAGCTTCTGTACAGCAAAAGAAACTATCATCAGAGTGAAGCAGCAACCCACAGAATGAGAAAAAATTTTTGCAATCTACCCATCTGACAAAGGGCTAATATCCAGAATCTACAAAGAACTTAAACAAATTTACAAAAAAAAAAAAAAAGAAAAATACAAACAACCCTATCAAAAAATGGGGGAAGGATATGAACAGACACTTCTCAAAAGAAGACATTTATGCAGCCAACAAACATATGAAAAAAGCTCATCATCACTGGTCATTAGAGAAATGCAAATCAAAACCACATTGAGATACCATCTCATGCCAGTTAGAATAGCGATCATTAAAAAATCAGGTGACAACAGATGCTGGAGAGGATATGGAAAAATAGGAACACTTTTACTTATTATGTTTATGTTGGTGGGAGTGTAAATTACTTCAACCATTGTGTAAAACAGTATGGCGATTCCTCAAGGATCTAGAAATAGAAATATCATGTGATCCAGCAATCCCAATTATGGGATATAATCAAAGGATTATAAATCATTCTATTATAAAGACACATGCACATGTACGTTTATTGCAGCACTGTTCACAATAGCAAAGACTTGGAACCAATCCAAATGCCCATCAATGATAGACTGGTTAAAGAAAATGTGGCACATATATGCCATGGAATACTATGCAGCCATAAAAAAGGATGAGTTCATGTCCTTTGCAGGGACATGGATGAAGCTGACAACCATCATTCTCAGCATACTGACACAAGAACAGAAAACCAAACACCACATGTTCTCACTTATAAGTGGGTATTGAATAATGAGAACACATGGACACAGGGAGAGAAACATCACATACTGAGGCCTTTTGGGAGGTGGGGGGCTAGGGAGGGATAATAGGGGTTGGAGGGGATAGGGGTGGGATCGAATTAGGAGAAATACCTAACGTAGATGACGAGGTGATGGATGCAGCAAATCACCATGGCATGTGTATAGCTATGTAAAAAACCTGCATGCTCTGCACATGTACCCCAGAACTTAAAGTATAATAATAATAATAATAACTACTCAAAAAAGAGAGACTGAACCTACCTAGAGTTTGCCTGCTTTTGTGAATTATGAATACAGAAGTAGGGTGGCAACAGCTTGCAATTCAACATACAATGTTTGCTTGAAAGGGAAGCCACAAACCAATTTTTGAGACCCAACACAGCACGAAATGTGCAAAAGCAATTGCCTAAGGCTCATAAATTAAAGCCTTGCTGGTGAGGAAGTGGGTTGCTTAACCACCTCTTTGCTAACTGGTCTAGACTGAGGGTGTGCTGCCAGAAGCTGATCTTGATATTTAATGATATGGGGCAGAACTGGAACACTGATGTGAAATGGTGTCATAAAAAGTATTTCAGTCTTAGGTCTTCAGGTAACTACACAGTATCTGGCAATACACCCAGCCAAGCTATACTTTCATTTCTTCATTTGTAAAATGATCCAATTGAATTCCAAAGGTTCCTTCAATTTCTAAAATTCTATGATTTATTTGCCATAGTTAAAATTTCACTTGCTCATTACTTTGGAGAATTACTTGTAAGTCAAAATTGTCCTCTGCTCATGTGCTCCATAATTCTTGACAAGCATTAGTCTCACAAGCAGAGAGTAGTGACCACTTCCATGCAGTGATTCAGAGCATAATGAGATGTAATCCTGTTTGCAAACCCCTCACTAGCTATAGCGTTTCTGGAAATTTCCAGAAATCTACAAGAGATTTATTTCTTTGCATTTTGGAGATTTCTCTTTAAGACTCCCTTGTTAAAGTGGAAATGTCCCTGGAAGACTACTCAGTCCTTAGTACTGATTGAAAACTTTGTGGGAATAGTCCATTAGATGGATCTTACAGGCCAGAGGGCAGGAAGGGGCTGAAGAAGCATGTGGAGGCATCAATGTGACTTCAGTGCACCTCTTGGGGCCCCAATACTATGTGTGAAGGACCAGTCATCACAGGAAAGGGACGATAAGGGGATTATGTTTGGGGGATAGTTTGGAGACTTGAGTCAGGTGATGTCCACTTGCATCTTAGCAAACAATTCTGAAGCCCCTGACATCTCTGTTATGAATGTTTGTGTCCCTTACTCCTCTAATTCATATATTAAAGCCCTAACTTCCAATGTGAAGGTACTTGAGGATGGGGAGGTAATTAGTATTAGATAAGGTTATGAGTGTGAGACACTCAAGGCAGGATTGGTGCCTTTTTAAGAGGAGACATAAGAGAGCAAGCTGTCTGAGCACAAGCATCAAGAAAAGGGCTTGTGAGGCTGAGTGCGGTGGATCATGCCTGCAATCCCAGCACTTTGGGATGCTGAGGCGGGCAGATCATGAGGTAAGGAGATCAAGACCATCCTGGCTAACATGGTGAAACCCCATGCACTAAAAGTACAAAAAATTAGTTGGGTGTTGTGGCACACACCTGTAATTCCAGCTACTTGAGAGCCCGAGGCAGGAGAATTGCTTGAACCCAGGAGGTGGAGGTTGCAGTGAGCTGAGTTCGTGCCACTGCACTCCAGCCAAGGTGTCAGAGTGAGATTCTGTCTAAA
>NW_016107361.1:193291-233531 GCF_001604975.1 Cebus imitator | reverse complement strand
AGTGCTCCATTGCTTAGAAAATTCTTCCCTGTGAGTTTTCCAAACGTTTTCTTCCTATTTTCCTATGCAATCCTTTAAAATTGTATCTCCTTGAAAAAACAAACAAGCAAGACTTCCTGGAAGAGATGGTTTCCCTCCTCTTTT
Source organism: Cebus imitator (assembly GCF_001604975.1). Classification (NCBI taxonomy): domain Eukaryota; kingdom Metazoa; phylum Chordata; class Mammalia; order Primates; family Cebidae; genus Cebus; species Cebus imitator. The sequence goes on along the minus strand of NW_016107361.1, from coordinate 233,387 downwards.
CAGTCATCCCCAATATGAGACAGCAATTGCTCAGTGAGTTACACAATGTATTTGCTGATCTACTGTGTTCACATTTTTGGGCTGAGGTTTTAGTGTTTGGGAGATTGTTTAAGGGTGTTCTAGATGTTTTTGAGGCACATTCTATAAAAATAGTCATTTAAATGTTAAGCTCCAAGATCTAACAGACTGTGTCTACTTACATTTTTTATATATGGGTGTTGAATAAAGTAGTGTTTGATATTTTTTGTAATGAGTGGGATACCCTATCACATGAGAGTGGGTAAGAAGAGAAAGAATAGAAAGTAGTTGATAGCATCTTCCAGAGTCTTATTTTTATAATTTTAAAATATGAACATTGCCTTCTATTAACCTCATTGCTGCCATCTTCCTTATTAAAATGGAAATGTCCCCGGAAGGCATTACTACTATTATTACAATACTTCATAGAAACTGTTTATGAAAATCAATGATGGTCAAGACCTAGAACCATAAGCAAAAGATAGTTTTCTAGTGTCACCTTGTGGCTAACCATATTAACACACATTTAAGCTGATGATTACTACATAGGGTAGATACATACAGGGTATAGAAAAAGATCAATTTTTTGATATATATATGTATATAACATATATAAAATGATAGCACTGAAAGTAGTTTTACAATTACTTGAAGTTTTATGGAAAAATTTTATTCCATAAGTAGATTTAGCTATGAAATGACTTAGTTTCTCTGTAATTAAGCTCAGTTAATTCAGGGACTGTCACTCTTCCCTAGGCTTGCTTCTAAGTTCGAGAGGAAGCAACTTCCTCCAGAAAGGGTTTCTGATCCTTCGTGGTCAAACAACACAGGTCACCATTAAGTCATTCATTGCTTATTCTCAACTGTGCGACTCCTTCAGGTCTGGCATATCTCTCTGCCAATTCTGGATACCTCTTGGGCACCAGGAACCCTCTGCTGCTCTATACCACACTGAGTCCCACCTGCCTAGGCACACCACAACCACCACTCTTTCCTGGGCTGCCTCTCTGAGCTTCCCTTGGGAAAAGTAGCAAAGACCATTCTGTTTTAGGATCTCCCACACCATTCAGGGTTTTATTTTGTTCTCCCCAAGGGAAGCAGGGCTCAGGATCCTTTTTGGCAACTCACTGGCATATTATGTTACTTCTTCCAGTTCTAGGGAAGTGAAATCAACTTAAGACAATATTCCCCCAAACAATAAACCCTAAATGATGTGGTTGAACAAGAGAGAAAGGGATGGAAGCTGGCAAAGTAGGGGTAATGAGGGGGCAAAGAGTGGAAGGAAATATCCCTAGCATCAACAATAAAATCATGTTGGTTATAATTTAAGACTATATTACTCTACCAGGCCAACTTTATAGATGAGAAGAGAGCAGTTTCCAGACCACTGTGCTGTGGCATGCCCATATGTCACAAGTTGTTTACAGGCATATCAAGATGTTGATGGCCCCAGTTCTTAGGCAACTGGGTAGAAACAGGAACTGGTGAAGCCAGTTTTCCCAGCCCTTCCACTTCTGGCCAAGATCAGCCTTATCATTGTCCCAATATGTTAGTCAGAATAAGCTAACTCTTCATATCAGTTACCTACTGCTGTGTAATACACCCAACCTAAAACTTAGTGGCTTAAAGCAATATTGCTTATGTGATCTGTGAGTCACCAGTTTGGATTATGTTTAGCTAGGTACTTCTGCTAATCTTGCTTTGGGCTGCTTACAGAGTTGTAGTCAACCAGCAGCTTTTCTGAGACTAGACTTTCCAATAAGGCCTTTTTCACGTCTTGCCCTTGGTGCTGGTGGATGATTGGGCCATAGTTGTCAGTGGGCTAGCCTAAGCTTCTTTGCTTTGGGGAAGAAGAATTCCCAGCAGCAGAACAGGGTAATCTGTAATGCACAAATACCTTTCAAGCTCCTGTTTATCTCATATTTGTTGATGTCCCAATGGCCAAAGCAAGTTACATAGCTAAGCACAGAGTCTTGTGGGAAGGAAGAATACAAAGATGCCAACACAGGAATGCATGATTCAACAAAGGCCATACCCTTAATGAATTAAACAATTTACCATATTGTAACACCTCCTCAAATCTCAGAAGTTTACCACACCAAGGATTATTTTTCACCCATGTCATATTCCAATAGGGGTTGGTGAGGAGACTCTATCACACTCGTTCAGGGAATAGGGGAACCTGCTGTCTACCTAGTGGCTCTATCATTGTCTAAGAACTTCCAGAAGACCAGGAAAGGCAGGAAGGAAGGATTCAAGGAAGGTGTTACAGACCGATCCTGGAAATGGTGTACATCAGTTCCAACTACATTCCAATGGCCATAACTCAGCCATGTGGTCCCCAGCTAACTGCAGGGGAGTTGGGAAATACCATAATGCCTAGGAAGAAAAGGAGAAACATTTTTTGATGAGCTTTAGTATTCTTTGCCACAGTTTATACTTCTTTTCACCAAATATTCCGCCCTCTTCTTACCACACACAGAATATACATATACCCTCCCGAGACACCTGGAGTTCCAGCTAGTCACTGCATCCAGATCTGTTGCTGACACACAGTGCTCTTTATTAGATTCAGATGTGTATTCTCATTGTCAGGTAACCCATGAACTATGTAAATATGTGCTACATACCTGCCTCCACTCAGCTACACTGAGTAACGTGATAGAGCAAGGGTGGCATACTTGCATTAAAATCTCCCATTCATAAAGCAGAAGAATGCAAGACACCTAACAGTCGCTCATTTTTTAGTATATGTATTTTTAATAATATTTTTCCAAAATATCGCACCGGAAATACATGTACTAAATTTTTTCGTTTATTTGAAATGCAAATTAATTAGGCATCTGTATTCTTATTTGCTAAATCTGGCAACCCTCCTCCCACTGGAATATAAACTCCATGAGGGCAGGAACCTTAGTTCTCTGATTCTGCAACGTATATCGAGGGCGTGGCATAGTGCCAGTTCCATAGTAAGAGCCCATATATGCTTTATGCAGGAATTAATGAAGGACTAAACCAGGTAGCGAGTGAGCGAACAAGGAAATGTGTAGCGGCCCCTGGTGAGTGGCGGGGTAAGAAGACAGCACCGCAGCTCCGCGAGGAGCCTCCTTTAGGCGCGCAGCGGAGGCCGCGCTGAGGTCACGGGCGCCGGCCCTGGTGACGTCATTACGCCCGCGCTCCCCGCCCCGCCAGGATATCAACGGCGCTGGCTTTTCTTGGGCTGTTGTGACTCGGGGCTCTCTGGTGACCTCAGCCCAACGCAGGCCACCTGCGGAACCGCCCGGTAGTGGCCTCGGAGTCCCCCGGTCCCTGTCATTGGCTGTCAGCCAGCAGGCCTGGCCGCTCCTGTGCCGGGAGACCATCTCTTCAGGGCAATGTCCAGACCGAGCAGCGTCTCCCCGCGACAGCCGGCCCCTGGCGGTGGCGGCGGCGGCGGCGGTCCCGCGCCTTGTGGCCCTGGGGGCGGCGGCCGGGCCAAGGGGCTGAAGGACATTCGCATTGATGAGGAGGTGAAGATCGCAGTCAATATCGCGCTGGAGCGCTTCCGATACGGGGACCAGAGAGGTGAGGTTCCCGACAGGGACCCTGCCAGCCGTCTGGACACCCCCTCACCCCAGCAACCCCCAAACCTGGACCCACCGAGTGAAGGGGCTGCTTCTGAAGAGGGAGGGAAGACCCGGGCCACCATCCCGGGCGGGCCTCAGTGGCGGCACCTGGGTCTGGAGCGCGGCTGTTGGCCCCGCGGTAGGATGTGGAGATCTGCGAGCTGCTCTGCGGATACGGGCACTTTGCTCCCTAGCGGGAAGTGTTTCTTCCTCCGCGTCTTTCAGCAGCCTTGGGTGGTTAAGCCACAGTGTTTCAGATACCGGTTAGTCCTTACCCTTAAAAAGACTTTTTAAGGAGGTGTCAGATTAATTGTGGCACGTTTAAGCTACGGATGTAGAAGAGCAGAAGGAAATCAAACAGATAAGTAAAAGCAGCGGCAATACTTTTGAATCCCGAAGCACCACGCCACCCACTTAAACTGGTTTGGCATAGGAAGCATCTTCCACACCTCATGAGGTTAGAAAGCTACTCGTCTTGGGTCACATAATGCGGAACCAGCAACCGACCTGTGGTGACTTGTACAGTATGTTGAGGGCTCATTCCGACCTGCTGGCTTAATTAGGGGACCTCTTACCCTGGAATCTTATAGTTCAAAATGGGGCAGTTCTGGGCAGTGAGATTATGAACTCACATTAAAAAAAAAGAGAAAGTGGCAGCAATACATAACAAATCCCTCTGAAATAGTGGAATATGAATTCTATACAGCTTTGAAAGCAAAAACAATAGAGTTTCATGTTGAGAGTTCTTATGTTTGAGCATATCTCATCATTGAAGAAAAGAAATATTTTGTTAACTAAACAAGTAGGGACCAAGATAAATATGTTCAATTATTATACCAATTCAAAATTCCAGCGTTAAGTAAAAGGAGTCGTTTTTGGTGAACATTAGAGGACTGTATCACATTTAGGTTTAATACATAGATATCTTTGTATTAATATCAGAATTCTGGTAGGCATTCAGTAGTTGTTGAATTAATAAAATATATTAGCTTACTTAAAGAATATGAAATATAAAGTAAGTTAACCTCACATAAAGTACAATAAATTTGATTATATATGTTTTTCATATTTTATATGTGTGTATTATTTGAAAGAAAGTTGCCGGTCTACAAATTGTACTATTTTGTTTTTTTTTCCATGTAGAAATGGAATTTCCTTCTTCTTTGACCAGTACTGAAAGAGCCTTTATTCATCGACTCAGTCAGTCTCTTGGTTTGGTCTCTAAAAGTAAAGGGTAAGTTGGTAGCTTTTCTTATTTTTGAAAAAAAGATTTGCCCAAAAAAGGGAGAAATGTTTCTGACTACGTTTAAGTATTTATTACTGTTTTAGCTTGACATTTTTCCTTATATCGTATGTAGATAAAATGATTCAGATCTGTACCAAATTCAGCTCTTCCCTCTTCCTCCTATCTACCCTTCCCCCCTTTTTTTGTTTTGTTATGTTTTTCCCTAGGAAAATGCTTTTTCCTCTACCCAGCTTAGGTTCTTTGGCTGGGACCTTGCAAATTATACTGATAAAAGGCATATTAACAAGAGAAAAACATAAGCTTATTAAGACATGCATCATGCATACATAGGGGAGAACTTGATAAGTAACTCAAACATGGGGCTTATGTGGTATCTTAATAAAGAACAATGAATTTATTTAAAAATGACAAGACAAAGGTAAAGGACTTTGAACTTGTAGGTGCAGTACATTTTGGGAAGGTATGTATGGGGAAACTAATGGAAGATATGTGTTGTTTTAGCAAGGTTGGTTTTTTAGGTTCCTCTGGTGCTGTCTCTGGGTTAAGAGTCTAGAGTGGTTTCTCTTATTAAGAATAGTCCTTCCCTTTCTGGTAAAGCGGGGGAGGGCAGAGTATTTCTTCTGTTCTTCTCAGTTGCCTTCAGCTCAAAATAATCCTTGTGCCAGAGTGACATATTTTTGGGTGGCATACTCTGAACTCCTTCAAAGGTAAATTTTAAGATGTAAGAAAAAAACACTTTAAAAGTTGAAGTTGATTGCTTGAGAAAAACATTTTCAGTTTTGGATAGAAACAAAATCTCTTAATTTGAAGAATGGATGTACAAAAGATAATAAGTACAATTATTTATAGAGCTTATTTCTTTTCCTGTTACTGCGCTGTAATAGTAAGCTTTAGAACATATGTTCATTGTTTTCTTTCCTACCAAGTCAAGAATCTGATGATTAGAAATGATTTTAAAAAGTGGTACAGGAGGAAATTGTTGGGAGAATCACAGAGCTATAGTGGGGAAAAGTCATTTGAGCCATCCAAATTGAAAAACTCTAAAATTATGTGGAGCTATTTCATTTTGTCAGTAAGGATGGTGGGATCAATAGAAAGGAAGCTTTCTCACTATTGGTGCTATTGACATTTTGGGGTGGATAATCCTTTATTGTTTTGTGTATTGTAGGGTGTTTAACAGCATCCCTAGCATTTACTGCTACATATCACTAATACTCCCAACCCCAGTTGTGACAACCCAGGATGCCTCTAGAGGTTGCCAGATGTCCTCTGGAGAGCAAAATTGCCCAGGTTGAGACTGCTAAGAAGAAAGATAAAATTTCAGTTTACCTGTTTTTAGGTTAGGAAGAGGGAAAACAAAACTTAATATTAAGTAAATATATTAATAAATAAATATTCAAAAGATCCTAAGATGAAAGTAGTTGATGTAGGAATGCCTTGCATATGACTGCCTACTACCGTGATAAATTACTGAAACAGGATTTAGTTTAGGTAAATGTGCTTTAGAATATTACTAAGGCCAGTGCTGGAACAGTGGTTGGATTCCTGAGTGTGCCCGTATTATAGTCCACCAGGTAGGTAAAATACTGCACTTGAAGATAAAAATATAGTTCAGAGCCACAATTTATCCAGAAACATCTGGGCCAAATATATTTGAGATTCAGATTTTTTATACTTAGAAATGTACCTGGGTATATTTGCAATATGTTATGTAATATACCTAATAAGATGTGGACATCACTTTTAGTCACATTTATATTTTTGTTGGAAAGTCTATGAATATTCTCACTGAGATTATTAATAACCTCATGTCAGTTTAATCACTTGAACACATTTGATGTCAAATGAGGTCACTGCAAACTTAAAAGCTTCCAGTTTTTAGCACTGTTTGGGTTTACTAGTTGCAGGTAAGAGGTTCTGGTTCTGCACTGGGAAACACCTGTTATAAATGTACAGCTCTGTAGCTACATCATTTCTATGGTTACAAGGGCCTTTTTTCTAAGCAGCTAACTTAGAAAAGCAGTCCATTAAAGTAGACTACTTGTCCGACTCTTCAGTAGCTTAGTCATCTAAGGGTTGATCCACAATGAATAAATATCTTGGGAAGGAGAAATCACGAAGAAAGTTATGGGGGCAAAAATTGGGAATGCGAAAACATTGAAGAACCAGAGAAAGAAGAAAAAGGAAAGAGATGCTAAGGGAAGCAAGGCAATCCTGCCTGTTTATCCAGTCCCTAATACCTATAACCTTAATGCTTTCAAACTTTCTTATGAAATACCCTGGCTCCTTGTCTCTCCTTTTCATCTTTGAGTAAACTTTGTACTATATTTTCTTAGTGGTCCTTGTGATTTTCAAATGCCTTTTCTTCTTTTCACAAAGTGAAATAAATTACTTTGAATCTACTTCTCAAATCCTTTCTTTTCATTTTTATGAGAATTTGTACCTGACTTACATTTCATGAAATTTTCTGTTCACCCTTTGCCTTGATCATGGCTCACTGCTCACTGCAGCCTCCACCTCCCGGGAAGGCCCGATCAATCCTCTCACCTCAGCCTCCTGAGTAGCTGGGACTACAAGCATGTACCACCACACCCAACTAATTTTTTTTTTGGTAGAGACAGCATCTCACTTTGTTGCCCAGGATAGTCTTGAACTCCTGGGCTCAAGCAGTCCTCTCTCCTTGGCCTTCCAAAGTGCTAAGATTACAGACATGAGCCGCTGGGCCCAGCCAGATTTTTTTTTTTTTTTTTTAATCTATCACTAACTTTATTGACTTAGCAGGTTAGTTTATGTGTGTGTGTGAGTGTGTGTGATATTATAGTTTCTTAGTACAAATTTGACAGGCCACGTGGTGTAAAGGGCAGAAAGTCTGGATTGTATTCCCAGTTTCTCATTGCCTCATTCTCTTATTTTGGCTTCTTATTTAAGTTAGATTCCAGCCATTTTGTGTGATAATTTTCTATTTTTTTCTGGTCAGTTTCTTCTTTTTGGTATTCTTTCTTTAAAAATTAAGCCATTTGTGATGGATTTTGCTTTTCATCTTCTTCTAAAGAGTTGAATTTTACCTGCTTTGATTATTTTTATTTTTATTTTTTAGAGACAGGGTCTTCCTTTGTTGCCCAGGCTGGAGTGCAGTGGCACAATCATAGATCACTATAGCCTCGAATGCCTAGGCTCAGGGTCTCCTCCCAAGTAGCTAGGACCACAGGCATGCGCCACCATGCCTGGCTAATTTGAAATTTTTTTTTTTTTTTTTGTAGAGATGGGGTCTTGCTGTGTTGCTCAGCCTGGTCTCAAACTCCTGGGCTCAAGTGATCCTCCTGCCTAGGCCTCCCAAAGTATTGGGATTATAGGCCTAAGCTATTGCACCCAGCCCTGTTTTGATTATTTTTTATAATTGCTCATCTTTTAGTGAAAACATTCTTCTTGGGGTAAAAACCCTATTGTGTGATTTTTAGTATATTCTCAAGTTTTCTTTGAAATTCTAGTCAGATTTCACATACCAAAAATTTCACATCATTATTTACCTTTTTTCCTCAACTTTAAAGGTTGTGTTTAAAGTCACACTGAGGTCAATGTGTTTTAGTCTTAAGAGTACACTTTTCTAATTCTTTGGCTTGTTTATAACTAAAACAAAAGCTCATTCCAGTTTTTCTCAGTCCAAGTTAGACAAAATGGATTTTGCAAAATGAACTTTGTTAAAAACCTGTAGAATGAGAAAATATGAAGTTTATGAAAGTAGATTTTCTAAGTACATGTTTCTTATTCTGTGACTGCTAAGGTCACTTACTGCCTAATAGGTACCAAAGTACTCTACTGACCATGACCAGAGGCTCCAACCTACAGGGATACTCCCCTTTTCAGATGTAGATTACTGCCTATCTTGCCTCCTGTCTTGGAAAGTTGCGAACTGCATGCTTCCTCTCTTCTCCCAGCCAAAATAGGAAAAATGGTTTTCAGGTAATGAACTCTCTTAGTGAATTTTTTGATATCCACTGAAAAGAAACCCTGCTGTGTCCAATAATAACAGTAGTTAACAGGAGTTAACTTGTTTTTTGGTGGCTAAAATTATCTTACAGTTCTGGAGGTCAGAAGTCCAACAACAGGTCCCATGGACTTAAGATATTGGCCGGGCTGCATTCCTTCAGGAGTTGGGAGCAAACATTTATTAAGCACTGTTGTGTACTTGTGTTAGGTGCGTTAAGTGGATTATCATTTAATCCTAACAACAGTTTTTTTAAAAAAATTCATTATATAAATTTAATGAATATTAGAAATTTACTTACACAAAAGCCTGTTCAGAGGTAATTTAAATCAGAGTCAATAAATATAATTTCTTTATTTTATTTTGTTTTATTTTTCTTTAAGTTCTGGGATATGTGTGCTGAATGTCCAGGTTTGTTACATAGGTATACATGTGCCCTGGTGGTTTGCTGCACTTATCAACCCGTCATCTAGGTTTTAAGTCCCACATGCATTAGGTATTAGTCCTAAAGTTCTCCCTTCCCTTTTCCCCCACCCCTCAACAGGCCCCGGTGTGTGATGCTTCCCTCTCCGTGTCCATGTGTTCTCATTGTTCAGTTCCCACTTATGAGTGAGAACATGCAGCGTTTGGTTTTCTGTTCCTGTGTTAGTTTGCAGAGGATGATAGTTTCCAGCTTTTTCCATGTCCCTGCAAAGGATATGAACTCATTCTTTTTATGGCTGCACAGTAAATATAATTTCATTTTTACTTCAGTTTTTCCTGGAGAGTTAAAGATAGGGACACCTATTTTTTTTTTTTATGAAACTAGTATAACTTTGCTACCTAAATCAGATAAGGAAAATATTAGAAATGAAAATTATGGGTGTATGATCATAGATATAATATGCTAAATAAAATATTATCAAATTAAATAAAAAATTAGATCAAGTTTATACTGGGTTTTCCCAAGAATTAAAGAATTATTGAAAATAAAAAAATCTATTATTATTTTTTTCTTTTTTTTAATGAGAAGGAGTCAGCAGTCTCATTGGGTGAGGGCCCTTGGATTGGGGCTGATGAAAGTGAATGACTTTCATGGCCTTAGTGTACTTCCTGTTCACAGAAGTGAGCAACAAGGACCAGTGGTTCCTTTTTATACATTAAATGCAGCAGGATGTATGTCAGAGCATGCCTACATTTGTATACTAGTATGGATATAGTTTATTTTTCAACTTTTATTTAAGTTCAGGGGTACATGTGCAGGTTTGTTACATAGGTAAACAAATGTCAAGGAGGTTTGTTGTACAGATTATTTCATCACCTGGTATTAATCCTAGTACCCATTAGTTATTTTTCTTGATCCTCTCCTTCCGTCATTTACCCTCTGATAGGCCCCAGTGCTTGTTGTTCCCCTTTATGTCCATGTGTTCTCATCATTTAGCTCCCACTTACAAAAAGAACATGTATTTGGATTTCTGTTCTTGTGTTAGTTTGCTAAGGACAGTGGCTTTCAGTTACATCAGTTTTTCTGCAAAGGACATGGTCTTGTTCTTTTGTATGACTGCATAGTATTCCATGGTGTATATGTACCACATTTTATTTATCCAGTCTACCACTGATCTTAACAGTATTATAAAGCAGAATCTATTTTAACACCTGGTATCTATATAACAGATGAGGCAATTAAAGCCTAGAGATGTTAAGTAATTTTCCTGAGATCACACAGCTAGCAAGTGTCAGAGCCAGGATTTGAACACAGTGAGGCTTAACCGATTATTTTTTGATGTTCACAGCAAGTTTATAGCAATGTAGTAGGTGCTTTGAGGATTTAGAACAGAAATATTGGATAGATCTCATCTTCAACTTAGCTTATAGTTCATTAAGACCAGAAAAATGAATTTACTATTGGCATGGTGACCATGCCGTGAAAGCTACTGTGCTCAGTTTAACAACAACATGAAGTGAACTGGTTGGTTTATTAGTTTTTAGATAATCATAAAAAAGTGCAGATTAGTATGATGAAAACTTTAATACATTTCCAATTCTGTATTATGATATTGGGGAGAAAGTGGTTTGGAGCTAGATCTTTGTGTCTGTCTGCCTAATGGGAGTATAAATTAAGGGAATATGAAATGAAGTACTTAGTAGGCATCAAATAAATGCCTGATTTTTTTGTTATTTAAGAGACATTAGCTCCTGGTGTCCGTGAGGTTTTTAAGTAGTCATTTTCAGATTTTGGCTCTTCAGCTGATCTTTTAAACTGTTCTGAGATTTGGAAAGTAGGGAATATTGAGGTATATGTTTATATTTGATTTGAATGTTTAATAACATGCTTTGTAAATTAACAAATTAATAACATTGTGTCCAATTTGATTACTGATAGAATCTTTTTTCTTTTTTTAATTTATTTTTATATTTATTTATTTATTTACCCAGCATCATTTTTCTTTCAAAGGAAGAAGCCATTGAAATGCAAAAATGCGTAGGTTACTTTTACTTTTTGAAAGTTAGAAGTTATGATGCTCTTATCTGTAATTTTATTACATTTACTTTTATATTTAAAAGTTGCATATGGGGTTTACATTTTATTTTTTAAAACTCTTGTGAATTTCACTTAGCATCTTTTCTACATGTGCAGCTAGTTTTTAGTTAATTTTGCTTTGCATAAAGGATTCCTGTGTTTTTCCTCAAAGCAGTTTCAGTTATCTTGGAATGAAAGCATAATGAGGCGATCCCACTGTGTTAATATACATAGTAAGACAAATTTCTACTGTATTAAATGTTTCTATCCTTGCAACAATGAGGTGAATATTTTACCAAAAATTCTATTAATCCTTTTATGATACATCAGTGTCACTGTGGTTCTGACTATGGTAGGAATAATCAGTAAAATTACAAGTAGAATCTTTTACTAAAACGTAAAACCATCAAGTTCATCTTTCCATTCTACCATATGTGTTCAAACTGAATTCTGTAGATTTTAAATGATAATGGCTAAGTAGTCCCACCTGCTTATTGTGAGTTTTTTAAAATACATAAATGCTATATTAGGTAACCTATATTAGGAAACTTTTAATCTGACTTATTATTTCAGTTGTGAGCTTGTTGAGGAAAGGATCTGTTTTATTCAGTTTTGTATTCCTGCCTTCTACCATAATGCCTGGCATAAAGTCAGTGTTTTGCTAATATATGATAAATAATTGAGTGAATGAATAAAATTTAAAGTGAAGTACAGCAAAACCTTTCTGAGATGATTTTTAAGAAAATTAAAGCATTTTTCAGTTCTTAAAAAATATGAGGTTTTAAAAATTAACCGTTATACTGTGTCAGAGAAGTAAAATGATTTACTGTTGATCATATAACTAGTTGAAAGTTTATTACTGACTGAATTTTAGCCTCCTACCATTTGTTCTGGTGCTCGTTTCAGCTTATTTCCTGCCTTTTGTAGTTAAAATTTTATGAAATGAACATCACAGAAGGGTAATAATGAATTATTGAGTCTATAATGACTGTCCTGAAGTTTCAGAAAGGTCCATGGGAAAAGAACCTACTTTAGAGAACATTTCCAGATTCAGTAATTTGAATTTATCATGGAAATAATTGAAACTTCTAGATTAGGTTACATTTTATTTCATCTTTATAGCATCATTTTAAGCACCACCAAGTACTTGTTAATGAGTGACATAACCACATAGAAAGCTTATACTTCATTGAAACATTGAATAAGGAGTTTCCAGAAACCTTGATAAATTGGAAGCCTAACTTAGAAAACTTATAAGAATTTCCCCTATTTCACAGGTGAAGAAACTGAGGCTTAGAGGAGTTAAATATTTTGCTTAAGGACATCAAACCAGCCAGGAATCCCCAGTTAATATCACTCTTATGGTAACAATACTGTTGACAAAATTTACATCTAATGAAAATTAGGAAAATAATAAAATTTGCATTGTAAATTATGTTTTTCATTGTATTTATGGCTCTGTTGATTATTTGCATAACATAATAGTGATGTTAACAAATGGCAAAACATTTTATGAAATATTTTTGGTAACTTTTACATTTAAGAAATAATATTGTTTCTGACTATAATAATAGTTTTTATTTATTTAGTGTCTACTCTGTAACAGATACTGCACTTGGCATGTATTATCTTAATATGTGAATAATCCTTTGAGGTACATATTATTATTGTGTTAGGCTCAGAGCCATTAAATAATTTTTCTGTATTGCCACAGCTAGTAAGTGGTAGGGGTGGGATTCAAACTCAGGTCTGTGTGCCTTTGGAGCCTGAGTTCTTAATCAGTATTACACTGCTACATTATAGGCATGTATTACGAAATCATTCAAAACACATTTGGGAACTTCCTGGTATATAACACTATACCTACTACTCTTAGAGCTACAAAAGTCATAAAAGACATGCTTAGTCCTGGACCAGTTAAGGAAACAATATACCTATAGTAAATAACTTGAACAGTTATAAATCATCATTACCTTATAATTGAAGAGTAGAAGCAGAAGCTTTGGAAAATATTGTATTAAAAATGCATCTGAAATTATTTATCAATAACGCTGATTTAAGCTTTTTTGGTCCAACCACTAAACTTGGCTCTCTTAACAGGTTTTCATGGGAGTGTCTCATTACCAACATACTGTGGAAACATTCACTGGGACATATTAGTCTGAACTATGGACCATAACTTTTTCATTATTATTTTTAGGTTCTGTTGTTCAGATTGTTTTTTTCCCCCCTCTGTATGCTTCCCAGCATGTATTATATTAACTGGTGATGTTTCATTTACCATGAAGTCTGCTAAAGACAAACTTTAGCACTTATGGGTAAGTAAGCCTTTTTAGTGGACTTCAAATTGGATTTGCAGCACTTGAAATTTTAATTAAAAATAGTCTTATGCCCACTTTAGCCCAATTCTTTCTTTACTGAATTTTCTTTGGACTTCCAGCATCTTATCCCAAAGCATTTTAATTTTTTTCAATGTTTTGCTTGAGACATATTTTCTAAGTAGGCATACATCATATGTGAACAAATTGACTATATATAGTAAATAAATGATTTTTATTAATATTCAGAAAGGGAGCAAATAGATACCTAACTGTGAAGAAGAAAGATGGATCAGAAACAGCTCATGCAATGATGACCTGTAATTTGACTCATAATACAAAACATGCTGTTAGGAGCCTAATTCAAAGATTTCCTGTCACCAATAAAGAGCGTACAGAACTTCTGCCTAAAACAGAAAGAGGAAATGTGTTTGCAGTTGAAGCTGGTATGTATTTTCTGGGGAGCTTCCTCATTTACCCTATTATTTGATGACTGTTCTTTTTCCATTTTAGATTTATTTTTGAAAATTAAGATGAAATAAGATTTCTCGACTGGAATAGTTTGTTAGAAATGATTGAGAGTTGTAAATATTTGAAACAAAGTGCAGTTTTAAAGCATGTCATTAAGTTGAACCAAGTGTTTTTTAAGTATTATAATAATATCAATAGCTACCGTTTATTGAGCATTAACTGTGTGCGAGGTGCGAGGTGGTATGCTAAACCCTATGTATGGGGCCTCATAGCAACCCTTGCAAGGTAAGAATTTCCCCTATTTCACAGGTGAAGAAACTGAGGCTTAGAGGACTTAAATATTTTGTTCAAGGTCACCAAACCAGCCAGTAAACTGCAGAGCGGGTGTTTGACTCCAGGAACTAGACTTTCCTATGTTATGATGCTGTGACACACTAATAAGTGAGATTTTGAAATGGGGCTTTAGCTCTGGTAAGAAACAGGACAGAGTCTTCAGTACATTAAGTTGTTCAAAGGTAGATAAATAATGTATTGGGTTATAAAATAAACTTGTAATTTTACTGTTTGGAAAGATCACTTCCCTAGTAAGAAAACTATTTATTTTATTGCCTGTGGTGATAAACTGTACATAGTTATTATTGTCTATTGGAATAGATCAGCAGAATATAGAAAATATGTGTTCCTAGATATCAAAAACTTGCACTTTACATATAGGCACACAAACATGTTTTGAACTATATGGATATAAAACATTTCCTACCTCTTCTTTATTCCTACCTGTTTAGTTAAATGTGGATGTTGGCTAAAATACTCAATTAGGAAATTTGTTAACATTAGGACCTTATATTTAACACATATTATTCTATTTGATCACTTAATCTTAGATATATAACATTAAATCTATATGGGGTATTTTATTTTTTGTAGTATGTTTTTATAATGTACGTGACAGATCTTATAAGTGGAATGCACATTACTTCCTACTATAAAAATTTTCTGTGAAATTCTTGACAGAAATTTATAACAAGCCTAAAAATCATTTAGATTATCAAAATTGTTTCATTTTTAATGGTTATTTAATAATTCGTTTTTATCAATTTTTAAACATTGTGTACCAGAAATATATCTAAGAGGTTGGCTTTCTAACTGATATTGAAATTTATAACATGTTCTATGAGAATAGTATGTGTAAGAGTACAACAATTGAGGTACTTTTTGACAACTTTATGTAGACTGAGAAGAAAACATTTGAAAGGAATTAAATTAGAAATTATCTTTTTTGTTATGTTGTTCTAGGCTTGGCAAAAAAAAATTACTTATTTTTATTTTAACAGTTCTTTTTCAGTGTTGATCATACATTTTTTGTTCTTTTATTCATTTTCAAAGAAAACCGGGAAATGAGCAAGACAAGTGGGCGACTCAACAATGGCATACCTCAGATTCCAGTGAAAAGAGGAGAATCCGAATTTGATTCTTTTAGGCAGTCTTTACCAGTGTTTGAGAAACAGGAAGAAATTGTTAAAATAATTAAGGAAAATAAAGTAGTTTTGATTGTAGGCGAAACTGGGTCTGGAAAGACTACACAGGTTTGTTTCTTTTTTGTTGTTTTTAGAAAAAATATATATATTTTGCCCCATATTATAATCTTATATCAAATTTACACTGCATATGTTTAAAAAAACAGAAAAAGAAACTTGTGGTTATTATAGTCATGGTTATTTCAGAAATAAATTACTGCTGGAATATATTTAGAGAATTTGTAGAAAGAAAATGTTTTACATAATTTACTTATTTTGAAACTAGTGCATTTGGCCTTTATTTAAATAGTGGTGAGAAAGTGATTTGGTATCATCGAAGGAAGGTGGGCTTTGACTTTGAGTTTAGATTCCAATTTCCTCACATATTGAAGGTTTAGGCTCTTTTTGTAAACTCTGTCAGCCAGAGTCCTCATTTATAAACTGGGACTAATAATTGCTACCTTTCATAGTGAGGGGTAGAGATTGTCTCTGTTAAGTGCCTAGCATAGTGTTTTGCATATGGGAACCAAAGTAAAAGCAGTAATAACAAATATTAATATAAAGTTGACTGTAGAATGGACTTAATATGATAGGTTTGACCTGGAATTTTAGAATCAAAGTACCTCCTTATGAAGTTTTACTCATAGGATGACAGATTGGAAGTAGTAAATATGACATCATATGACCCTTTCTTGTGCTCATTCTTGCAGCATTTCAGCTTAAAATTACAAAAATTGCTTTGATAGAGGTTCAGATAAAATAACAAATATATTTGTAGGTTTTCTTCTTTTAGGGACACAGTTTTGCTTTTGACAGTTGCTTAAGATTTTTTATGATTATTTTGGTTGGTTTAATAGACTTAGTAAATAAGGCAAGGTGGTGGAATAAGTTGACTATAAACTTTACCAGTTTTTTAGTTGAAGGACGTAAACATTTTTACAGAATTATATCTCTTTATCCTTAAAACTTGATGCTGTAAAACTGAAATATTAAAAACATGATGAACTTTTTTTCTGAAGACAATATGTAAGATTTTTCTTCAGCATAAGTTCTTTTTTTCGAGACCGAATCTGACTCAGTCACCCAGGCTGGAGTGCAGTGGCGCAATCTCAGCTTACTGCAACTTCACCTCTTAGGTCCAAATGATTCTACTGCCTCAGCCTCCTGAATAGCTGGGATGACAGGTACCCGCCTCCATGCCCAGCCCAGCATGAATTCTTTTTATGATTAAGTGAAATTCCATGGAGTTACTCCAGAGAATTTGTTTACATGTCTTAGATTGTTAAAATTTTTTTAGGATGACTAATTTTGCCATTAAGTGTTAACTGTAGCAGTTCTAATTATATCGAATAGAGATTATGGAAGTTTTGATAAAATGTGATCAATGTGTCTTTATCTAAATTATTTGAATGTCATTGCTAATGATATTTGTATACTGGAATTATGGGTGCCTGTTTCCACAGTTATGTGTATCATTTTACTAGGTGTGAAAGGGTACTTGAGAATTTAATTCATAGTTAAGTATTATACTCTTTGCTTTTTAAGAAGACACTATTAATTTAATGAATTCAAATGAGAAATAATTTTATTCTATTTAAGGAGTTAAAATAGTAATGTTTTTATTCTTTAAAATATAAAATAAAAACATTTAAAGTAGTATTTTATTTTGACTTTAATGGTATTAGGAAACTAAGTGCTTTTTGAATTTTTTTTTCCTTATGTGTTCATTGTGTGAAACTTGAACATTGTGGAAAATACTTTTATAGAAAGTGGAAGATTTTTTTTTTTCTTTTGAGACAGGGTCTCACTCTGTAGCCCAGGCTAGAGTGCAGTGGTATGCACCCTCCACCTCCTGAGCTCCAGCAATTCTCCTCCCTCAGTATCCCAAGTAGCTGGGGCTATAGGTGCATGCCACCACACCCAACTAATTTTTAAATTTTTTGTAGAGATGAGGTTTTGTCATGTTGCCCAGGCTGGCCTCGAACTCCTGGGCTCAAGTGATCCACCTGCTTTGGCCTCCCAAAGTGCTGGGATTATTGACATGAGCCACCATGCCTAGCCAGAAAGTGAAATATTTTAAATTCTCCTGCCACCATTTATTGCTGCATTACTGTCAGAATCTCCAAATATATGCTTGTGGGTTGTGGCTTTTTTTTTTTTTTTTTTNTTTTTTTTTTTTTTTTTCCGGTGGTGGTGGTGGTGGGTGGGTGGGGGTTGTATGTTTTGTTTTTGTTCTCTTTATAGCATTGTTATATATTGGTTTTTCAGCATAGACTAAGCACACATAATTTTGCATCTTGATTTTTTTCACTTAACAAATTTGAATATTTTTCCAAGTCAGTACCTATAGATATGCCTCATTGTCTAAACAACTGCAACTGCATAGTATTCCTGAACATTTTTGTAATGATAAACAGTGGTGAAAAATGACACTGTGTACTGAGTTATGTAAGAGTTGTCTCATTTCAGCTGCTCAGTAACTCCAAGACATGGTGGTTTTATCTTTTTACAGATGAGGAATAGGAATAAAAATTAAAACTTACGGATGTTAATCTACTCTAGTTAATATAGCTAAGAAGTGATAGAGTAGGAATCTTTTTCTTATATTGTACTTACTTGTATCCTAATATTTATTTGCTTATTTGTAGGAATGTTTCAATAGGATAAATTCCCTAGAAGTGGAAATGCCAGATCAAGGATATAGCACTTAAAATTTTAATAGCTAGATTAACTGGTTATTGTAATTCTAAAAAAGAGTTAATGTATTACTGTATTAAAAGTGTTGAAAGTTCTTGTTTCTCTAAAGCTTGGGAAGAATGGATATAATTTCTTTAAACCTTTATCAAGCTGATAAGCAAAAAATAATATTTTAACTTGAATTTTGTTGATTCTTGGTATCTTTTATTTGCCTCTTGTCTATCTTCTATGAATTCCTTGTTTATATATTTGGCTTACTAATTTTGGATGTATTTTTTAGAGTGCTTTATGTATTCTAGATACATGCCTGTTGACTATTAAAGCATGTTAAAAATAATTTCTCCCAATTTTTTGTTTAAACCTTTGTTTATGGTATCTTGTTTAGTAGTTTTACATTTTCAGTCAAAGCTGTCAGTATTTTTCTAGGGCTTTGGGGCATGTTGAGAGAGGCATTTCCTACCCTAAGATTAATAGACATTTTTCTGTAAATATTTATTTATTTATTTATTTTTAGATGGGGTATCACTGTTTCCCAGACTGGAGTGCAGTGGCTGTTCAGAGTTTATTATAGCTCACTGTAGCCTTGAACTCGTAGCCTCAAGGGATCCTCCTGCTTCTGCCTTTTAAGTAGCTGGAACTATAGGTACATACCACCACACCTGGCTCTCCCTATAAATATTTTATTCTAATACTTTTACATTGTTTTAAAAATTCATCTGAAATTTATTTTATTATATTATGTCAGGTAGGAATTTTACTTTTTTTCATTTTATTTCCAGTTCAAATTTAACTCATTTAACAATCTGTCTTTCCCCCCTAACCTTCCTGACCCAATTTAAGATGTTATTTTTGACCAAATACTAACTTTCTATAGTACCAGGATCTATTTCTAAAAATTTTCTTATGTGTCTTTAATCTCATTATCTATTCCTGCACCAGGATTCTGCTTTTTGTTTACAGTGTGAGCATAATAATCTTTATTATTGTTTACCTTTTTTAGTAGTTGCCCAAGAGTTTGCAATATACATTCACAAATAAACCAGGTTCACTTTCAAATAACACTATGCTACTTTACAAGTAGTGTGAGTACATGAATAACAAAATAGGCTGGGCATGGTGGCTCATGCTTGTAATCCTAGCACTTTGGGAGGCTGAGGCAGGTGTATCATTTGAGGGCAGCAGTTCTAGACCAGCCTGGCCAACATGGTGAAACCTCATCTCTACTAAAAATACAACAATTAGCTGGATGGCAGTGGCGTGCGCCTGTAATCTCAGCTACTTGGAATGCTGAGGCAAGATAATTGCTTGAGCCTAGGAGGTGGAGGTTGTAGTGAGCCAAGATTGCACCACTGCACTCCAGTCTGGGTGACAGAGTGAGAGAGACCCTGTCTCAAACAAAACAAAAAACAAAACAAAACAAAACAAAACAAACACCCTAAAATGATCCTTATTCCTCCCTCCTGTCCCTTGTATCATTGCTGTCATTCGTTTCACTTATATGTAACCATATATAAACATACATGTACAGACACATAAAATATATACATACATAATCAACTACATTGTTGCTATTATTATTTTGAACCAATTGTTATATGTAGATCAATTAAGAATATGAAAAATAAAACTTAAAAAAGTTTTTTTTAACCTCCATTTATTCCTTCTTCAGAGTTCTTTCTTTCAATATGAAGATTCAAGTTTCTGGTCCATGTTATTTTTCTTTCCCTGTAAAGAACTTAAAAACAAATTTCATGCAAGGCTGTGGTCTATTGAAAACAAATTCTCTCAATTTGCATTCATCTGAGAAAGTCTTCATTTCTCCTTCATTTTTAAAGATAATTTTGCAAAGTACACAATTCTAGGATGGTGGGTTTTTTTCTTCTTCTCTCAGTTCTTTCTCTCCACTCTTTTCTTCCATTGTTTCTGAGGCAAACTTGGATGTAATTCTTAACTTTGCTTCTTTGTAGGTAAGGATTTTTCCCCCGCTATCTTCTTTTATTATTTTTTGGAAGATCTCTTTGATTTTCTGTAGTATTTCTTGGTAGTATTTAACACATTTATGCTTCTGGATGAGCCAGTCAAGTTTTTAAAAAGTCCTAGGGGCTAACATGTGTATGAAAAGATGTTTTCTTTTACTCACAGTTAAAGAAATGAAAATAAAAACCATTATATTTTTCAACTATAGATTGGCAGAAATTAAAAAATTGATGATGCCAAGTATTTGTATGGGTGTTGGAAGGCAGCTCTTCTTCTTTGTTGCTTTGTTTGTAGGAGTATAAATTGTTTTGGGGATTTGTACACAGCACAAATTTTAATTTTTTAATTTAAATTAAAAATTGAGGCACTTTTTGACTCAGTATTTTCACTACTAGTGATTTTACTGCTAGTATATATATCTTTCCAAAACTATGTGGAGACAGGTGTTTATTGCAGTGTTGTTTCTAATACCAAACAACATCAATAATAAACCTAAAAAACTGGAAATTACTTAAATGTTTAATTGTTTGTTAAATTATTGCATATCCAGAGGATGGAATATGCACCTGTTACTAGGTAGATCTGGTATGTTATATGAAAACTGCAAATTACAGACATTAAGTACAATCATCACTTTGTGTGGATAAGAAAAGTTCTTATACAGTATACACAAATATTCTGGGTTGTAAAGATTTTTTTTCTTGAAAGATTTCATAAGTAATAGTAGTTACTTTTATGGAGAAGATATAAGGGCAATGGTGGTAGGGGGCAGTTAAGATTTTGATTTTAAATCTTTCCAACTTGTGTGAATTTTATTTATAAAAAAATACAATCCTGGATTATAGGCTATTTTTTTAAATGCTTTTCATTATTCAAAAAATCCGAATGGAATTTTGATTTTTATTTCATTGACTTTATGGAATAATTTGGGGAGAAATTAACATTTTTACAGCATTGACTATCCCCATCCATGAAGATGGCATATTTCTTTATATATTCAAGCCTTTTATGTTTTTTTCAGTAGCATATTATAATCTTCATGTAAACCTTAACTATTCCTGGATAAATTTGATTTTCGATATTTTAGCTTTAGTTTTTATTGTGAGCAAGATCTTTTTAAATGACGTTATTTAGCTGATTATTACTAGTTACACGAATGTTGTTGATTTTATGATTATATTTGGAGTTGTTACAGAACTTTTTTAGTTCTAATGGTTTTTCTGTTGATTCACTTAGATTTTTTTGTAGTATATGATCATGTCATCTTATAGTATTTTAAAACTTTTGTTTCAGATTCCTCAGTTCCTTTTAGACGATTGCTTTAAAAATGGTATCCCCTGCCGTATATTTTGTACTCAACCAAGACGATTGGCGGCTATTGCTGTGGCTGAAAGAGTTGCCGCAGAGAGAAGGGAAAGGATTGGTCAAACAATTGGTTATCAGATCCGATTAGAAAGCAGGTAAAAACAGCCCTCATGCATCTTGTCTTTTATTATGCTTAAAAAAGACTATGTATATTTCACTAAAAATCGAGGGTGTGTTAGTTGAAAAGTTAAATGATCATTTTGCTCCAAGTAAGTCTACATTGGGTTGTTGAAGTGTCATGTCTAAATCTAGAGAAGTTTTGAATGAATAGTTTGAAAAATACTTTGAACCATAGAAAAAAAATTCTATTTCATAGTTTCATGATCATAGTTATTTTACCTCTTTGAGCCTCAGTGTCCTCAACTATAAAATGAGTTTAAGAAAAGCATCTAGAGCACAGGTTTGAGGTGAAGTTTATAGTGAACAGTCAATAACTGTTAGTGAGTGAATTTATTATTGATAGTAGTACAAATTGAGCATCTCACATCCAAAAATCTGAAATCCAAGATGCTCAAAAATCTAAAACTTTTTGAGTGCCACCATGACACTCAAAGGGAATGCTCTTTGGAGCATTTTGGATTTTTGATTTTCAGAATTGAGATGCTCAATTAGAGGTATTCTAAAATCTAGAAAAATACGAAATCTAAAACTCTTTCTGTCTCAAGTATTTTGGACAAGGGATACTCATCCTGTAGTATTAGCAATGCCTTCTTGACAAATAGTACTATTTCTTTGTTCTCAGTAGTGATTAAAAAATCTGGTTCCATTTGTAACATACTTTATCACCATACAGAAAGTACTTAAGGTTTTGTTTTGTTTTTAGAGCGTAGGTTCTTTAACAAAATACATCACTTAATATAAAAGGCTATTTATTGTCAGGCAGTCTCACATAACTGCAAAACCACATAGCTTTACCAATAAACTGTACGTACCAGTACACTATTATATAAGTAATGTTTATTAAAATGTGTATGAGGCCAGCATTTAATGTGATTTATGTTTTAGTAACATAAAAGACTTGCAATTGTGCACTTTGTTTTTTGTTTTTTTTTTAAAGGGTTTCACCAAAGACACTTCTGACATTTTGTACTAATGGGGTATTGCTTCGTACATTGATGGCAGGAGATAGTACGTTGTCAACTGTGACACATGTTATTGTGGTAAGAATATTGCTGAATTTGTCATATGTAACTCACATATTTAAATTCACAATTTAAAGTGCTTAAAATTTAAATACATAGGCTGTTTCAGGATAGCCTCAAAAAATTTAAATACATAATTACATTTTTGGAATAGTGTAGAAAAGAGAACCAACTTATTCTTTTAACAGACTATAATGATCAAGTTATTTTTTTGTCTATAATTATTAGAAATATTTTGTATAAATAATAAAACCATCAGGCTTTATTGGGGGAAAATTAAATAAGTAGGTAGTTTTAAAAAAATGTGCTTTTCGTATATAAAAATGATGCATGTACTTAGAGTTTTCCAAAAAAGGTGAATTTTCTTTTATCTCCATACTTGTTCATTTGATCCCTTCATTAATATTATATATTTCCCAGTGATAGAGGTATACTTCATATTCATTTAACTCCATGGTTAAGCTGCCAAATTAACTAACTTCTGATGAACTAAGTTGATGAGTTTACCCCTTTATTAAGGAATTCTAAACTTCTATCTAGTTTGTGTCAGAAAAAATTAAAGTTTTATAAGCTTGGAATAGCAGCTTTTAGAAACTTACCCAAACCAAAGGATGTACCTGATAAGCCCTGATGCTAATGGAAACATATTTAAATAAGTTTTATATGTATTAAAAGCACATTAAATTGGACTTATAATTTTTTGTAGTTTTATATTCTATGAGAAAGAAGGACGGTATAGATAGCCCTCTGTATCTGTAGGTTCCAAGTCTATGGATTCAAACAACTGCAGGTTGAAAACATTCAAAAAAATACTGTGTGTATACTGAACATGTTCAGACTTTTCTTGTCATTATTCCCTAAAGAATATAGTGTAACTATTTACCTAGCATTACATTGTATTAGGTATTATAAGTAGTCTAGAGATTATTTAAAGTATATGGAAGGATTTGCATAGACTTTGTGCAAATACCATGCCATTTTTTTTTTTTTTTTAAATCAGGGACTTGAGCATCCATGAATTTTGGCACGGGGGAAGGTCCTGGAACCATTCACTCACAGATACCAAGGGACAACTTTGTTATTTACATATTATTCATATTATTGTTAATGTCTAATCATTTCTGAAATGCCTGTAATACAAAATTTTCAGGAATATTGATTGGGCTTGTCCACATTTAATTTGAAGTAGTGTAAAACCCAGCAGTGCCATTGTTTTAAAGACTTAGTCATCCATAATGTTTTAACTGTTCCATGGTTTTATTTCTGTTTACTACAGGATGAAGTCCATGAAAGGGATCGATTTAGTGATTTTTTACTTACAAAGTTAAGAGATTTGTTGCAAAAGCACCCAACTTTGAAACTAATTCTTTCTAGTGCTGCCTTGGATGTAAATCTTTTTATAAGATATTTTGGAAGTTGTCCAGTGATATATAGTAAGTTAAATTGTCAGATTTCTTCTATAATTTTTATGAAAGAACACTTTTGGACATTATTTATTCTAACAAATTGGGGAATGTTCTGAAGTAGAGGCCATCTATTATTGTTTCCCCTGAGATAGACTTAATAGTAACTTCTTTCTATTTTCAACTTCTTTTCTGTCAACAACTCTTTGGTATTGTGTAGTGAGCCTAATTCTCTTACCTTAAAAGGAATGTGCTTTATTTTCACTTTGTATTCTCCCTTAAATTGTCCTATAGCTATTTCCCTTTATTGGTAGATATCTTTAAAGAGTAGTATATACTCCCATGTTTTACTTCACATTCACTTCTGAAAATGCTAAAACAACTTTTGCCCTTGTCCTTTATTAAAAACTGATTTTGGACTGGGCACAGTGGCTCACGCCTGTAATCCCAGCACTTTGGGAGGCCGAGGCGAGTGGATCCCCTGAGGTCAGGAGTTCAAGACCAGCCTGGCTAATGTGGTGAAACCCTGTCTCTATTAAAAATACAAAAATTAGCTGGGCATGGTGGCAGGCACCTGTAATCCTGGCTACTCAGGAGGCTGAGGCAGGAGCTTGAACCTGGGAGGCAGAGGTTGCAGTGAGCTGAGTTCACGCCACTGCACTACAGCCAAGGTGACAAGAGTGAAACTCTGCCTCAAAAAAAAAAAACACAAGAAAACAAACTGATTTTGCCACTGGTCTTTAAAAAAATGATAAATTCCTCTTTAAAAAATTCGTTAAGTTTTGTTTACTTCAATGAAATAATATAAAAATATATAGAGAAAAAGTTAACAATTGCCCCATCTTTGTTCCATGTCCTACTCTTCTGATTTATAGATGTGAACAGTGTTGTATATATTTGTGCTTACCTTGTCTATGCTTATACAAATGTATGCAAATATGTACATATTTATAACATTTCCAAAAATTGGTTTTATAAAAATGAGCACATGGCTAATACATTATTTGCCATTTGCTTTATCATGAACAGTTTTCCAGTTTAGTAACTCTGGATCTAGTTCTTTATTTTAAGCAGCTGCTTAATAAAGTATTTCATAATATGGATGTACTGTGATTTATTTAACCATTTCTTTATTTTTCGGCTTTCAAGTTGGTTCTAGATCCCCCCAACCCCTGCCAACAATGTTATAATGAGCATCCTTTTATGCATATCCTGATGTACTGAATTCCTAGGGATAGATTCCTGAAAGTAAATTTGCTAAGTAAGAGTATATCTATTTTTAATTTTAACAGCTTTTGCCATTTTACTTTTTAGTAGGCTAAAATGATTTACATTTCTGGTGTATGGGGCCAGACATCCAAGGATTGTATTTGACACTTTTTAATTTTTTTTCCATAGCCAATATAATACTGAGTTATATGGATTTTACCTCCTGACTAGCGCTAGAATTTGTCTGCTTCTTTTCAGTTTTCGCTGTTACTAATCTCATTCAGGTTAACCTGAACTATTGTAGTAGTTTCTACTTGATTTGGTGTAGCCATTCTTCTGTCTTTTAAATCTATTCTCCACATTGCAGCCAGAGTAGTCTTTTCTGAAGCAGAATTCTGATGATGTTGAGCACTTTCCTGAGCTTCAATCTTTGAATTTTTGCCAGTGTTTTTTAAGATTAACCTAATTTTCAACCTAATATTCAAATTTTAGGCAAAAATATTACTGGTTGGCTTTCTTTATTTGTGAAATGCTCAGATTCTGTAATTTGTTTGATAACATTGCTTCCTGATTCTTATTCTGTATTATATTCTGTACTTTTTCAGTCTCCCCTGCGGGCTTCTCTCCTTTTACATGGTACTTAAATAGTGGTGGTCTCTAGAATTGCTCCCTTGATCCATTTTTTCTATTCACCCTGTCTTCCTTCCTTCCTTTCCCACCATGCCTACTCTTGTTTCCTGCCCTGTGCTATATTCTACTAGGTATTAGAGATTCATAGTTTCCCTGGAAGCTCTCATTCATTCCCTGGGCTTCTGTTTTTTCTTTTATACTGATGACTTCTGAACCTGTATTTCACTTTTTCCCCAGAGCTTTGGATTTGGATATTTGTAATGTGCCCCAAACTGAATGCTTCATCTCTTCTGCAAAACCTGTTTCTCTTCTTATGTTACCTGTCTTAGTTAATCATACTACTATTGGCTTAATCACCTGAATCACAAACCTGTAAGTTCTTAATAATAATAATAATAATGATAATAATCTTAATCATCATCATCATCATCATAATCTTAGGTGATTAGGGACCTCAGATCTGTACATATGCTAATTAAAAGCTCAATTCTCATTTTACATGCCTAAAACTGTTTCCCACCAGCAAACCTGTTCTTTTCAACTTTCTTTGATACCTCAGAGAATGACATTATCATCCATTCAGATTTGCAAGCCAGACATCCAAGGACTATATTTGACACTTTCTTATTTTTTTTCCATATCCAATATGCTGATTTTTATGGATTTTTACCTCCTGACTAGCTTTAGAATTTGTCTGCTGCTTTTCGGTTTTCACTGTTAGAACTAATCTCATTCAGGTTAACCTGCACTATTGCAGTAGCTCCTACTCAGTTTGGTGTAGCCATTCTGCTGTCTTTTAAATCCATTCTTCACATTGCAGCCAGAGTGGTCTTTTGTAAAGCAGAATTCTGATGATGTTGAGCCCTTTCTTGATCTTACATCTTTGAATGACCTTTATCTCAGGATAAAGATACAAGACTTATCTTTTCCTCTTACCTCATCTTGAACAATATCTCTCTCCACTCCCCACTCCCACCATTTTTCAAATACGTTGGCCTTTTAGTTCCTTGAAACTTTATACTCCTTTCCAGCACAAGGACTTTGCACATGCTGTTTTTAAGTCCTTATTATACACTTATTTTCTTTTCATATGGCTTTGTTATTTTGTTTATCCTCTTGTTTCTTATCTTGTTTCTTATTTTCTCAGTAAGGATACTTTTCTTGATGCAGTCAAATTCCCCGTTATATACTGTCATTGTGTCTTGTACTTTCATCTCACAGGACTCTTCACAACTCTATATTTACATTTATATTCTGGATTTTTGGATTAATTTCTGTCTCTTCTGCTAGCTTGCCCCCAGGGAGAAGGAGATAGAAATTACCATTTCTGCTTATAATGCAAATGATATTGATGCCAGACACATGATAAGTAAATAGTAAACACTGGGGGAAAAAAACCCAAACAAATGAACAGTTGTCTAATAGTTGTTTATAAGTCAAAGTTATAGTTAAAGGGCAATATTATAAAAGTCACTTGAACTCTGAAATTACTTTTGAATATTGTACTCAGATTGAGTAACTTGGGATTCTCATGTTTTTATGTGAATTTTTGCTAAGATGCAAGTTGAGTATTTAAGCTTTTTTTTTAAATTATTATTTAGTACAGGGAAGACCATTTGAAGTAAAAGAAATGTTTCTGGAAGATATTTTAAGAACAACTGGATATACAAACAAAGAAATGTTAAAATACAAAAAGGAAAAACAGCAAGGTAAATTTTGTAATAAAAGAAATTACTATTGATAATGACTTTGGAATACGAAAGTAGAATTATAGGCATGAGCCACCATGTCCAGCTGAAACTTTTGAAGATGAAAATTATATATTATTATATCTCAAACAACTAGCATGGTGGTAGAAGTTCAACAAATGGTTTTCTACAAAGTGCTGTATAAATATTGGTCCATTGATTTAAACAATAGTTACAACGTAGATAAAATACTCTGAATTCTGTATTTACTTAGAAGTAAACTTGTTAGTAGGACTTGGAACAATAGATGAATAGATGAATGTATTAGCCTGTTTTTATACTGCTGTAAAGATACTACGTGAGACTGGATAATTTATAAAGGAAAGAGATTTAATTGACTCACAGTCTGCATGGCTAGGGAAACCTCAGGAAACTTAGTCATGGTGGAAGGCACAGGTGAAGCAAGGACGTTCACATGGCAGCAAGAGAGAGAAGTGCAAGCAGGGGAAATGCTAGATACTTATAAAACCATCAGATCTCATGAGAACCCACTATCATGAGAACAGCATGGGGGAAACCGCCCCCATGATCCAGTGACCTCCCACCAGGTCTCTTCCTCAATACCTGGGGATTATAATTCAGTTGAGATTTGAGTGGGGACACAAAGCCATGACACATTTTTTATTGAATATTCTTAATATATTTTTAAAAAGTAGCTACAGAATAAGGCCAACTTTTAAGTGATACCAGATTCTCTTAATTTATTTAAACAAAGGAATACATTTCAAAAAGGAAATGATTTGTCTACATGTTCTTTCTTTCATAATTAATTTAGAAGAGAAACAACAAACCACACTTACAGAATGGTACTCAGCTCAAGAAAATACTTTCAAGCCTGAATCTCAGAGGCAGAGAACTGTTCCAAATGTGACTGACGAGTATGACTTATTGGATGATGGTGGGGATGCTGTCTTCAGTCAATTGGTATGACTTTCCTGGTTTCCCACTGATTGTGTGAAAATTGTATAGATTAAAGAACATTTATGAGATTATAATTTTTTACTGCATAATTGAATGGTAATTCTCTTGATTTATCTTAGACTACAACCAATTTTTCAGAGTACCTTTCTGGTTTGTTGTGCTTTTTTTGACCATGAGATAGTATATAATACAGATATGCTTGCGGTTTTCTGTCAGTGTTTAAAGTTGCAATGTATCCAAGTGAACTTTACATGAGCTTTAAAAAATACTTTTAAAGAATATTTAAAAATTGATATTAAAAATTGTTATTTAACATATTTATAGAGATGCATACTAAATATATATACTGTATTATTGTATTATATGTTTATAAATATATCTATATTTATACTATATAAACATATGGTATAGAAATATTTGGGAACAGCACTTTGACCATGTGTATTTGTGGTTCTTAAGACTGGCTGTACATTCTCTTACCTGAGGAGCTTTTAAAGCCCTGTGGAGTCTGGCACCCCACCAACAAGAGATTCTGGTGCACTTGCTCTGGGGTGGGATCTGGCATCAATGTTAAAAAGCTCCAGGTAATACTTCCCTTGATGTGCAGTTGGGAGAGAGAACTACTGAGGTGTAGGTACATTTTAACCACATCCTATTGGAAGCACAGTTAACATTGTGACTGGATCATAGTCTTTTGTTTACAAACTCATTCTCAGATAAAAATTGGGTATAAGGTTAAGATACCATGTTGTGAGTGATAATGTTTCTGATGAAATGATAAATTGTATTATCTCAAAGCTTTTGTTATAATATCATAGGATTAGTAGTTCTTGTGGCCATGGTGGTCATCTTAATGTTCTTTGCAAGCAAATGTTACATTGTTAGGTACTTTATGATAATTTATGATTTTTGCTGTTTTTTATAGACTGAAAAAGATGTGAATTGCCTTGAACCATGGTTAATAAAGGAGATGGATGCTTGTCTTTCTGACATATGGCTACATAAAGATATCGATGCCTTTGCTCAGGTCTTTCATCTTATTTTAACTGAAAATGTTAGTGGTAAGTTTATTTTAATTTTTAAAAATTACCCTTGCAGTTATTTATGATGGAAGTGTAGTTCAATCCAAAATATATGTACTACCAATAATTACACAACCAATAATTTTATTTTTTAGGAGTACTTATTTTATTTCAAATGTACAAATCAGGATCTTATTAGCATAGCATAGTAGAATAAATATTGTGTTAAGTCAGAGATTCTTAAGCTAAATTCTCCATTGTAGTTTGAAGAGGTCTGTGATTACATGATAATTATGTGCAAAATGCTTTTATGTGTATGTGTTGTACATATACTCTTGTCTTTCCCTTCCTTGGAAATGATGTAGATGTCAAGTATTTATTCTCTTACCTAAACCCCTCAGCATTATTATTGTAATTATTATTGATCACTCTCTACTTGAAATATTTTACTCCGTTAACTTCTGGTATTTCATACTTGGCTTATTTTCTTATTTCCGTGGCTCTAATTTCTTGGTTTCCTTGGCAAGATCTTTTTCTTTTTTTCTGACCTATAAATGTGAGATCTCCTAGGTCTCAATCCTTAAGACCTTAATTCTATTCATACTTACTCCTTAAGTGGATCTCAAATAGTCATTGCTTTAAATATCTACTTTAAATGACCCCTAATTTTATATCTCCAGTCCTCACCTCCCCCCTGACTTAAATACACCTGATCACTTGATATCTCCAGTTGGATGTCTGTTAGGTGAATCAAATTGGATATGCCTCAAACAACTTCTGATCCTCTCCCTACCTACCTTCCTCTAACCCTGCACTTTCCTTGTGTTTCCCTTTTCAGTAAGTGGTCACTATCATTCACCAAGTTGCTAAGGCAGCAAAGGATACAGAAAGTCACCTTTGACTGCTCTCACACTGCACATATAAATCAGTAGCAAATCCTGCTTACTTTGCGTTCTAAAATAAATCCTGACTATGACCACATTTCACTCCCCTAGTCCAAGCCAGCCTCTCTCCTGGACTATTGCAGTAGCCCATTAACCATTTCTGTTTTTAAGTTACTGTTGTCTGTTCTCCACAGAAAAATAAGATTGATCCTTTCATAAAGGAAATCGAATCATTCCACTTGCTTGTTCTCAATTCTCCCAGGCTATTTTTATACTGTGGATAAAAATCAAAAGTCCTTTCCATGATTGGGCCTCTGGCTGCCTTATTTTCTTATATTCTCCTCCTTGTTCACTGTGCCTAGGCACACTTATCTCCTTGATAGTCTTCATTTATGTCAACACATTCCCATCTTTGGGACTTTGTTTTGTTGTTTCCTATGTCTAGAAAACTATCTCCACAGGTAATCACATGGCCCATTGCCTACTTATTTAGGTCTCTGCTTGTATATTGCCTTCTCAGAGAGGCCTTTTCTGATCACGTTACTAAAATTGTACCCTTTTGTCACTCCTCTACCCTGCTTTATTATATCTTTATTATATCTCCTTACCCTGCTTTATTATTCTTTATTGTATTTTCATTACCCATTATGTATTTTTTATGTTTCATTACCTATTTAATCTACTAGAGTGAAAATTATATCAAGGCAGAAACTTTGTCAGTTGTACTTATCTCTATCACCAGAGGTTCATGGTTTAAGTGCTTAAAAATCTTTGTTGAATAATGACATTACTTTTTTTTTTTTTTTTTTTTTTTTGAGAAGGAGTCTCGCTCTGTCTTGAGGCCAGAGTGAAGTGGCACAATCTCGGCTCACTGCAGTCAACCTCTGCCTCCTGCATTGAAGTGATTCTCCTGTCTCAGCCTCCTGAGTAGCTGGGACTATAGGTGCATGCCACTGCACCCAGCTAATTTTTTGTGTGTTTTTAGTAGAGAGGAGATTTCACCATGTTGACCAGGATGGTCTCCATCTCCTGACCTTGTGATCGACCACCTCAGCTTCCCAAAGTCCTGGGATTTACAGGCGTAAGCCACCGTGCCCAGCTGAATAATACTACTTTTAAGCATCTTTACCACATGATAATCTGTTGGCATGTGTTTGGTGACAGGAAGCTCACTATCTTTCTTTTGAATTTGGATTGTTTGTATAGTTAACTTTTTATTATGTTGATGTGAAATCTAACTGCTTAGCTTCTGCCTTTTTCTTCTTCTTCATATGTATTTATGCCTGACAGATACGTATTTATGCCTCACAGACTTCTAGGTATACGAAGATGGTTATTCTTTTGTTTTTTTAAATTTTTTGTTTTTTGGGGTGACTATACCTATTACTTCAACTAGTCTTTAATATAACATGATATCTGGTCCCCTCCTTCTCTGGTCTGCCTTCTCTGGTTATGTTCTATTTTATCCCTTTTAAAAAGCATAGTATCCAGTTCTGAGTGTTAATCTGTTAGTGACCATCTTAGCCTAAAACCTACTCTTTACTTACATTAATTCAGCCAATCCCATTGTCCTAATGATTCATATTATCTTTGAAATTTATAGTTTTTTTAAAAAAACTTACTAAATTAATCCCCTTATCATGTACTTGTTTTGAATTTTTTTGAGCTTGAGACATTCTATTTATTCATTTTAAATTTTATCTTAGATTTGGCCCATGGTTTCTGCTTAACAGTTTAAAAAAATTTTAATTGTTATCTGTTACATTAATAAGCTTTCTCTGTTTATTAGTTTGAGGTGCCCGGGTAAGTTACCAAGCATATGGTATGCTATAAGGGACTTTAGGTCAATATTTGGGTGTGATGTTAAGCAGTCATAATCCTACATATCTTCTAATCTAACTTCTTAAAAAATAATTTTTTTCTCTTTATAAATGTACGTTGGCTGTTATTGATTTACTTTTTAAAGCTCGTTATTCTTTTTTGTTTCATTTTGTTTTGAAACAGGGTCTCACTCTGTCACTCAGGTTGGAGTGCAGTGGCGCAAATGTGGCTCACTGCAGCCTTGACTTCTGGGCTCAGGTGATTCTCCCACCTTAGCCTCTAGAGCTTTGGATTTGGATTTAGATTTAGATTTAGATTTAGATTTAGATTCAGATTCAGATTCAGATTCAGATTCAGATTTAGATTTAGATTTAGATTTAGATTTCAAATATGCCCTGAACTGAATACTTCATCTCTTCTGCAAAACCTGTTTCTCTTGTTGCCCAGGCTGGTTTCAAACTTCTGGGCTCAAACAACCTACCCACCTTTGCCTCCCAAAGTGCTGGTATTACAGACATGGGCCACTGTGCCTGGCTTTCATTATTGACTTTTGGAAAATAATTGATCTCTATTTTTAAAAGTAACTTTTTGTATTTGAAAGTGTAGATATTCGTTCATCTCCAGTTTTCTGGCATTCTTTCTTATCCATTATTTTAAAAATATTAACTCTGAAGATTTTAGCAATCTTACTTGAAAGTTAAGGAATTTAAATTATGAAAAAAGTGGCTTTAAAATATTTATGATGCATTTAAGTATTTAAGTATTCTTAGCTTTCTTCTTGGTATTTCTTTAGTGAATACTAGACTATTAATTTCATAATGGTCATCCTGGACACTCAGGTCTCTCCTCTGCTCTTACATACATTTTATACATTTCCCGGAGTCTGTATTCTAATGTCTTTAAGCCATATGAAGAAAAAATATGTTATAGTAGCTCAATTATTCACTTCTCATGTTTTTATTTCACTTCTAAAATCTCAACCCTGTATTTGCACCAGAACTGAAAATATGTCATATGATTTAGGAAACTCTGGGCTTCATAGATTTCTTTTTAGTACCATCATTTTTCCCCCAATCATGTAGAAGCAGCTAGTGATTAGTTAAGGGTTGACATTCTCTGTCATTCTCTGTCATGTTGACATTCTAGTCATCTATTGCTGCATCACAAATGATTCTAACACCTAGAAACCTGAAACATTTATAATCTCACATAGTTTCTGAGAATCAAGAATTTGGGAGTGGTTTAGCTGAGTGGTCTGGCTCCAAGTCACTCATGAGGTTGTGGTTAAACTGTTGGTAGGGGCTGCATTCATCTGCAGGTTTGTTCGGGCTGGAGGACTTGCTTTCAGGAAGCCTCACTCACATGGCTTTTGGCAAAAGGCCTCAGTTTGTTGCTGGCTGTAGGCAGAATAGCCATGAGTTGTTGTCAACTGCCCGTCTCAATAGGGCTGCCTTATTATCCCTGCAATGTGGCAGCTGGCTTCTCTGAGAGTGCTTCAAAAGAGAAAGAAAAAGAACAGGCAGGAGGTTGTAGTTACTTTTTGTGACCTAATCTCCTGAGCTGCACACCACCTCTTGCACTTTATTCTGTTCATTAGAATGAGTTACTTAGTCCAATTTATATTCAGGGAGAAGTGAATTATGTTCCACCTCTTGAAGGGAGGAGTGTTAAAGATGTTTTAAATGTTTCTCATTTATTCATACCCTTCTGCTCAAAATACACACAGTTTGATACTGTTCTCCAAGGCCATGAATTGAATATTCAGTTGAAGTAGTAATTTTCGTACGAGTACAGATCAAAATAAATTAATCTTTTAAAATGCTTGACCATCCCAGACTTATTGAATCTGAATCTGAATCTGGGAGTAAGATATGGCTATCTGTGGTTTTAAAAAAACAAAGCGGAAACAACAACAAACCCACCCCCCAAAAACAAAAAAAAACCCAAAGCAAAATAAAAATACATGCCATGATATATTTGTCCAAATCCATAGAATGTGCAAAACCAAGAGTGAATACTAATGTAAACTATGGACTTTGGTTGATGTGTCGGTGTAGTTTCATCAAATGAAGTTGTAACAAATGTTCCACCCTGGAGGGGGTGACTAAGCATGTGTAGGGGCAAGGAGCATATGGGATATATTTGTATTTGCCTCTCAGTTTTGCTGTGAACATAAAACTTGCTCTAAAAAAACAGTCTTTAAAAAAAAAGCCTGAGGCAGTTTTCTTGTAAATCTCTGCCCCACTTTAAAAGAACACTGATTTATATTGATAATGGATACCATGTTTCAGAGTGTTTATGAAATAGAACATAATTGAGTATACGTACTGTATATGAAAGATTAAAATTTTCCTTTTGTAATTATCTTAAATTTTACTATAGAGGGTTTTTTAATGAATTCTTTCTGAAGTCACCAATTTTGTAATTTAAGCAAATTAGTGCTAAGCAATTATATTGAATTACTTGAGAAATATATTCCAGAAAGAAACTTGAATAGAACTTTATTTTTCTGATGTAAGCGTTTTATGGGAAATAAACTTTCTGTCAGTGTTAATACCATTCAGCATCTTATAAAATAGCCTGGAATGGGGGATTAAAAACAAAGTAAAATAACAACAAAAACATTGTCTCAAACTTTGCATTTGAAGCTTTTAAGTATTTATTACTAGTTATTGATGAAAATTAACTTTTTAATCATTTAATTATATCTCGTCATTTGGTGAGCAAGGTAATATCTAGATTTAGGAAGACTATTTAAGGTTATGCAAGTTAGTAGCTTTCATTTTCTGTTGAAATAACATAGATGAGCTTAAAAGAATTTAACAGTGATCTTTCCTTCTCCTACCTTCCATGACAGCCTTTATTCTATTTACACTAGACCTATCATAACAGATTGCCATAGATCTAAGTTAAGGGTTACTATACAGTGCTGTCATTATGTAGTTAAAATAAGGAGCAAGTCTCAGGCTAATTATCCTGACAATTCTGCTATTTCAGATTTTTTAGAGAATGAAAATGGTTTTAAGTAGTTTGGAAATTTAAGTTTTATTTGTCTTTTCCTTTTTTTAGTTGATTACAGACATAGTGAAACCAGTGCAACAGCTCTGATGGTTGCTGCAGGACGTGGTTTTGCAAGTCAAGTAGAGCAGTTAATTAGTATGGGAGCCAATGTCCATAGTAAAGCATCAAATGGCTGGTAATTTTAAACTACATTAATTCTTCATGTATCTTTGTATAGCTACACATGTCTTTTTTGATTTCTTATGTTTGTCTTTATATTAAAAATTATTGTGTAATAATTGCTGGTGAATTTCTATTTTAATGGGTTAATAATTTTGAATGACTTGTTTTTTGACAGTAATTTATCTTATTTTTTATTACAATTTTTTTTTTTTTTTGAAAAGACAGGGTCTTGATATTTCCCTGACTGGTCATGAAACTAGTTTTATAATTTTGATAACTTTATTTTTTTTACATCCTTTGAATTTTGGCAGGATGGCATTGGATTGGGCTAAACACTTTGGGCAGACTGAAATTGTGGATCTTCTAGAATCTTACAGGTAAAATTTTATACTATTTTAAATTAATTCTACCTGCTCTTCAAAAAGAGCTGCATCATGTGAATTATGGACTATACAAATGTAGACCCTTTGTAGTCTATTATCCAGAGATTTTTTTTTTTTATTTTGTAATTCTAAGGAAATTTTCTGTCTGATCTACCATGGTATAATATTTATCTTATTTTAAATTTTAAGAAATCAGAAGAGGGATTTCCAGTTAAACATGGTATATACAACATAGGTATTTATCTCTGCATTTTCTCATACCTTTTACATTTCTCAAAACCTCACTAAAATGACAATGAAGCATTCTAAGGAATTCAAAAGGTGTAAACCAAAGTCAAAGAGAATGGAAGAGGACAGGGCAACTGATAGAAGATGTTAATTTTGGGATGATAGTTAGCTAATTGATTGATTTAGCAGAACTGAGAAAACTCACAGTGCCAATGAGAAACACTCATTTTTGCCTTGGAACTCCTTAGAGGCTCATTCAGTGACCTTTGAATGAAGCAGTAAAAGAAAGGGTTAAAAAAATAGTAGAATTAGTTAAAATTCTCTGTGATGAATATTTAGAACTCCTGATCTCCTCCTTCCCTGACATCAGATGATATTACCTCCCGCCTTGACAGAAAATGGGTAGTATATTAAAAAATATCCAGAGAGGCTTTGGACTTGAGGTTATCAGGCATAATGGGAGAAGTAGGGGTGAGGTATCACACAATACAAGGGTTTTAGTGAAAGTCTACAGACCGAAAATTGAGGTAACCATTTATTCCCTTCCTCTGCTGTCCACTGCTGCGTTTTCCTGTTTGAAGTTCATATTCTTTGGCAAAAAAACCTGTTAATTCTTTTCTGGAAAAAGTAGACCAATCCTGGAGAAAATATTTGGAATTATAAGAGGCTTGGTGTTTCTTAAATGAAATGACTATTTTTAGACCACGTGACTGTTTATGTCTACCTGTGCACATGAAGATTTTTGGTGCTTTACTCTTTAAAAAATGAACAAACTGCAAACATTTGATTACCAGGCATTTAAAGGGGAAAAGCATTCATAAATCAAATGAAACAAAATAAACAGTAGC
Source organism: Cebus imitator (assembly GCF_001604975.1). NCBI lineage: Eukaryota > Metazoa > Chordata > Mammalia > Primates > Cebidae > Cebus > Cebus imitator. Next base: position 196,266 of record NW_016107361.1, on the reverse strand, counting down.
AACAAAAAGCTCTGGAATGCAGATGAAACTAAGCATTAGTTACTAAAGAGAAAACTTAGAAAACAAAATTATAATAGAATATATTGCATTCATGAAATAAAAACAATGTGTTATTAAAAAGAAACAGAACACAAATCTTTGTTCAGATTTCATCTTCTGAACTCAGAAGGCCTACTCAAATTTGCCCTATCTGATATTACATTTTACCCCCCATACTGTCCATCCTCTTTAACCTGTTCTACCTGTTCTTTTTTCTTCATAAGCCGTACCACCCTCTGACATACCGTATAATTTACTTATTCACTATTTTTATTGGTTTATTATCTATCTCTTCTCCCTACTAGAATATAGTAAGCTTTTTGTCTGTTTGTTCAAGAATGGCAATTAGATACGGTAGATGTGCAGTGAATATTTGTTGAATGAATGAATAAATAATTCTTGTAAATTAAAAATATGATAGCAGAAAAAAAGTTGCAAGATAAAGTTTAGAAAATTTCTTACACAGTAGGAAAATTGTAGAAAAAGGATAAGAAAATTTGCTTCCTATGTACCCCTTTATTAGGAAACTGTTAGAGAATGTGCTTCACAAAAAAGAAGTAAAAACAAAAACAAAAAATGAGGGGAAAAAACAGTGTAGGTCCAGCACAGGGGATAGGTGAAAGGAATGCTCAGGATGGTGGTACAGAGAAGTGTTTTGATGACTAGTAGCTGTGTCTAGTAGGCCTGATCCCATAGGGACAGAAGATGTGGGGCTCTAGAGGGAGGTCTCGGGGGAAAAAATTTACCTGACATTTTCAATCATGTTAAAAAGCTTTATGAATCTGTTGGAGAATTTGAGAAGAATTCAGGTCACAGTAAACTGAGCAAATAAAAATTAAACAGTTGTTACTCTAGGAAAAACAAAAAGTTACACAAGAAAGGAGGTGTAATTATAGTACATTATTAAGCTAATCAGTAAATGTTTACCTAGTCATAGTAAAGTAAAGGCTGAATGAAGATTTAACAAAAATTGTAGGAACTGGTGTGGGTGGAAAGTGTAGGGAAGTGGAGGTGGTAACCTAATTTTTCATTAGTTGGAGGTTCACAGATAATGACTAAATTGTTAAAACAATAAATAGCTGAAGATGCATGTTGCTTAGAAATTTGACAGCAAATACTAAAAGAAATAGCTTTTAGCTATTTCTACAATAGAATAGTGCTAAGCAATGTGACTAAGGGTTTTTGTTATAGTTTCTATAAAACCATTTATAAACACTATGTATATATATTGCTTTGATTTAACAAATAAAGGAAAATCAGAATGTTAATACTTTAAAAATCCTGTAAAACCAATCTAATTAATTTTCTTTTAGGTAGAGATTTTAGGTAAGTTTAGGTTAGATTAGATGTTTAAATAAATTATGAAGCTCTTAGATTTGATATTTAAAGAAAATTTTGAATATATATTTTATAATAATATTTTAGCTTCTGTTTTCAGCCTTTTAGAGACTCAAAAAAGAAAACAATGGAGGCTGAAGTTAAAATAAAATATCTATTATTCAATAACATATAAAATGTTTTATTTGACCTGGGTTTTTGTACTTAATTTTATGTGAAATTGGAAATGTAGTCTCAGACATTAGAAGAAATAAAATTTCAAGTTAGTTGTGACATTGAGTCTCAAAATTGTTTATAGGTTTAAATGGTATTTCTGATATGGTAGGTTTACTTGTCATTTCAATAACAGCACCCAGAACTTGCAGTCCTTTTATTGTTAACACTTTGAATGTTCCAGACATTCTTACAGTGTTAACTATAAGCTCAATAGATACTATACCAAGTAAAGCAGTTATCTGGATAATATTTTAATTATCCCGGCTAACTGGGCTTTCTTTTTATTTGATAAATCATGATATTATCAATTATAAATTTCAAGTATTTAAAATTAAATATATTATTATGTTTGCTGGATTACTGATAATTTATATCCAAAGATTATAGCTTTAAACAGAGAATATAATGTCTGCTTCATCTATGTGTTAAAAATTTAAAAAAAAAATAACCTTTATGTTTTAAAGTAGATCTTAAAATGTAAAAGAGCAAATTATTAAGGTGTAGAAGTTTAACATTTTCCCTGCTGAAAACAGTCTTACTTTATTTTTCTGCTAACTTATTTAAGAGAGATTGGATTCAGTTGAATTTCCTAGAAATTCTGTTGGTAATTACTAGTGATGGCAATAGTTTACATTTTTACATGAAAGATGAAGAAGCAAAGCATTTATTTCAGTAATTTATGTTGATTCTTGCTTTTGGAAAATATCATAATCAACCTGCTTTTAGTATAAAGTTATCTGATTAACAGTCACGTTAAGCTGATACCTTGGTGTTTTTTAAAAATGTGAACTATACATCAGAATACTGTTTATTAATAGTAAACAATTAGACACAACCTATTAAGAAAATATAGATGATAGTTGAAAGTTTGTGTTTTTAACAGTTTTACTGAGATATAATATACCATATAATTCACCCATTTAGGGGCACAATTCAATGTTTTTTTGTATGTTCACAGACTTATGCAATCATCACCACAATTAATTTTAGAACAGTTTCATCACCACAAAAAGAAACTTGTACCTGTTTGTTCTCTCTCCCTATTCCCCGCCCCCATCCCCACCCCCCTCTGCCAACTCTCCTAGGGCTCCTCCAGCTCTAGACCAACCACTAATTTACTTTCAGTTTCTATAGATTTGACTATTCTGGACATTTTACATAAATGGAATCATGATATGTGGTTTTTGTGATTGGCTTTTTTCAGCTAGCATAAAATATCCACATTGTAGCATTCTTTTTGTGACTAATACATATTCTATGGATATACCACAGTTTGTTCATCAGTTGATGAACACTTAGGTTGTTTCCACTTTCTAACTACTATGAATAATACTGGTATGAATATTTGTGTACAAATTTTTTTTTTTTTTTTTTTTTTTTTT
>NW_016107361.1:165062-193241 GCF_001604975.1 Cebus imitator | reverse complement strand
CTGAGTAGCTGGGATTACAGGCACGCACCACCATGCCCAGCTAATGTTTTGTACTTTTAGTAGAGACGGGGTTTCACCATGTTGACCAGGATGGTCTCGATCCCTTGACCTCGTGATCCACCCGCCTTGGCCTCCCAAAGTGCTGGGATTACAGGCTTGAGCCACTGCGCCCGGCCTTGTGTACAAATTTTTATGTGGATATATATTTTTCATTTCTCTTATATATACACCTAGGAGTGGAATTGCTGGGGCATATGGTACCTCTATGTTTAACCTTTTGAAGAACTACCACATTGTTTTCCAAAGCGGCTTTACCATTTTACATTTCCACCAGCAGTGCATGAGGGTTTCGATTTCTCTGCACCCTCTTCAACACTTGTTATTGTCTGTCTTTTTGATTGTAGTCATCCAAGTGGGTGTGAAGTGGTATTTCATTGTGGTTTTGATTTGCATTTCCTTGACAACTTAATGATGTTAAACATCTCTTCATGTGCTTATAGGCCATTTGTATATTTACTTTGGAGAAATGTTTCCAGATTGTGTTTTTCTAAAAGCATTCATTGCCAAATTTCACTTTGAATATTGTGCTTGAAATCAAAACATGAATCATATAATGGCTAGGACATTAAGTGTCACTTACCTTCCTTAGGGGATATTGGAAATTTGAAGGACATAAGGGTTACTCTTTTTAATGGAAATTGACTTGGTTTTTTTTTTTTTTTTTTTTTCAGTGCTTCACTGGAATTTGGAAATCTAGATGAAAGTTCTCTGGTTCAAACAAATGGAAGTGATCTCAGTGCTGAAGACAGAGAGCTCCTGAAAGCTTATCATCATAGTTTTGATGATGAAAAAGTAGACTTGGATTTGATCATGCATCTTCTATACAATATCTGCCATAGTTGTGATGCTGGTAAATAAGTGTTGTCTAAAAGAACTGGAGCAAAATATATACTTTAAGAATTAACATTTTAAGTGTATAAATTTTTATATAATTGCACTGATAATAACAAGCAAATAATCTTGTGTCATCTCATGATAGTTTACCAGTACTTGAAAATGTGGTAAGATTTTTAGTATTCTGTTGATTGCCTCTGATTTCAAAGTAAGATTTAATATTAAAAAGTCATTCTTCCTCAAGGTGCAGTATTAATTTTTCTCCCTGGATATGATGAAATTGTTGGACTGAGAGATCGCATCCTGTTTGATGACAAGCGGTTTGCTGACAATACACATAGGTAAGGGCTAAAGCCTTATATCTGTTCCTTAAAATAACATACAGGTCCTGTAGTGTCTTTTCTCTTTCAATCGTCAACAGATATCAAGTCTTTATGCTTCATTCAAATATGCAAACATCCGATCAAAAGAAAGTGTTAAAAAACCCACCTGCGGGTGTTCGAAAAATAGTAAGCTTCATAAAATCTTCTTTTTAAAATTTTTATTAGTTATTTGCTGTGTTTTTGTATTAACTATAAAGTAATATCTTGTTGCAGATCCTTTCCACCAATATTGCTGAAACCAGCATCACAGTCAATGATGTTGTCTTTGTTATTGATTCTGGTAAGGTGAAAGAGGTATGTATGGGTAAGTTGTAGTTTTACTTAAATGAAGAAGATTAAGTTCTATCTCAACAGATGCTTTTATTTAGTTAGTTACTTTTCTTTTAATTTTGCCTCTACTCAAGATAGCTTGGACCAGCACGTGCTTTTATAAGCAGAATTTAAGAAAAATGTCTGGTAGATAAATTTAACATACTAAATATTGATTTTACTAAATATTCTGCCTTAAATAATTCAGTATATAGAATCAATTTTTGTTATTTTAACAAAATATACAAAAATTTAGCTCTGCTCTCCAAATACTAGGAAGAAAGTAAAGGGTTTGGTTAGTTATAGTGAAAATGTTGTCACACAGTATGGGAATTTGATTACATACTTTTTATGTTTTCTTCCTACGTATGGACATGGATTATGTCCTTGTTCACTGTTATATCTTTAGTGCTTCACGTATAGCAAGTGTTCAAAAGATACTCAGTTCAAGAGAACCATGCTGAAAGGAAGCAAATAAATAGATAAACTATGGAGTAGGCAGCAGCTAAGTTGGACTTAACACTTGCTTTTGTTAAAAAAAAAGCTTTGTTGGAACTCAATTCCGTCTACTTTTACCTTTTGTCTATGACTGCTGCTTTCACACTGCAAGGCAGATTGGAGTATTTGTAACAGAGACCCTCTCAAAGCCTAAAATATTTACTATTCAGCCCTTTTCAAAAACAATTTACCAACCCTTGATATTAAAAAAAAGGCATTTATTTCCTTTTAGTACTGGAATGTCCAGCAATTGTCCATGTCCCTAACTTTGGTAGATAACATTTGCTGAATAAATGAAAGTGATAAAGGTAGTTGATTTTTCAAGGGAAGAGATACTATTCATATGTGGGAAGCAAATTATGTCTATTTAGTGGATATAAATGATCATTTTTAATATGAAAAAATTGCCATGTTTTCAATGTAATTTTAAGGAATATTTTACAGAAAATAAAATGTTATTATAAAAATTGGCCATATTCATCATAATTGAATATTCTAAAGGTGGGATAAATTTTATTTTTACATAATAGGACATTAATGAACGTTATCACTAAAAATCTGAATGGTGAGAGAATGAAAATTCAGATTTTATTGCCTTTAAATTACCTAAAGTGGATAAAGTGGGTTTTGAATACGTTAGAAAATTCCTTTAGGTGTTATTTATTTATTAAGTAACTGAAATTTAAACATGGGTAGTGTCAAAAGTTATTTAACATACAAAATTGACAAATGTAATGTTATATTAAAAACTAAGAAGCTTGTTTTCTAATTCTATAAACTATTATGAAAACATTTTTATTTGCTCTATGTAGTTGTTTCATGAAAGGGAAAGTGTAAGTACCAAGTGACTGAAATATGTGTTCTAGTTAGGCTTGTATTTTTAAAAAATATTTCTCTACAATAAATTTTCACTATAGGTTATTTGAAGTATGTGGGTAGTAATGGTTCTTTTTTACTTTCTTCAATGTAACATTCAGGAAAGGCTAACTTTGTTAGTAGTAACATTCAGGAAAGGCTAACTTTGTTAGTAGCTCAGCAGGAGGTAAAGTGGAAATGGTTAAAAATACTTCTTTTTGGGATATTATTGATTGTTATTCTTACTCTGCAAGGTTAGGTCCCTGAAAATTATTTCAGAAAATGTCTTTCCCTGATCATTCTTATTCTCCACAATAATGCAAATCTGGTAGCAAAACAACATCAAGGGAATAGATCAGTTCTCTCCAATCTTGATGTCTTGTGAGAACTGGCTGCCATTATTCAACTGTGGCAGAGAGCAACAGATAGCTCAACAGAGCACATAATAGGGAAGTTTTACACAGCTCTTCTGAGTTTAGTTTTTAAATCCTTTTTTCTTAGTATGTTTGTAATCAGAAAATCAGGGTTTATTAAAAATCAGTATTGATGTGTTAATTTTATCAAGAGAGGATTTTGAATTAAACTTGGCATTATTTATTTTAATTATTTGTGTTAATTATTTTATCAAGAGAGGACTTTGAATTAAACTTGGCATGTTAAAATATGTTAACATTTCTTGCTATTTCATTTTAATTGCCTTTTATATTATAACATAAAGATGGTTTAAATATTACAGAAATCCTTTGATGCTCTGAATTTTGTTACAATGTTAAAAATGGTATGGATTTCCAAAGCTAGTGCAGTACAGCGGAAAGGCAGGTAATGTATATTTAATGTATATTCATTAAATTGCCTGTAAAATACAAACATTTTCATATGCATTACATATTTATCATTTATTCCACTTTTGATAAAATAATAGTTTTCATCTTAAAATTTTTATATTATTTTTGCAAAGCAAGCCATTTTAATACTTCTTTAAAAGTTGAATTTAGGTTATGTTAAAATAAAAACTTTTGCCTAGTTAAATGTACATTCAGATGTAAGAAGCTTAAAAAACAAAACCAAAAATTGTAAACATATGCAATATAGGACAAAGAGCTAACTTCCTTATTATATAAAAAGGCTCTTTGAAATCAAGTAAAGACAATAATCCAGTTCAAATTGATAAAGCGCACAAATAGCAGTTTACCAAAATGAAAAATATGTATGTCCTACTAATACGTTGACCTCACATATATTACCTAATATGTATCAAAAATAATGCAAAGTAATGAGCTACTATTTTTTTTTTTTACTTTCAGATGGGCATTGATGAAAATGTTTAACAGTATGTACAACGTAGTGGAAAAACATGGGCCAATAGACTTTCGTATTTTTCTGATGGTAGTGTAGATTTGTGTGACTGCTCCAGAGTGTAATTTGAAACTATTTATCCAAATCTACTCTTTCACCATAGATTCCACTTCTCATAATTTATCCAGAGTTTGCTTGCACATGTGTGAAAAAGTGTATGATTAAGACTGTTCTTTGAAGCATTGTTTATAATAATGAAAAGTCTGGGAACACTATGGTGTCCATCAATCATGAAGTGATTAAATAAATGATAGCCACACAGTGGCTTTCTAGGTGGCTGTTAAAAGGAAAATTGTAGATCTCTGTGTTCTTATGTGGAATGAGTTTTCCGGATACATTGTTAACTGAAAAAGGTAGGGTTTAGAACATGCATCTAGTAGTCTTTTGGGTAAGAAAAATATATGTATGTTTGTATATGTATTTAGACACAAATGCATTGAGAAGTCTGTGAGAAACATTAAAAAACAATGAATGATTATTGACTCTGAGAAGGAGGATTTGTGGGGTTCTTAGAGTAAGGAGATTTTTTTTTTTTTGTAATTTGGTTATTTTACTATGTATTTGTGTCACTTTTTAATTTTCAAAAGATAAGACTAAAAAGTGTCATTTTCAGTAATTATCTTGCAAATTTATTTTGTATTTTATTATAATTAGCAAGAAAACATGAAATGCTGACTTTAAAAGAATGCCTCACATCCTGAAGACTCATATGCATTATTTCTTTACCTTGTAACTTCATGGAATGCCCATGAGGGCTTTGTTGTTGTTACATTTGTTGTTTTCTTATGACCAATAGTGGCTTGATACATTAAGCTGGACTTACACGCTATTAATAATATATTATTGGAGGTAAGGCTGGATGTGGTGGCTCAAGCTTATAATCCCAGCACTTTGGAAGGCTGAGATGGAAGGATTGCTTGAGTCCAAGAATGCGACACTCGTCTGGGCAACATAGCGAGACCTTGTCTCTACAAAATATTTAAAAATCAGCTAGGTGTGGTGGCATAGGCCTGTGGGCCTAGCTACTTGGGAGTCTGAGGTGGGAGGATCATTTGAGCCTAGGAGGTCGAGGCTATAGCTGCAGTGAGCTGTGATCATACCACTCCACTCCAGCCCTGGCGACAGAGCCAGACCCTGTCTCAAAAATAAATAACAAATAATATATTTTTGGAGATAAAGGCCAGAAATTATAGATATTTTCATTGCCATATTTCAACAAATGTTTATCAAAAGCCTTCCCTGTGCACATGTTATGAATACAGTGATAAATAAACCATAGTCTAATAGGTAAAGCTGAACAAATGTTGCAGTCCATATGGGAGTCCATTAAGTTAAACAATTTTAATACAGTATTATCAGTGCTACAACTGGATGTTTCCAGAGTTGTTAAGACTGAATCTGAGACAATCACGAATAAAGGAGAAGTTGTGGAAAGGCATTTCTAAAAGGCAGAGGGAAAAAGCATAACCAAGTTTGCTTATTTGCCTAAAGGCAACAGTGAACAGGAAGGTTGTTTAGGTGGAATTTAGAGTATAGTGAAAAATGAGCTTAAAATTGGAGACAGGTTCTTAAGGACCATTTTTAGTTTTCTCTTTTTAAAAAATAAATAAATAAACAATGGGATGACATGATTAGAGTATCCTTTCAGTTCTCTGAAGAATGGATTGGCAGAGACAAAAATAATGGTAGGAGGACCCAGTTGGAGGCTCCTTCATTAATACTTTCCTATAATAAGGGAGAGATGAGAGTAGTCTGGATTGTTTTAATGGTGGTGGAAATAAAGAAAAATAGATAATTAATTCAAGAGATACTAAAGAAAGTAACGTTGGTGATTGTGTATGTAGGGGGTGAAGGATAAGGAAGAGAGTGGAGTTAAGGATGTCATCCAGGTTTCTGTCTTAGAAAATTAGACAGTAGTGCCATAGTCAGATAGGGAAAATGGGAAGAGTGTTTTTACTGGGGAGAATAATTAATTTTTGGTTATTTTGAGTTTGAGTTGTCTATAGAAAATCTAAGTGGAGCCATCTAAGAAGTTTCCGAAGTATAGGCCTGGAATTAGGATAAGAAGATATATTACAGATAGAAATTGAGGTTATGAGTATAATTAAAGTTACTTCAGGGGAGAGGGAAGTGTAAGAAGGGCAGATGGCTGAGGGTTCAACCTCAGAGGACCATAAACATTTAAGGACTAGGCAAATACAGAAATCTTTTAGTGGAACCTGGATAAGTCAGAATGCTGAAGGGCATAGTCTAGGGAAGTAGAAGGGATCTTCAAAAACTTTATGGAAAATGCATCTTATGAAAAAGCTATGCATGGAGTTCAAAATATTTTTGCACCAAAATAAACTCATATTAAGTTGTTATATCTGAACAGGATCTCATTTAAGTCACTAAGAAAGATAAGACATCAGTTTGAAAAAAGCCCCTGTCAGAGCAACATGAATTCTTCTAAAATTGAAGCAAGAGCAAATATCACATTTATGCTGACAATGCTCTGAAGAAATCAGCAGTTTACAAATGGATATCTTATTTTAAGAAGGGATGAGATGATGTTGAAGATAAAACCCATAGCAGACCACCATGTGTATTTGCGAGGAAAAAAAAAGATCTCATTTGTGCCCTAGTTGAAGAGGACCAACAATTAACAGCACAAAAATAGCCAACACTATAGACATCACAGTTGGTTCAGGTTACCCAATTCTAACTGAAAAATTAAAAGTTGAGCAGACTTACCAGTTCATGGGTGCCAAAACCATTGCTCTTAGATCAGCTGCAGACAACAGCAGAAGCTTTCAGTGGAAATTTTAAACAATTGGAATCAAGGTCCTGAAGCATTTCTTCGAAGAATTGTAACAGAAGATGAAACATGGCTTTACCAGTATGATCCTGAAGACAAACCACAATCAAAGCAGTGATTACCAAGAGGTAGAAGCGGTCCATTCAAAGCAAAAGAAGACTGGAGGTCATGGCAATAGTTTTTTAGGATGTGCAAGGCATTTTGCTTACTTTCTGGAGGGCCAAATAACAGTAACTTCTGCTTATTATTGACAGTGTTTTGAGAGATTTAGACAAAGCTTTAGCAGAAAAACCCATAGGAAAACTTCCCTAGAAAGTTCTCCTCCACCACAACAATGCTCCTGTGCATTCCTCTTATCAAACAAGGGCAGTTTTATAAGTTTTGGTGGGAAATCATTAGGCATCCACCTTATAGTACTGGTGGCTCCTTCTGAATTATTTTTATTTTCTAATCTTAAATATCTATAAAGGACCCCCATTTTTCTTAGAGTAATAATGTAAAAAAAATGCATTGGCATAATTACATTCCCTGGACCCTCAGTTCTTTAGGGATGGACTGAATGATTGGTGTTATCACTTACAAAAGTGTGAACTTAATGGTTGAGAAATAAAGTTTATTTTTTTCTCTTTTAATTCCATTTTTCCACATACTTTTGAAGTCCTCTTTTATTTGATGAAGCAAAAAGTTGACCAACAATATAAGATTTTGTAGCTCTTATAATGTGTTATAGTGATGATTGCCTATCTGGGTTGTGAGCTCCATGAAGACAAGAATATTTCTATATCTCTATCACTTAGCATATTTAGCCCTGCCATTAGCTAATATAGTGACTTTGAGTGAATTTAGGAGATTGTTTTTCTTCTAGGTATTTTTTTGCTGCTTCACAGAAAATTATACAAGTCTTTATGATGACAAGATAAATGGCATTCCCTTGGAGTTGTGTAATGCATAATTTGTACAACTCTAAACACAGTGCTTGATATAAGCTCTGTAAAATTGATTGAATTTAAATTAACAGTATTTATTCATGTTTTGTTTTTTGCTCACTTTTATATGTATGCTATTTCTTTTGATTTTTACCACAACCCTACAAGATACATCAGGTAGGTGTCATTCATGAATCTCAACTAATATATGAAATAATGGAGCCCCAGACAAGTGAAGTGCTTTCCAAAAGAATTTATAGAGGATAAGAAACAGAATAAGGATTTAAACTCAGGTGTCCTGATCCTGGATCATTTTTCTCTTTCTTAAATCACATAGCATTTAGTTTATTGTAGCATTTATTCCTTGTTGAGTCCTAATCTTATATTTTATTTTTAAGGGCAGGGCGATGTAGACCTGGAATTTGTTTTCGTCTGTTCAGTAGACTCCGATTCCAGAATATGTTGGAATTTCAGACTCCGGAACTTTTGAGAATGCCATTACAGGTAAAAATTGATTTAAATATAAGACATTTTTTTGTAGGTGAGGGAGGAGAAGGGCCATTTCAACTTCTATGGATTAGGGCTTTAAAAAATCAATTTGTAAAACCAAAGTATTAAATATATATTATGGAAGGTATATCTGTAACAGAAATAGTTTTTCTATGTAAGAAAATTTATAAACCTTCAAACAAAATTTTAAAGAATCACTTGAATATATTTAAATTATGGTACAGTTTTAAAGGATTTTTTTTTAATATAACATTTTAAAGTTTCAACTATGTAGTGTTCACCTATTAAATTCTCAGTGGAATTAGGAAACAAATTATTTGAGGTCCAAAAGATAATACCTAAATCTCCGTATAAGATGCTGGGATTATCTAGTAGTTTTAAAACTGAGTTCACTGAGATTTTCTGACCTCTATTAATTGTATGGGGTTTCTTGTTTTGTTTTGTTTTTTCAGTTTTCTAACTTAATGGAACAGCCAAACCCTATAGCTTCTAGGGAAGATTAGCAGAACGCATTTATTTGATTCTTTAGTGTGTTTGGCTAATGCTGGCTTCCAAACCCTTAAAGAGAGGCAGGATCATGTGTTTGGCAACCATAAACCTAAGATAATTTCCCACTTATTAGTGCTCATGTGATTTTCTGTTCCTCCTGGGATAAAATTCAAAATTCTTAACAAGAGTGCAAATTACTTATTCCCGCCTGTGTCTCCAGTCACAGGCGGGAACAGGTAATTTCTTGTCATTTATCCTCTCTTACACCACTGGTTTTAGTTTCTCAAGCACTTTTTTCCTTCTGCCATATGGCTTTCACATGTATCTACCCTCTCCTTAGATACATTTACCTTATTCCTTTTATAATTATTCCTACTCAATCTTTACATCTTAGTTTAAGTGTCTTTCTTCAGGAAAACTATCTGTAACTTCCCATGGTCTCCCTCTCTTACTCTTTTCTGAACTTGATTAAATCATATTTACTTCTTTAGCTCCCTATATGCTTCATAGCACTTACCATATATGTAATTAAGTAATTATATAATTAATTCTTTAAGGCCTTTTATTCAAATTACAGTGTAAACTCAATGAGAATAATAGATAGTTCCTCTGTCCCCTTCTTTTTCTCCAGTTTGCACAGGGCCTTGCACATAGTAAACAGATATTTGCTGAGTAGATAAAGCATTCTAGAATGTTGGAAGTATAAAGGGGGAAAAAAAGATTTTTTTTTTTTGGGACAGTGACTCTGAATGTTATGTATAAGAACAATATGAAGAGATGTTGCCAGTGGGAGCAATGGTAATCTTGGTATATGTTGATTCAGGAGGGTATTTATTAAGGTTCTGTTATCTAGGGCAAAGTATGAGCTCATTTTTTATAGAAAGACATTTTTCCTTCTATTGTTCATTCTAATCAGAGACTCTTCTAGTCTGTGTTTGGGAACTATAGTTCCCATGATTTTTAAACGTATATGTTATTGTATTCTTTTTAATTTTTAAAAATTGTTTACTGTTTTGGTTTATAGGAACTTTGCTTACATACCAAGCTGTTAGCCCCAGTTAATTGTCCCATTGCTGATTTTCTTATGAAAGCTCCTGAACCTCCACCAGCTTTAATTGTAAGACATGCTGTACAAATGCTTAAGGTTGGTGTCTTCATAGTTTTATTTTACATGATGTTTTTACTTGAAATTTTAAACTAAATGAAAGTATGTCTTAACTAATTGTATATAATTATTTTTTCTTTTCATCCTCCTACATGTATTCAGATAAGCTAATTTTGTAGTTATCTGTTAAAACTATACTATTTTATTATAATTACCATGACAGTATTATTTAAAGTACATGATCATTTAATATAATTTTTTAACAGTATAGTTCTTTTATATAATAGAAACAAAATATATTTTTATGAGATGTAACAAAATAAAATCTATATTATTATTTCTTATTTAGGGGTTTTTAATTATGTGGTTTGATTAAACATAGTGTTTGCTATGTCAGAGTCTGTTCTGTCTCCTTTTTTTTAGACAATAGATGCAATGGATACATGGGAAGATCTGACTGAACTTGGGTATCATTTGGCTGACTTGCCAGTAGAACCACATCTTGGTAAAATGGTCCTGTGTGCTGTTGTTTTAAAGTGTCTGGACCCCATCCTTACAATTGCTTGCGCGCTAGCTTATCGAGATCCTTTTGTACTACCTACTCAGGCCTCTCAAAAACGTGCAGCTATGCTTTGTAGGAAACGTTTTACTGCAGGAACTTTCAGTGACCATATGGCACTTCTCAGAGCATTCCAGGTACTATTACTGTCATTTTATTTCTGACAATGTTGCTGGTTGAACACATTTCTGGGGCAAATGTAGGAATTTTAAAAATAATTTTTAAAATTGAATAATTTTGTTTCATTATGAAGTCACATTTTATTAACAGTCCTGCAAAATGTCTTCTTGCTGTTACTATGTTACAATTAAAACAGTTTTGCTCTTTTTTTCTCCCCATTTTCTCCTTATAGGAATACATGTGTGTATGTGTGTATATATTTATTTATGTTTATGCTTCTATTTATTTTTTAAATACCAAATATCTTTAAATCATGTCTTGGCCAAGGAATGGTCTAAAATTTTAGTTAAGAAACACTTTATACTATTTAAAGTACATAGAACAAAGCTTAGAAGAAAATTATCTTGAATTTAATATCGATTTTTCTTATAGTTCAGCTTTTTCTTATGTGCTCAAGACACTACCCTGAGAACATAATTTTGTAAAGCAAAATATAAAAATCACTTAAAACATTTTAAGATAATAGTAATGAGAAGTTGAGGAAAGAGGTAAATGAAAAAGAAAAGATAGGAAAAATAGGACTCTGGGGAAGACAAATGAAATGTAATTTAGAATTTCAGATATGTGGGGAAGAATATGTTATTTCTTAAAAACATAGACATTTTCTTTATCCTTAAGTCTCCTTGAATGTAGGCTGTCCCTATGCTTTTTGTTTGTTTGTTTTTTTGAGACAGAGTCTCACTCTGTCACCCAGGCTGGAGTGCAGTGGCATAGTCTTGGCTCACTGCAACCTTCACCTCCCGGGTTCAAGTGATTCTCCTGCCTCGGCCTCCCAAGTAGCTGTGATTACAGGCGCCTGCCACCATGCCCAGCTAATTTTTGTATTTTTAGTAGAGACAGCGTTTTACCATGTTGGCCAGGCTGGTCTCAAACTCCTGACCGCAAGTGATCTGCCTGCCTTGGCTTCCCAAAGTGCTGGGATTAGAGGCGTAAGCCACCATGCCTGGCCACATAAAAAATATAACATTTTTTTATGCAGAAAGTACTATTTTCAAACATACAAGATTTTTTTCAACACATATATAATTTTTAAAAATAATTACAAGCTCTTTTGTGAATATTGAGCAGTGGATGACTCATTGTTACTAATAGGGTATATTAGATACTGTATATTATAGTAGGTTGAGTGAGAAGTAGAAGGAGATTTGGAGTACAATTTCTATCTGTTTTTTGCTTTTCCCCCATCTCCTTCAAAAGCAGAGTGGATAAATTATTGCTTCTGTCTTTTAGTTATATATATTCCAAAGCAAGGAAACCTATTCACAAAGGAGAGTTTTTTATACTGCATATAGATGATTTATAGAAATCCTACTTTCCTTCTTAGGTAGATTCCAGGGTTGACATAGAGATTATTTTTTGGAGGACCAGAGTGGCATGATTCTTAGATTTACATGTTAGGAAGGCTTATTTGAAAACCTCTTACACTTTTGTGGAATAAAATTAGCAGATGCATCTGAGAAGGCAAATATTTTTGCATTGTTGGTCATTTAGGTTACTTGACACTTAGTTCTCATTGAGATTTTATAAACTCAATAGCTTTAGTAGCATTTGAGTATAAATTAACTAATGATAAATTTTATTTGATCATAAAGTCTTAGATTTTATAGAATAATTAGAATGAGACAAATTGACCTTGAGGAATTCGTGTAGTGGTTTGTAGTTACTTGGTTGCCTCCCTAAGAAGTGATTAGTAAATGTGTCTTGTTATGTAATTATTCTCTTTTTATAGGCCTGGCAAAAAGCACGAAGTGATGGCTGGGAGCGAGCCTTTTGTGAAAAGAATTTTCTTTCACAGGCTACTATGGAAATAATCATAGGCATGAGAACACAGTTGCTTGGTCAACTTAGAGCATCAGGTAAAGTTTTCCCTCAAAGAGGCTATTTAAGCTACTGAGAGTACCCTGCCCATATTTCATAGTATTTCTCATGTTAACAGATGCCATCTATTGTTTTTATGACATTATCATGTTACATATCTTATATTCATGCAGGATTTGTAGAATTATGTCTTCAACTTTTGCTTGTTGATGAAAAAATGGTATTGCAGGAGGTATATTTGAGAAATCTATGAACAGAACCTATACTCTTTTGATACTATTGGCAATTAACAATTTATATTGGTTGGCAGAGATCAATTTAGATCTTACGGTTATTTTCTTTTGTCACCGTTAATGAATACTTACTTAGTTCTGTGAAATAGAAATTTTAAAAAAATGATATGAATGCTGATCTTCATATTTTTGGAACACTAAAACAACTGGTAATACTTGAAGTCACTGAAAAAAAATTTTTTTTTGAAGGAGGATGCTAGTATTGCTGTTACCTTTCAGAATTGCTTTTTCGAGCAGCATAGTATATTGAAGTGATAGTCAGAAGAAAAGTACCAGAGCCTGGATTCATGGGTTAGCTGAAGTGCCAAAGTAATAGGAATGAACCAGAGGATTTAAGAGTTGCCTTGAACATGAGGAAATATGAAGGACCTTTGAAACCCAAAGGTCTAGGCAAATCTGGATCTAATGTTTGTAGGGTTAGAAAGAGAAACTCAAACAAGAATTACCGTATATTTACTTGACTACATCCCTAGAATTAGTATCTATCATAACCAAAATGTTATTAATAACGGTCAGAAGGATGGTTTAGGTTTCAGCTATGAATTTAGTTTGTTTCTGGCAGCAGATTATGAAGAACTTTATTGCAAGAATGTGCATTTAAAAACATTTAAGCCAGGCCGGGCGCGGTGGCTCAAGCCTATAATCCCAGCACTTTGGGAGGCCGAGGCAGGTGGATCACGAGGTCAAGAGATCGAGACCATCCTGGTCAACATGGTGAAACCCTGTCTCTACTAAAAATACAAAAAATTAGCTGGGCATGGTGGCACGTGCCTGTAATCACAGCTACTCGGGAGGCTGAGGCAGGAGAATTGCCTGAACCCAGGAGGTGGAGGTTACGGTGAGCCGAGATCGCGCCATTGCACTCCACCCTGGGTAACAAGAGCGAAACTCCGTCTCAAAAAACAAACAAACAAACAAACAAAAAAAAACATTTAAGCCCCTACTGATTCTTGTACTTATTCTAACCTGAGCAAATCTACACTTTCCTAGAATGTTGGTTCTATATCTGTTTGGTGGGGGTGGTGAGGAGCTCATATTTTAAATGACTTTGCAGAGGAGTTCTATTAATTATTGTGAAATTTGAATATCACAAAATTTATATGAGTTTACAAGTTTTGGGAAAAAATGCCCAAATATATCATTTGGACAATGGAAAAAGTTGGTGTGGTTTTTTCCCCCTCCCTAGGTTTTGTTAGAGCACGAGGTGGTGGTGACATTCGAGATGTTAACACAAACTCTGAGAATTGGGCTGTTGTTAAAGCTGCATTGGTGGCAGGCATGTATCCTAATTTAGTCCATGTGGACAGAGAGAATGTAGTGTTGACAGGGCCAAAGGAGAAAAAAGTACGATTTCATCCTACTTCAGTTCTCAGTCAACCTCAATATAAAAAGGTAAAACATTTTTAATGCTCTTGGGTTTTGAGGTGAAATTAATTTAGGTAGTTGACTGTCAATGAAAAATGTTCCACATACCTGCCTGCTTTAAGAAATTAATTAGTTATATGCATATATTTAAATATTAGAACAAAACTTATAAATCTTAGAGCTGGAAAAGGTAACGAACATGTTAAGTAATGAGTACTTTTGTACAAACTACATGAGCAATGACTTGTTTTAATTTTTGCTTAGGTACTAATATGCATCATCTATTTCATTGAGGGACTTTTTACGTTTTAAAAGTATTTCCAATAAATTAAGTGATAAACACAGTTAACAGTTTTAAAATTTATCTTCTTAATAGATTCCTCCAGCCAATGGTCAAGCTGCAGCGATTCAGGCACTGCCCACAGATTGGCTTATTTATGATGAAATGACCAGAGCCCATAGAATAGCTAATATTAGATGTTGTTCAGCAGTGACACCTGTCACTGTATTGGTGTTCTGTGGACCAGCTAGGTTGGCAAGTAATGCTCTTCAGGAACCTTCGTCCTTTAGAGGTAAATGTATTATGAAGGAAATAAAAATCTTTTTGAATGAAGTTTTTATGGTTTCTAAACCAAATAGTGAGATTATTTTACTAAACCAAATAATGAAATTATAAAAATGTGTATAGTAGCAGCTCTATTTTGATATACTAAGACTTATTAGGCAATACTAAGGTATACTACTGTTTTTGAAATTTATTTCTAAGGTATCTTGATGTTGATTTGTACATTTTTTACTAATCTTGCTTTTGGGAAGAAATTTTTCTTTTCCACTTGAATTTAAATAATAGTTTAACATAAAGGTAATTGTAAAAAATAATAGCCACTTATAATCTCATTTTTCTCATGCTAACAGTTTTTAATGTTAAATTTTTTCTACATGTTTACATATTTTAAATTATTTCACTCAAACTGCTATTTTATATTTTGCTATTTTTCATTATAGAGATATCAGAAATATTTTTAGTATTTTGTATTAATGGCTGAAAAATGCATAATGCATTTTGTTTTCCTTCAGCTTTTAAGTTTAGGGGTACATGTGCAAGATGTGCCAATTTGTTGCATAGGTAAACGTGTGCTATGGTGATTTGCTGCACAGATCATGCCATTAGCTATTATTCCTGATGTTCTCCCTCCCCCTGCCACACACCCGCAAAAGGCCCCAGTGTGTGTTGTTCCCCTCTCTTTGTCCATGTGTTCCTATCATTCATCTCCTACTTATAAGTGAGAACATGTAGTGTTTGGTTTTCTGTTCCTGCATTAGTTTGCTGAGGATAATGGCTTCCAACTCCATCCATGTCCCTGCAAAATACATGATCTAATTCCTTTTTATGGCTGTTTAGTATCCTATGGTGTATATGTACCATATTTTATTTATCTGGTTTATCATTGATGGGCATTTGGGTTGATTCCATGTCTTTGCTATTGTGAATAGTGCTGCACTGAACATTCAAGTGTATGTATCTTTATAACAGAATGATTTATATTCCTTTGGGTATTTACCTAGAGATGGTATTTCTGCCCCTAGGTCTTTGTGCAGTCGCCACACTGTCTCCCACAGTGGTTGAACTAATATACACTCCCATGAGCAGTGTAGAAGTGTTCCTTTTTCTCCTCAACCTCACCAGCATGTTGTTTTTGACTTTTTAATAATAGCCATTCTGACTGGCATGAGATGGTATGTCATTGTGGTTTTGAATTGCATTTCAGTAATGATGAGCTTTTTTTCATGTTTGTTGGCCACATGTACATCTTCTTTTGAGAAGTGTCCATTCATGTCCTTTGCCCACTTTTTAATGGGTTGTTTTTTCTTGTAAATTTGCTTACGTTCCTTGTAGACTCTGGATATTAGACCTATGTCAGATGGATAGATTGTGAAAATTTTCTCCCATTCTGTAGGTTGTCTGTTTTCTCTGATGATAGTTGTTTCTTTTGCTGTGCAGAAGCTCTTTAGTTTAATTAGATCCGATTTGTCAATTTTTGCTTTTGTTGCAATTGCTTTTGACATTTTTGTCATGAAATCTTTGCCCATGCCTATGTCCTGAGGGGTATTGCCTAGATTTTCTTCTAGGGTGTTTATGGTTTGGGGTATTACATTTAAGTCTTTAATCGGTCTTGAGTTAATTTTTGTAGAAGGTGCAAGGAAGGGGCCCAGTTTCAATTTTCTGCATAAAGCTAGCCACTTATCCCAGTGCCATTTATTAAATAGGGAGTCCTTTCCCCATTACTTGTTTTTTTCAGGTTTGTTGAAGATCAGATGGTTGTAGGAGTGTGGTGTTATTTCTGAGTTCTCTATTCTATCCTATTGGTCTATGTGTCTGTTCTTGTACCAGTACCATGCTCTCTTGGCTACTGTAAGCTACTGTAGCTAAGACAGCATGGTACTGTATAGTTTGAAGTTGGGTAGCATGATGCCTCAGCTTTGTTCTTTCTGCTTAGGATTTTCTTGGCTATGGGCTCTTTTTTGATTCCATGTGAATTTTAAAATAGTTCTTCTAAGTCTGTGAAAAATGTCAGTGGTAGTATAATGGGAATAGCATTGAATCTATAAATTTCTCTGGGCAGTATGGTCCTTTCCATGATATTGATTGTTCCTATACATGAGCATGAAATGTTTTTCCATTTGTTTGTGTTCTCTTTGATTTCTTTGAGCAGTGGTACATAGTTCCTCTTGAAGATGTCCTTCACTTCCCTTTTTAGCTATATTCCTAGATATTTTATTTTATTTTTTGAGATGGAGTCTTGCTGTGTCACCCAGGCTGGAGTGGAGTGGCACAATCTCTGCTCACTGCAACCTCTGCCTCCTAGGTTCTAGCGATTCTCCTGCCTCAGACTCCTGAGTAGTGGGATTACAGGTACATGCCACAATGCCTGGCTAAACTCCAGAACTCAGGGTGATCCATCTGCCAGTCTTGGCCTCTCAAAATGCTGCAATTACAGGGGTGAGCTACCATGCTTGGCTCTTTTCTAGGTATTTTATTATTTTTGTAGCAATTGTGAATGTGAGTTCATTCATGATTTGGCTCTCTGCTTACCTGTTGGTGTATAAGAATGTTAGCAATTTTTGCACATTGATTTTATATCCTGCTGAAGTTGCCTATTAGCTTAAGAAGCTTTTGACTGAGACGATGGGTTTTCTAGATGTATGATCAACATTTACAAAGATAATTTGTCATCTACAAACAAAGATAATTTGACTTCCTCTATTCCTATTTGAATACCTTTTATTTCTTTTTTCTTTTTTTTTTTTTTTTTTTTTTTTTTTTTTTTTTTTTTTTTTTTTTTTTTTTTTTTTTTTTTGTACTTTTAGTAGAGATGGTATTTCATCATGTTGGCCAGGCAGATCTCAAACTCCTGACTTCAAATCATCTGCCCACCTCAGCCTCCCAAAGGGCTAGGATTATAGGCATGTGCCACTGCACCCACCTGGCCTGAATACCCTTCATTTTTTTCTCTGGCCTGATTTCCCTGGCCTGAACTTCCTTATGTTGAATGGGAATAGTGAGAGAGAGCATCCTAGTATTGTGACAGTTTTCAAGGGAAATGCTTCCTGCTTTTGTCCATTCAGTGTGATATTGGCTGTGGGTTTGTCATAAATAGCTCATTTTGAGATACGTTCCTTCACTACCTAGTTTATTGAGAGTTTTTAACACAAAACAATATTGAATTTTATTGAAGGCCTTTTCTGCATCTATTGAGATAATCATGTGTTTTTTGTCTTCAGATTTGTTCATGTGATGAATTATTTTTATTGATTTGTATATGTTGAACCAGCCTTTCATCCCAGGGATGAAGCCAACTTGATTGTAGTGGATAAGCCTTTGATGTGCTGCTGTATTCGGTTTGCCCATATTTTATTGAGAATTTTTGCATTGACATTCATCAGGGATATTGGCCTGAAGTTTTCTTTTTTTGTTGTCTCTCTGTCAGGCTTTGATATCAGGATGATGCTGGCCTTATAGAATGAGTTAGGGAGGAGTCTCTCTGTTCAGTTATTTGGAATAGTTTCAGAAGAAAGGGTATCAGCTCCTGTTTGTACCTCTGGTTGAATTCAGCTGTGAATCCATCTGGTCTTGGGCTTTTTTTAGTTGGTAGGCTATTTATTATTGCCTCAATTTCAGAACTTGTTATTGGTCTATTCAGGGATTCAACTTCTTTCTGGTTCAGTCTTGGGAGTGTGTATGTGTCCGGGAATTTCTTTCTTTCTTCCAGATTTTCTGGTTTATTTGCATAGAGGTGTTTATAGTATTACCTGATGGTAGTCTGTATTTCCATGGGGTCAGTGGTGATATCCCTTGTATTGTTTTTTATTGTGTCTATTTGGTTCTTCTCTCTTTTCTTCTTTATTAGTCTAGCTAGCAGTCTGTCTATTTTATTGATTTTTTTAAAAACCAGCTTTTGGATACACCGATTTTTTTTTTTTTTGGGGGTTTTTTTTTTTTTTTTTCTCCTCCCGTTCTTCTTTTTTTTTTTTTTTTTTTTTTTTTTTTTTTTTTTTTTTTTTTTTTTTTTTATATCCTTCTTTTGGATACACCGTTTTTTTTTTTTTTTGGAGGTTTTTTTGTGTCTCTGTCTCCTCCAGTTCTGCTCTGATCTTAGTTATTTCATGTCTTCTGCTAGCTTTGGGGTTTGTTTGCTCTTGGTTCTCTAATTTTTTTAAATTAATATGTTACGTTGTTAACTTGAAATCTTCCTAGCTTTTTGATGTGCTCAGTTAGTGCTGTGAATTTCCCTCTTAATACTACTTGAGCTGTGTCCCAGAGATTGTGCTGCATTGTCTCTTTGTTCTCATTAGTTTCAAATAACTTCTTGATTTCTGCCTTAATTTCATTATTTACTTGAGTCATTCAGGAGCAGGCTGTAGTTATGTGGTTTTGAGTGGATGTCTTAGTCTTGAGTTCTAATTTGTGCTGTGTTCCGAGAGACTGTTATGATTTCACTTCTTTTGCATTTGCTGAGGAGTGTTTTACCTTCAATTGTATGATCAATTTTAGAGTAAATGCCATATGGCGATGAGAAGAATGTATATTCTCTTGTTTTTGGGTGGAGAGTTCTGTAGATATCTATCAGGTCCACTTGATCCAGAGCTGAGTTCAGGTCCCGAATATCTTTGTTAATTTTCTGTCTTGATGAACTGTCTAATGCTGTCCATGGGGTATTAAAGTCTCTCACTATTATTGCCTGGGAGTCTAAGTCTCTTTATAGGTCTCTAAGACTTGTTTTATGAATTTGGGTGCTCCTGTATTGGGTGCATATATATTTAGGATAGTTAATTATTTTTGTTGAATTGAACCTTTTACCACTTTGTAATGGCCTTCTTTGATATTTATTGGTGTAAAGGATTGTGACCACTACCTTTTTCTGTTTTCCATTTGCTTGGTAAATTTTCCTCCATCCCTTTCTTGGAGCCTGTGTGTGACTTGCATGTGAGATGGTTCTCTTGAAGACAACATACCCATGGATCTTGGCTCTTTATCCACCTTGCCATTTGGTGCCTTTTAATTGGGGTATTTAGCTCATTTACCTTTCAGGTTAGTATTGTTATATATAAATTTGATCCTGTCATCATGGTGCTAGCTGGTTATTTTGCAGACTTGTTTATGTGGTTGCTTCATAGTGTTACTGGTCTGTGTACTTCATTGTGTTTTTGCAGTGGATAGTAATGGTTTTTCCCTTTCATATTTAGTGCTTCCTTCAAGAGCTCTTGCAAGGCAGGCCTGGTGGTGATAAATTCCCTCAGCATTTGCTTGTCAGAAAAAGATCTTATTTCTCTTTCACTCATGAAGTGTAATTTGGCCAGATATGAAATTCTGGGTTGGAAATTCTTTAAGAGTGTTGAATATTGGCCCCCAGTGTCTTCTGGCTTGTAGAGTTTCCACTGAGAGGTCTACTGTTAGTCTGAGGGACTTCCCTTTGTATGTGACCTGGCCTTTCTCTCTGGCTGCCCTTAACATTTTTTCTTTCATTCTGAACTTGGAGAATCTGCTGATTTTGTGTCTTGGGGTTTATCTTCTCATGGAATATTATACTAGGGTTCTCTGGATTCCTCAATTTGAATGTTGGGCTGTCTTGCTAGATCAGGGAACTTCTTCTGGATGATATCCTGAAGTATGTTTTCCAACTTGGCTCTATTCTCCTGTTTCTTTCAGCTACCCCAATCAGTTGTAGGTTTGGTCTCTTTAAATAATCCCATATTTCTCAGAAGTTCTATTTTTTCTCTATTCTTGTCTGCCTGTCTTATTTCAGAAAGATAGTCTTCAAGCTCTGAGATCTTTCCTTTGCTTGGTCTATGCTGCTGGTGATACTTGTGATTACATTTTGAAGTTCTCATGTTCTGTTTTTCAGCTCCATCAGGTCAGTTATGTTTTTCTCTAAATTTTCTGTTCTGGCCATCAGCTCCTGTATTGTTTTATCATGATTCCTAGCTTTTTTGCATTATGTTACAACATGCTTCTTTAGCTCAGCAAAGTTTGTTATTACCCACCTTCTGAAGCCTGCTTCTGTCAATTCAGCCATCTCAGCCTCAGCCCAGTTCTGTGCCCTTGTCAGAGAGGTGTCACGGTCATTTGGAGAAGAGGCACTCTGGCTTTTTGAGTTTTCAGCATTTTTGCATTCTTTCTCACCTTTGTGGGCTTATCTACCTTCAATCTTTGAGGATGCTGACCTTTGAATGAGGTTTGTTTGGGGTCTTTTTTGTTGATGTTGTTGTTGTTGTTTTCTGTTCGTTTTTCTTTTAGAGTCAGGCCATTCTACCATAGGGCTGCTGCGGTTTGCTGGGGCTCCACTCCAGACCCCAGTTGCCTCAGTTTTTCTCATAGCTGGAGTTATCACCAGTGAAGCCTGCAAAACAGCAAAGATGGGAGCCAGCTCCTTCTTCTGGAAATTCTGTCCCAGGGGGTTATTGATCTGTTGCCAGCCCACATGCACCTGTAGGAGGTGACTGGAGGCTCCCGTTCTGAGGTCTCACCCCGTCAGGAGGAATGGGATCAGGGACCTGTGCAAAGAAGCAGTTTGGCTTCTTTTTGATACAGCAGGAGTGCTGCACTGGTGGGAACCCTTCTTCATCCAGATTGCCTGTATTCACCACAGCCAGCAGACTGGAGTGGCTGAGTCAACCAAACCACGGAGATGGCAGCCACCCCTCCCCCTGGAAACTCAGCCCCATCTCAGGCAGACTCCAACCCACTGCTGTTGGCTGGCTGGGATTTCAAGCCAGTGGGTCTGATCTTAATTTGTGAGGTGCCATGGAAGTGGGAACCGTAGAATGATGTTTCTTGGCTTCCTGGATTCAGCCTACTTCCTAGGGATATGTACAAACAGATTTCCTGCCTTGCTAGGGATCCCAGGGGCAGAGTATGTATAACTCCTGAGTTTCTGCGTGTGCCTGAGTGACTGCTCTGCCAAGACTCCACACAGCTCTGTGGCATAGGCTCATGAAGGGATCTCCTAATTTGCAGGTTGCAAAGATCCATGGGAGAAACATGGCTTTCTGGGAGGGGTCATACAATCACTCACTGCCTCTCTTGCCTAGGGGTGGGGGTTCCTTTGGCTCTGTGCTGCTCCAGGGTGGCCCATCGCTTCCACCTGCTTTTCTTCATTCTCTGTGGGTTGATTTGTGTGCCTAGTCAATCCCTATGTGAGAACCTGAATATTTCAGTTGAAGGTGCTAAATTCACTTCTGCCTTTTCATTCCTCTTTGTGAGTGCTGCTGACTATAACTGCTTCTAATAAGCCATATTAGATTGATCCCCTGGCGTAATGCATTTAAAATATTCCTTTCTAGTTGGACATCTTGAATATTTCAAATTATTTGCTATTTAGTGATTCAGCAAATAGTACCTACTATATGTCAGGTACTGTACTTGGCATTGAGGATATAACAGAGTATTTCTGGCCTTAGGAATTTACACAGTAGTGAGGATAGACAAACAGTAAAAAAGTAAATAATCTGCATGATGCTATTAAGGAAATACAAAGAGGACTGCCTTAGGGGTGACCTACTTTAGAAAGGAAGCTTAGACAAGTTTCTCTGAGAAGATAAGACTTAAACTGAGACCTGCAATATGAGAAGAATCCAGCCACAAGAAGAAGCAAAAATGTGCTGCAGGTGGAGAAAGGTGGAAAGCCCCAAGATTCTGTGCTAGGAAATGATCTAGGAATTTACAGAAAGGCTGTGTGATTACAGGGCATTGATCAATGGAAGAGGGCAATGATGAGATAAGGTTGAAAGGAGAGCAAGGACTCGTAGGCCTTAGAAATGCAAAGGAAGCCATTAAAAGGTTTTAAGTAAAGGAATGATATATGATATGTTCCAAAAGATCATTTTAGCTGAGGGGATGAATTACAGGAGGGACAACAATAGAAGAGTGGACGCAGGCAGGAGGCTTTTTGTAGTGGTCTTTTAACAGAAGATGATGGGTCAGAGATAGAAAGATATGAAGAGAAGTAGATATAAAATTATTTTGGGGGCCTGCTCATGCCTGTAATCCCAGCACTTTGGGAGGCTGAGGCGGGTGGATCATGAGGTCAGGAGTTCAAGACTAGCCTGGCCAAGATGGTGAAACCCCATCTCTACTGAAAATACAGAAATTAGCTGGGCGCAGTGGTGGGCACCTGTAATCTCAGCTACTTGGAAGGGTGAGGCAGGAGAATTGCCTGAACCCAGGAGATGAAGGTTGCAGTGCAACAGAGCAAGACTCCATCTCAAAAAAAAAAAAATTATTTCAAAGGTGCTAGTTACCTACTAGATTGAATGTGGATAGTAAGGGAAAGGGAGGAGTCAATTAGAATTCTCAGGTTTTGGTTATAGTAGCTTGCCACTCATTTGAGATTCAGAAAACTGGAAGGAGCACATTGTGTAGGGGAGAAATTAAGGGTTCTTTTTAGACATGTTAACTTTGAAATGGCTAAGAAATTATAAGTGCATTTTTTTTCAGGAAGCAGTTGGATATGCATTTCTGGAGCTCAGGGAAGATGCCTGGGCTAGCAATACAAATTTGGAAGTCATCAGCTTGTAAATGATATTTATAGACATGAGAATGGATTTCCTAAAGAGAATGTGTAAATTTGAGTAGAGGAAGAAAGAGTGGTTCAGTGTTGGAGGTAAATATGTTTCAAGAAAGAAGTGGTTAGCTCTACTGTATATGCCTAAGATTGATGGTGTTACGTTTGTATGGAGAGAGTAGAAATAGCATGATTGATAATTTATGAGATTATGGACAAGGTTGGGGCATTGCTACATTAACATCTCCATCTGTGTGTCCTGCTTTAATACATTTAATATTTTCTTAGGGATAAAACTCTTTGAATTACTTGATAAAAATGTATAGATATCATTTATAGTTATTCTTCCATACCCAATCATATTAGCACAATTAAGAGTGTATTTCATGGCAACTATACCATTATTTGGTGTTGGTTTTAAAGATAAAATATTTAAAGATTCCTTCATTTGCTCTTTTTATTTCTGTCAAAAAGAAATAACTCTCCATGCATTCTTTATATTTCCCTTTAGTTGAGTTGTTTTTTCATCTTCTGCCCATTTATTTGGGTACTGATATTTTACTCAAAAATTTGAATGATAGCTTTATAATTTAAAGATATTATCTTTTTTCTGTCACATTCAATGTAATTTATAATTCATTTTAGTGTTATATATTTTGAGTTCTGAGTTTTGATTGCTGTATATTTAAACTAAATAATCTTTCCCTTTACTATTCACTTCCAAAGCTGAGAAAATATCATCTCTCCATTGATGTGATAAATATTGTTTTTGTTTTCTATAATTTGATTTTAAGATTTTTTTAACCATGTTGAGTTGATTCAGGCTTAAAACGATCTAAGTTTTTCCAATTGCTTTCCCCTCATCTGTACCATTTATTAAATAGTTCTTATATATCCTCCTTTAGAAAGCTTGCATGATTGCGTATTAAATTTGATATCTTTGTCTAACCCTTTTGTATACTCTATTCCTTTACATTTCTGCCTCTATATTGTACCTTCTTGTTTGGTATTTTTGTTTATTAATAAATTCTAATATCTGGTAGTAGAAGTTCTAGCTGTAACTCTTACCTGCCTTTCTGTTATTGAGCTATTATTTGATTATCTTATCTATTTTTTTATAATGAATATTAGTAGTCATCTTCTCTAATCCTTTCTGCAAACAATAATTCTTTTGTGTTTGTTTGTTTGAGATAGGGTCTTGCTCCTTCCCTCAGGCGGAAGTTCAGTGGTGCAGTTACAGCTTATTGCAACCTCTGCCTCCCAGGCTCAAGTGATCCTCTCACTTCAGTCTCCTGAGTAGCTGGGACTAAAGGCACACACTACCATCCTGGCTAGTTTTCATATTTTTTTGTAGAGATGGGGTTTCGCCATTTTGCCCAGGCTGATCTCGAATTCCTGAGCTCAGACAATCTGCTCAATCCGGTCTCCCAAAGTGTTGGGATTATAGGTGTGAGCCACCCCACCTGGCCTCTGTTGTTTGTTAATTTAAAGTTTCCTTCCAGGAAATTTAGCCATACCTTCTTTTAAATTTATCTTAAAGATATTCAGCAATATATATTTTTTTGGTAACTTTTATAAAGATTGGGGATACGTCCTAAGGTGATTCTTAAGATTCTTTTGTTGCTGTTTTCAGTTGCCATGGTGAATGGATTCTCTTTGTTTCATTTTCTTGCTGAACTTGCTTAGTAGGAACATTATTGCAGACATATTTTATGTACCTTGTTAAACCCGTTAATCCTTTGGACTTTGTAATTTATTGAATTATATTACCTTCAGGTGGTAATACTTTATTACCAAAATGTATTTTTTTTTCATTTCTTTTTGAAGACATTAGAAAACTGAATTAATGGTCCATTTTGTCTTATTGAATTTAAAAGTTCAAATTCTAAAGTTATACCATTGATTATAATGTTAATTTTAATAAAAGTGTTGCTATTAATTTAGGGAAGAGAGCTTTGTGTGTGTTTGTTTTTAAGAGACAGGTTTTCACACTGTCACTCAGGATGGAGTGCAATGGTGCAGTAGTCATAGCTCACTTTAACCCTGAACTCCAAGGTTCAAGTGATCCTCTCACCTTAGCCTTCTGAATAGCTGGTACTATAGGCATGAGTCACCACACCTGGCATAGAAGGTTTTTTTTTTTGGTTTTTGTGTTAAAAATTTGTTGAATTTACTAAATAGCATTTCAGCATTTGTTCATATAATCAAAATTATTTAGCCTATTGATATGGTATATAGATTTTCTTATGGAACTATTTATTGTGTTCCGAAAATAAACCTTTCTCGGACTAAGTGTGATTTATTACATTGCTGGATGTTTTTCTAGCATTTTATTTAAAACTCTTACATGCATCTTCATTGTTGAGGCTGACTTGTAGGGTTTGTGTGGTGCGTGCTTGTACATATTCTGGTATGTAGGTTTTACGTGTTAATCAAGTTTTGGGGTTAGGGTTAGATTTGTCTCATTAAAGGAATTGATCATTATTTGATTCCATGCAAAGTTGAGAGACTTGGCGTTCTGGATTTCTTTGTTGATGTTATTTAGGGATCTCTTTGATTTCTTCCTTAAACATATTTGGATTTTTCTAGTTCTTCTCCTTTCAGTTTTAGTAATTTTCTTATGGAAAATAATAAATTTCTTTGAAGATTTCAAATTTGTTTATACATACTGTATATTTTAGCCTATATTAATTTTATAATGCATTCTGTATTAATTTTTATAATCTTATTTTCACCTGATTTTATAGATAGATTTTTTGCTTTCTTCTTCCTTTGTTAATTTACAGAGGGTTGTCTCTTAATCTTTTCAAAGAACTGGATTATAGTTTTAATTATTACCATTTTGTCTTTGTAATTCATCTTTTTAAATTTTTGATCTTCTTTAGGTTTAATGCTATTTTTCTAAGTTGTATTTAGCTATTTACTTTTTCTTTTTTAAAATTGAAACCTGTGACTTTATAAGAGTATTGCTTTGGGCACCTTTCATAGTTCTTGATCTGCAGTGTAGTCATTCCTTTCTTGAATTATGTTCTTTGTTTCTTTTTAATCCGGTTATTAAAGATGGTGCTTCAAATTTTATATTCTTGTCCTTTTTGTTTTAGTGCATTGTGATTAGAGATCATAGTCTTCAACTGGTGTCTTTTTTTTCTTTAAAATAAATATTGAGATTTAATATGTGATCTTTGGGTTTGCAGAACTTCCCACACAAATTGTTAGTATGTCAGAAGGGTTTGTGTACATGAAAAGTATTTATTATTCTTATTTTTTCCCCATAATGTAAGAAGGTAAAAGTGATTTTTTTTATTATGTGCTTGGACAGTGGATGGCATTCCCAATGACAGTAGTGATAGTGAAATGGAGGACAAAACTACAGCTAATTTGGCAGCCTTGAAACTTGATGAGTGGCTCAATTTCAAACTAGAGCAGGAGGTAAGTTGCTTTCTAGTAGTATAATAAATTTCTTTCATTGAGTTAGTGTGACTTGATATATAGTATGATAAAAATTTTATCTTTAATATTGAGCCCTTAGTATCAGAGAATACAGCTTAAGTTTTCATAGGGACCTTATTCATTATCTTCTGTATTGGGGTTTATTCCAAGAGAGGACTTGGAAAACCCAATTGTGGCTCAGTATTTAAGCAAGGTAATTGTCTTAGTCTGTTGTTGCTGCTATAGTGATTTATAAAGAAAAGAAGTTTATTTCTCACAGTTCTGAAGGATGTTAAGTCTGAGATCAAGGTCCTGACATTGGGTGAGAGCCACTGAACTCTGCCTCCTCTGAAGTGGAGGAATACTATGTACTCACATGGCAAAAGGCAGAAGGGCAAGTGGGCACGAACTCCCTCCATCAAGCCCTTTTATAAGGATACCGAATCCAATTCATGAAGCCAGAGCCCTCATGACTCAATCATCCCTCAAAGGCCAACACCTCCCATTACTATTGCATTGGAGATTAAGTTTCAACATGAAATTTTGGAGGGGACAAAAAACTTCAAACTATAGCAGTAATCCTTGAGTATTTCTGGATATATAAGAAAGTATTGAGTATTGGATACAAAAGAACCCCTTTTATTTTGTATAACTCTGTTTCTGAGAGAAAGATATCAGTCCATTCTATTTTCTCTTTGCATATACCTCTGAATTGGGGGTTTGAGGGGGGTTGAATGTTTCTTTTCAAATTACAGATTTTCATGGCAAAGCCTCCCCTTGATTCTATCTCTACTCTCCAAGATCATTCTCTATACATTTTTGGGAAGCGCCAAGCTGTCAGTAGTTAACACTGGCTAGGTTTACTTTTTTAGCATCTATTCATTCCTCACTTCGACCTACTACACTCTCACTTCCATTCCCACCAATCCTTCACTTCACTGAAACTGTACTTGCAAAGTCAACTGTGTCCTGCATGTTGTCAAAGTCCATCTGCTGTCCTGGATAAATGTGACCTCTCTCTGTTATTTATCTCTATTGTCCATATCCTCCTTTTTGTAATCCTGCCCTTTCCCAATTTTCTTCCTTACTTCTGCCCCAAATTCTTTGTCACTAGTTACTGTAACATTAATCTTTCTTAGTTCTTGTTTCTCTGTAGTCCTCCTTAGGTTGTTTCACAGATCCTGCTATAAATGTTTGTGCCTTAAATTTTAAGTTCTCTAGCACTTTGTCTCTTATTTTCATCTTCTTACTCCCTCTGTACGGTCCCTGGGGACTTTACCTCTATTTGTATATTTTGCAACTATTTAGGAACTGGTGACTTTCAAGTTTATATCTTAGACGTTTCTTTGAA
>NW_016107361.1:130392-164822 GCF_001604975.1 Cebus imitator | reverse complement strand
AGTTGCAAACTAATGGAAACTAATCAATAAATAGGTGTTTTGCATATGTGATATCATTTGCTTGTATCTATTTGAACTATTACAGGCAGCTAGTTTATTGCTGCAGCTCAGACAGAAGTGGCATAGCTTATTTTTACGCCGAATGAGAGCTCCATCTAAACCTTGGTCTCAAGTTGATGAAGCTACCATAAGAGCAATTATAGCTGTTTTAAGCACTGAAGAACAGTCTGCAGGTTTGCAACAACCATCTGGAATTGGCCAAAGGCCAAGGCCTATGTCTTCAGAAGAGCTTCCTTTGGCCTCATCTTGGAGATCAAGTAATAGTAGGAAAAGTTCAGCAGATACTGAATTTTCTGATGAGTGTACTACTGCAGAAAGGTAAATTTATGACATTTTACCAAAATGGGTCACTTTTTCTTCATGAAAATAAATTATTTATCTTAGAATCATGTGCTTTTATAATTAAAAATTACTTTTTTTATAATCTAAGATCCATAAAAAGGTAGCAATAAAGTGGAAAGAGTTTTCTACTTATCAAACTTAATTCTTCTAAGTACTAAGGTAATATGGATTTTAAACTATTGGTATCTATGCGTTATTTAATAAGGCAACTCTTGCAGGAAAAGGTCAAAATATCTAATTTCTAGAATTCACATATTTAGGATCTCAAAAATATGTAGACATTTTTAATTTAAATATTTTACTTGATATATGTGAAGTAATATTTTACCTAGATGACCTTAGCAGTACTGGCTATGGCCATTTGAAAGAACAACCTCCTTACAAGCCTTATCTAGATATCAGTACTGCTGGCTAGCATTCATATAGAAAACTTCATTCAGTGACACATTGAATGCCAGTTTTTGGTGTGAAGAATCTAGAAATGTACAAAACAGATAAGATCTCCTCCAGAGGATTTACATTTGATTGAGGGGAGGCATATAAGAAGTAAACAAATTTACTGTCATATGACAAGATTTTTGTCATAATTTAGCCAAATTCTTCTTTTGTTCTTTTGCAATTAGATGTGGTGTTTTTATTTTATGATTATTAATGAGACAGCTCATACTGAATTATTTATGTAAAAAGTATATTTTAGTAATATGATACTAGTTATAATAAGTCATTGGGCATGATTCAGAAATGTTTCTGGTTATAAAAACACTTATTAGAATCAAATTTAAGTTACTTCATAGTAGGTTTTCAACTTATTAAAATTGATAACAAAAATCATTCTTGCCTATGAGGCTAGTTTTGGCAATACTGGTGGAAAAGTCTCTGTAGTAAGAATATGATTTTATAGTTAAACTGAAAATAGAAACAGTGGAAACAGATACATGATGCTTCCTGTTTTTCAAGCATCAGGTGGGGTTTTTAGTACCTTTTTTTGATCAGACTTTCTCATATTTGAATGAAACATAAAGGCTTAATATCATTTAAAACTTCTGTTATAGAAGAATAAAACATGCTGGTTTCCACGTTCTTCAGATATTACATTTTAGGAATAATTCAACAAGTTTCCAAGGAAAGCTTGCAAAATATGTGCCTGAACCTTTCCTTCTGGTCTAAGCCCTGCTGAGAAAAAGGAGAAGACTAAAAAGTACATTTTTTACTTAGATATTCCTCACTTTTTGAAAATGTTGTTCTATAATTTTCTTGAGCATTAGTTGTTTAGAATGTGGGAATATATTTTCATAGAAATTGTTATGTGATAGAGTTATTCCTAAACCAGCCTATAAAAAATTTTGTGAGACTCAAGAAACATGACATACTACTAATATATAATGCATGAGTCTTCCTTGTATGCTGATTCAAATACATCAATAATTTAAAACATTGAGGAAATGACAATTTTATTGGGATTGGTAACCACTTTGGTTATGTAGGGACAGTGCACGCATTTTAACAGATGCATATTTAAATATGGAAAGATAAAATGACATGATGTGTGGGATTTACTTTTAAATATGTAAGCCAAAACAGAAAGGAAGCAAGAAACAAAAAACAAAATTTTGTTAGATGAATCAAGTAGGTGAAATGTTCAGGAAACTAGGTCAGTGGTACTGTGAGATGTCCTACATTATGGATTTGTCTCTGTTTTTTCCTGGCACTATTTATTTCTGTGCCCTATGTATCTTATGTAAGCTGGTGGTTAGCTCTCAGGGCTTGATTGGATCCAATGTTTTGAGAAGAATATTGTATAGGTCGTGTTGCAAACTTTATATTGCAACATATCAGGAAGTACTTAATAGACGTCTGATTGACTCAGAAAAACCCATACTTTAAAAAAAAATTATGAAATTCCTGACTGCCATGTTTGTGGAATTTTTTCATAGCATTTTAGAATAGAAAAATCTTAGAGTTTAGAAATCATCCTTTTATTTAACAGATAAGGAAATTAAAGCTCAGGTTAGTTAAGAGACTTGCTCAGGATCTCATACATAGTTGTAAATTTAATACTGTCATAGACATCTATATTTCCTGACCTTAGTATTTTTAAATACTATTCCATAAATCATAATATCATTGGGACTTTGGATTGCAATGGCATCTGCTTTGTATAACAAACTTATACATAACTGATCTTTGTATTATGAACTTAAATATAATTGATCTTTGCTTCCTCCTTGCTCAAGAGTATTGATGAAATCTCCATCTCCAGCATTACACCCACCTCAGAAGTACAAAGATAGGGGAATTTTACATACCAAACGAGGCACTGATGACCGATCAGATCAGTCTTCTGTGAAATCTACAGACAGCAGTAGTTACCCAAGTCCTTGTGCTAGTCCTTCTCCTCCATCCTCAGGAAAGGTAGAGTATCTGAAATAAAATGTAGGACATGTAATGTTAGGTATTTAAACAAAATTATAAAATAATTAGAGTACTTTTCTAATTGTGGCCTCTGTTCTAGATGTAAGCTAAAGCTGGAAAACTTGGTACACTTTGAGTAAATTTAAAAATGTTTCCTTCATGCCAAATATTTCTAGTTATTACCACCTTTGGGTATTTTGGGATGCTTTAAAACCTACAGATCATT
This sequence comes from Cebus imitator, assembly GCF_001604975.1. Lineage (NCBI taxonomy): Eukaryota > Metazoa > Chordata > Mammalia > Primates > Cebidae > Cebus > Cebus imitator. The sequence goes on along the minus strand of NW_016107361.1, from coordinate 161,782 downwards.
CACTGCTGGCATATAATTGGGCTGTTTATTATTTCTTTCCTATTTCTTCAGAACTTTTTTTTTTTTTTTTTTTTTGAGATGAGTGTCTTGCTCTTTTGCCCAGGCTGGAGTGCTGTGGTACAATCATATTGCACTGCAGCCTGGAACTCCTGGGCTCAGGTGATGTTTCCCACCTCAGCTTTTGAGTAGCTGGGACTACAGGTGCATGCTATCATGCCCGGCTAATTAAAGACAAATTCTTTTTTACAGATGAGGAACTCCCTTTGTTGCCTTTGTTGGTCTCAAACTCCTGGGCTCATATGATCCTCCTATCTCAGCCTCCAAATGCTGGGATTAGAGGTGTGAGCCACCATGCCCAGTCCTTTATAACCTTTTTTGCTAAAATAAGTAACAAAAAGATTATTTTAACTTAACTTTGGTTTATAATTTCAGAATTGAAAACAGTGGTTTCTATTAATTTATTTCTACAGTGGTTATATTAAAAAAACAAGATGGGATAGGGTTGGGAAGGTAGGAAATGTTGATATAGAATTGAAAACTATGTATCTTTAAAAAAACTTGTAATAAGAATAATTTCAAATGTTCATGATGTGCTTACATTTGCTTCCTGTTTTAGTAGTTGTATAAGTATTTGATTAGAGTTTATTTAGCTGCATTTTATATTTTGGTGAATGTGTCTTTGAAATAATCTTTGTTAAATAAGAGGAAAAGAAATGTTTTTGTAAATTTTCATTCTCAGGTTTTCACGGTTTTTGGTTTATTTATACACCTTTATTAAGGTATAATTTACAGTAAAATTCAGCAGTTTAAATTGTATAATTTATGAATTTTCACAAATGTATACAATCATGTAACTATACCACAATCATCTATACATTTCCATCACCCCTACTCCCTGGTAACTCACTGTTCTGCTCTTTATACCTTAAGTTTTACCTTTTCTAGAATTTCCATATATATGTAACGTTTGGAAATCATATATATGTAACATTTTGTGTCTGGTTTATTTCACTTAATAGAATGGTTTTGAAATTCTATTAAGTGAAATAAGCCAGCTATAAAACGCAACATACGTAAGATTGAGTGTATCAATAATCTGTCCAAATTGTTGGGTGTATTATTGGTTTATTTTATTGCTGAGTAGTATTCCATTGTCTGGATAGACTATGGTTTATCCATTTATCAGTTGATGGACATTTCGGTTGTTTTCACTTTTTGGCTATTAAGACTAAAGCTGTTAACATTGTACTAACTGGTACTAACATTCAAGTAAAGTCTTTGTGTGTAAGTATGTTTTCTATTCTTTGGCAAATCCCTAGGATTAGTATTGTTTGAGTTGTTGGACAAATGTATTTTAGCTTTACAAGAAACTGTCCAACTGTTTTTCAAAATGAATGCACTATTTTGCATTTCCTTTAACTATAAGAGTTCCCTTTGCTCCATATTCTTGACAATATTTGGCAGTATTAGCCTTTTTAATTTTAGCCATGTTAGTTGGGTATATGGTAATAGACCATTGTAGTTTTGACTTGTATTTTCCCAGTTGCTGATGATGTTGAGCATCTTTTTATGTGCTTGTTAGCCATCGTGGATCATCTTTGTGAAATGTCTGTTTGAATTTTAGTTCACTTTTTGTTGTTGGTTTTGGTGATTTGTCATCTTTTACTGAGTTGTAAGAGTTTTCTGTGTATTCTGGGTACAAGGCTTAATTATTATGTTTTGCATATTTTTTCTAACAATATGTAGCTTGTTTTTCCATTTTCCTAACAGTGTCTTTTGAAGAGCAATTATGTTTAATTTTGATGGAGTTCATTTCATCAGCTTTTTCTATTATGATTAGCATTTTATGTGTACTAAGAAATTTTTACCAAACCCAAGATCATAAAAATTTTCTCCTATGTTTGTTTTTAGACGTTTATAATTGGCAGTCTTACATTTTAGGTATATGATTTACTTAAGTTAATTTTTTTTTATAGTATGGGTGGGTCAAGAATTACTTTTTGGCTTTTGCTTATACAATTGTTCTAGTACCATTTGTTAAAAACCATTTGTTTTTTACCGTTGAGTTACTTTGACACCTTTGTCAAAAATCACCTGACCATAAATATGTGGTCTACGTATTGAACTCTTCAGTTTTATTAATCTCTGTCTCTCTACATATATATGTATATGTGTGTGTATATATATATTTGCCAGTGGTATTCTGACATTATTTTAGTAGTTTTATATAAGTAAGTATTGAAATCAGTTAATCCTTCAACTTCCATCAGTTGTCCTTCAACTTTGTTTATCTTCTTCAAAACGGTTTTGGCTATTCCAGGTTTTTTGTAGTTTCATATAAACTTTAACATCAGCTCATCAGTTTCTACAGAAAAATTTTTTGGTATTTTGAGTGGGACTGCATTGAATCTATAGATCAATCTGAAGAAACTCAACAATTAACAATTTTTAGTCTTCTAATCCATAAGCATAGTATATCTGTTTATTATTTAGATAGTCTTTAATTTCTCTCAACAATGTTTTATAAATTTCAGAGTACAAATATTACACATTTTTTTGTTAAATTTATCCCTAAGTATTTAATATTTTGATACCATTTTTTAAAATTTTAATTGCAGGAGTATTCACAAATAAATTTGATATTTGTATATCTTCCCTGAATCTTATGACCTTACTTCATGTATTTATTAGCTTTTTATGTAGATTTCTCAGGATTTTCTACATGAATAATCATACCATCTGATAATAAAGATAGTTTTACTTTTTTCCTTTTCAATCTGATTGCTGTTTATTTCTTGCTTACCTTATCTCTCTGGCCAGAGCCTCCAGTAAAATGTTTTTCAGTGTTGAGAGCCACATGTCATTGCCTTGATTTCAGGGGGAAAGCATTTTTTGTCTGTTAGTATGGTGAATTTCATTGCTTGATTTTCTTATGTGTATACCTCACCTGGTCATGGTGTTATCCTTTTTATATATTGCTGGATTTGATTTTGTTAAATGGATGGATCTTTGTTCATGGGGGTGTTATTTTGTACATCTTTTTTCTTATGTATCTTTGTATGTTTTGATGTCAGAGCAATGCTGGCCTCATAAGATTAGTTGGGAAGTGTTTGTCCCACTTCAGTATTTTAGAAGAGATATGCAGAATTGGTATTATTTCTTCCTTGAATCTTTGATAGAATTCACTAATGAAGCTATTTTTAACTTAACTCTAGTGTCATCTGGAATCAGTATAATAATACTTCAGATATAGTTTGGGAACCTTGCAACAGTGTAACAACGTTCTTTTTTTTTTTTCTTTTGAGACAGAATCTCACTCTTTTGCCCAGGCTGGAATGCAGTGGTGTGATCTCGGCTCACTGCAACTGCCACCTCCAAGGTTCAAGTGATTCTCCTGCCTCAGCCACCCAAGTAGCTGGGATTAAGGCACCTGCCACCACACCTGACTAATTTTTTGTATTTTTTGGTAGAGACAGGGTTTCACTATGTTGGCCAGGCTAGTCTTGAACTCTGACCTCAAGTGATCTGCCCGCCTTGGCCTCTGAAAGTGTGGGTTTGCAGGCATGAGCCATGGTACCTGGCCAACAGTGTTCTTTTATTTTACACTTTTCTCCTTTGTGTTATTGTTTTCATACATTTTGTTTCTATATAAATGCTATAATGTATTATTTTTACTTTACATAGTCAGTTATCTTTTACGAAGATTTAAAAGCCAGAAAAATATTTTTTATATTTATTATTTACTAATCTTGTGCTCATTATTCTTTCGTGTTAATATGAATGTCTATTTTGTATTATTAACTTCTATCTGAAGAAACTCCTTTCTGGAGCTCTGGATAGATAGATGTAGGTCCATTTCATATGGTTCCATAGGTCACTGATGTTCTCTTCATTTTTTTCAGTCATTTTTCTATCTTTACTTCATTTCAGATAGTTTCTATTGTTTTGTCTTTATGTTCACTGATGTTTTTATTTAGTGTCTAAACTGCTGTTCTTTCCTTCTAGTGTGTTTTCAAATACTGTATCTGCATCTCAAGAAGTTCCTTTTGGGTCTTTTAAAAATATCTTCTGGCTGGGCGTGATTTATGTTTGTAATCCCAATGGTTTGGGAGGCCAAGGTGAGATGATAGCTTGAGGCCAGGAGTTTGAGAACAGCCTGGGCAACATAGGAAGACCCTGTCATCTCTGCAAAAAAAAATTTAAAAATTAGTTGGTCATGGTGATGGGCCACCTGTAATCCTAGCTACTGGGGAGAATGAGGCAGGAGGATCACTTGAACCCAGGAATTTGAAGTTATAGTGAGCTATGATTGTGCCACTGCATTCCAGACTGGATGACAGAGTGAGACCCTGTCTCCCAAAAAAAAATTAAGTAAATGATATCTTCCATTTCTCCTCTCATTATGTTCAAGTTTTCCTCTACCTTCTTGAACATAATGAGTGTATTTATAACAGATGCTTTAACATTCTGTCTCCTAATTACATCAACTGTCGTGTCTGAGACTGTTTCTGTTTATTATTTTTCCCTGGATAGGTATACAGTGTGTTTCATTTTCTTGTTATCCAGTGCTTTGAGGAGAAAATGTAAGAGTACAAATTTTATATTCCATATGCACATGGGAAACAGATTCAGATTTGTAAAGAGCTAGTGAAAACTTGTAAATGTGCCTGCTCATAGCAGTCAGAGTCTCAGGTTGACAACAGTATTTAACTTCTCTTTGACCTTAATTATGTAAATAACAACCTTTTTCTCCTGTTTCTTTTGTGTTTCTTATAATTTTGTTGGGTGGCTAGGTTTTTGTGTATTCCTTTCAATAGGGTTAGGCATTATTCTGATTTACAGTTTAGTTGCAATCGATTGAATCCTTTTGAAGTTTGCTTTTAGGTAGTGTTAGGGTTGAGCCAAAGCAGTCTTTATTCTGTTATTAATTTAGTTCCAATACTTAGGTACGGCCCTTATGTGGGCCAGTTCCATATATGTTACAGGTTCTATCTGTTCTGGCTGAGGATAACATGAAATATTCCCAGCTATGTGTGTTTGGTCTACTTGTTTTCCTTTGGCTCTTTCCCTTTCCTTGGGTTATTTATCATTTTTCTCTTATGTTCAGGTCTGCAGTTAGCCAAAACTGCAGACCCCTCTGCAGTTCCTTTGGAGCTCTCTTTATGTGCAACTCCTTTCTTTCTAGTACATTGCCATGCACAGTAGCCACTTTGGTCTCTGAACTCCACTTTGGTCTCTTTCTTCACAACTTAATGAGACCACTGTACTCATTTTCTTTGTCCCCTGAAAACCGCCCCCAGGCAGTAACCTGGAGAAATATTTTGTTTTCAGATTTTGAAAGTTTATTAAAACAATTTCTGAAAGTATATTTGAGGCATAAATCAAAGTTGGTACTCCAGGATCCTTTGTTGATAAGGCATTTTGAATGCTCTGCAAATGTGTACTTGTTTTTGGCTAACTTTATTTTAGTTGAGTCTTGTATAGGTTTCAGACATGATAGAGCTATTTGCATTTGTTGAATATATGGTAAAATAATTTGGCTTATATGTTTATGAAGATGTTATTTAATGGAGCCTATTGGTTTTGAAAGGTCAGATTACCTGTCAAGAACTTATGTATTCTTTTATAGGGCTCAAAATCTCCTTCACCAAGACCAAACATGCCTATTCGTTACTTCATAATGAAGAGTAGCAATTTGAGAAACCTTGAAATATCTCAACAGAAGGGTATCTGGTCTACAACCCCTAGTAATGAACGTAAGCTAAATCGAGCCTTTTGGGAAAGCAGCATGGTTTACTTGGTATTTTCCGTTCAAGGATCTGGACATTTCCAGGTGAGCCATCTTAAATCAGTAAAAAGGGGTTGTTCTGGCTATAGGTTACATCAGAGATTTTTTAAAAAACAACTGGCTTTTCATTAAATCAGAATGCAAGAATGCCTTTTGCTTGATTCAAGAATGAGGGATATATTGCATTTTTTTAGAGGATGTTAGAACTGGAATCCCTTTGTTTTTGCCTTGTCTTACCAGAGTCTTTCCTTTACTTTGGATCCACCTGAGAATTAGTAAATCTAAAGTTGTCTTCAGAAGGAAACTATGTTCATGAGAAACAGGAGCTACTTCCTAATTGAAAGAAGTCAGTGAGACTCAGGAAACAGTGAATGAACTGGTGTTATTAAAAGAACAGTCCACAACCAAGGACTCAACAACACTGGCAAACGTAGAAATGGAAAGGCTCACGTTGAATGAAAAATTTCAAGAAAGTCAGGAAGAGATAAAATCTCTAACCAAGGAAAGAGACAACCTTAAAATGATAAAAGAAGTCCTTGAAGTTAAACATGACCAGCTGAAAGTACACATTAGAGAAACTTTGACTAAAATCCAAGAGTCTCAAAGCAAACAACAGTCTTTAAATATGAAAGAAGAAGACAATGAGAAGGAAACTATGTCTCCTTCTGAAGACAACTTTAGATTTACTAATTCTCAGGTGGATTCATAGTAATGAGAAGCTTGACCTTTTGGTAAATACTTATTTAAAGAGGCCAAGTATTGACAATGAATAAACTAAGTATGTTTCTTAACCCATCTTCACTTAATGTATTATATACCTGAATTTATAAAATAATATATTTATTATTTGATGTTTATTATAATTTTTGGAATAAAAGCTTAGAAGTTAGCTTGTATCCATTTATTATGGAATAAATATGAACAGTACTGTTGACACTTTATTTAGAAATTATTGATATTTGAAATTGTTAGGAGGCTAGAACTGGCTTTTCCTCTAAAATTTGCTAAGAGAGCTTTCAATGAAAAATTTAATAAGTAGCTTATTTTTTGTTTTTGTTAGTTAGGTATCTGTTATTTTAATATTATATACTTTATCTTAAAATTTTAAAAACTCAGCATTCTCAGATAGATTGAATTTAGACATGTTAGTCTCCTCCTCACCTCTATTCCTTCCTCCCATTTTACCTCCAGGGATTTTCCAGGATGTCTTCTGAGATTGGAAGGGAAAAGAGCCAGGACTGGGGCTCTGCTGGACTAGGAGGAGTATTTAAGGTGGAGTGGATACGAAAAGAAAGTCTTCCCTTTCAATTTGCACACCATTTACTCAATCCATGGAATGACAACAAGAAAGTGCAGATAAGCAGAGATGGGCAGGTATACAATGGCATTTTCTTTTTACTTTTGTTTCTGTTTAGTTTTCTTGTTATCTAGTGCTTTGAGGAGAAAATGTAAGAGCACATATTTTATATTTCATATGCACATGGGAAACATGGGTTCAGATTTGTAAAGCGCTAGTAAAAACGCTTGTAAATGTGTCTGATTGCTTGTGCAATCACAATCTTCAGATGACAGTATTTAACTTCCCATTGGCTTTAATTGTAAAGTAAATGACACCCTTTTTATTTTCTAGTGGCTTATTTCTATTATGTTTTGCTTTTTCTTCATGATGCTACTTACATGCATTTTAAGATAGTTAAGATGGTAGAAATTAATGTATATTGATGCAATACTATGCTAGCTACTTTATAAGATATATTTCTTGTGATTAATTTATTAGTCCAATTTTATGTAGGAGGAAATAGACTCATAGATTAGTTTTGCCTAAGGCCACACAGCTAATAATTTATCTGAACCAGTATGACTTGTTTCAAATCACACTATAAAAAGTGTTCAGTTTCTTCTTAAGTGCTTATCATAGGTATTCCACAGGAGTAAAGTGACATTCTTTTCATTTGTATGAGAATATTTTCATTTTTATTCTAAAATGATGATTTAGAAGAAATTTTATATCTGTTAGCTAGAAATAATTCTTAGAAAGGAAGAAAAAAAATATTTTAATAATTTTCAAGATAAGAAGATATAGTTACCTAAGAGAGTTTCTTGAAAAAAAGCCCAACATCGAATATGCTAGGTTTCACAGTAAATCTTTGGAAGTTCCAGCTGAGTGCTTTTGCTGATTCTCTATTAAAAACAAAATCCATTATTTTTAGGTATAAAAAGTTCGAGAAGGACTCCATGGGAATCTGTTGCCATTTTGTCACAAACGTTGAAAGATTTTTCAGATTAACTGCAATCTTAAATCTGGAAATAAACTCCATAAACCTAATTGCTTTAAGCAAAGAATTAGAACAATTCATACCATATGATTTTAGCATTTTCTGGCAGGAAAATGAAATTTAAAGTGATTTTCTTACATTTTTATCAGTATAGGTTTTGGTCATTGAAAATTTTCAATCCGGTTCTTTTTATGTTTATTTTGACTTCTGATTTATCCAGGAACTAGAACCTCAGGTTGGTGAACAGTTGCTCCAGTTATGGGAACGTCTTCCCTTGGGAGAAAAAAACACAACTGATTGACATTCAGGTTATACCATTTTGACTTTAAGTATTGGCAGTATTTTTGATCATTAGGAACCTTTCAGATTACTTATCTTTTTTTTCCCCCCCTCTTTTCTAGAACTCTTAGCTGTGGAAGAACATCATGCTTATTTATAACCACTGAATGCACTGACTTTCAAAAACTGAGATGGGGTGTGTGTTATGCATGGACTTTTTAACACTTCTAGAGTGTTGTTTTAGAACAACTGTCTTCATATATAGGAGAAAAGGATTATTTAAACTTTTATAGTGATCATAGAGAATGATTACATGATGTTTGTAATGAATAAAGTAGTAGTAGTTTCATTATTTGGCACAATAGCAGTTAATTTAAACTTGATTTCAAGTTAAACATGTCATTTTTGAAAACACTGAATTACAGTTCTTATTGATGACTTTTTAATGCAAAGTAAATTGTTTAAGAAAGGCCAGAATAAATCAGTACATCTGAGCACCATTTTAGAAGAGTAAACTCTTAAGATTGTCATTAAAAACAAACACATCAACACCTTTGAAAAGAAGCAGGGGAAAAACAATAAGGACAACACAAAAAAATCAATGAAATTCTACACATGTCCCTTTTAAAAATAGTATGTGCTAACTAAGGGCTATTCATTCTGCCATTTTTAACCTAAGACACATTAAAAAAAAAGATGGATGTACCTTCTCTGTGATTATGAAGTGCAATAAAACCTGAATAAAGAGCAAAGTTTCTCCCTGATCAGGTTAGATTAAGTGCTTAGTTTTATTCCTAATCCTGCCCCTTTTAACCTAATGTGTACCTTTCTCTTTCCTTCCTCTCCTCCTTCTCTCCACCTCCTCTCCTTTTCTTCCTTCCTTCCTTGTCTCCCCACTTCTTCCCTGCATTTCTCCCTCCCTCTCTCGTCACATCTTATATGAGCACAGTAATTATGACCTTTTTGTTTTGGCTACAACTTGGTTGAAACAAGTTCAAAATTAAACATGTTCATACAAGTTTTTTTAAAAAAATTCTCAACTGGTAGCTTGCTTGCTGTATGGTTTTCAAACTAAAGCCCGCAAGTACCATAATTCTAAATGCTGCCTTCTGTGTTTTTTCAGTACGTTTTCACTTGCTTATGTTTTCAGATATGATTTTCCTTTTTCACATATATAGTTCAATAAATGGGGAATAATTTTTTTTTGTAAACCTGTGCTAGTGCCAAGTCTAAAATTTCTTTGCCATCTCAGAATTATTTATCTTTTTACCACCACTGTTTATAAAATTTCCTTAGAGACTTTTGGAAGGGAAAATAGAGCAACAGGGAAAAATGAAAGAAATGTCTTGGTTACTGAGCTCTAAATAGACAGGTTTGATAGCATTTTTCATGATACATTTTAGTTATTCTTATAAAAGCAAACAAACGTGTGTAAATTAAAGGCAAACAGAAAACTTTGGTTTTATATTTGAGAACAAAGAAGTGAAAAATCATGGGTCAACATAAAATCTTGAGAACCCTTTTACTTTCTGTGGAAAGCATTATATAGTGGTGCATTAATTTAGAAAGTCAGCTGTGATTTTGCCTGTATTTCTAGTTATTAGTTTTTGGGGTTTTTGTACTTTAAGACATACCTGTAAATTAAGCCTACGTGAATTATATTCCACTGTATGTGTATTATAGTTCTTTTCCTATTAGAGCAACTTGTGTTTCCTTGATAATGTGTACATTTTTAGGTATATACTTAATAGTTCACAATGTTTAAATTCAGAAAGACTTAAAAAAATAAAACTTGTTTTAATTTCCATCTGTTTTGTAATATCTAGCTCTATATGTAAATGATGGGTTTGTTGGTATTTAAAATGAATACAACTTGAATGTAATTAAAATGCTGTTTTTTGGAAGAGATGAACTTTAAATATACTTATTAAAAAGAAATTCTATTAAGTTATTCAGTCTTGTTATTTCTTATGCTTAAGACTAAGTTAACAATGATTAACAGTATCCCCTGAGATAATAACGAATTTCAAACACCTTGAAGAATACTAAATTGATATAGAAGGTGGTGGTTTGTATCAAAACTCCCTCCCCTACAAATTGCCTTCTTTCAGTGGGAGATGGCAAAAATCTCACATCATGCGTTTAGTATAAAATATTTTAAATATTAATAAAATATGCAAAAATAGGAAACTTAAACTACATTGAAACATTTCCAAATATTATGAATAGAACCTTGTACTTAAATGTTAGTATTTTTTTTTTAAAAAAATTTTTAAATTTTTTATTTTTTTTATTTACAAAGTTCTTGTCTAAATATCCAGGAAAAGTTTAGTTATAGTACAATCAATATCTTGGTAGCTAACACTACTTTTTCTGAAGAATTTAGTTCTTTTCTGTCAGCTAGTAAATGTTTTGTTTCTTTCAGCCAATGGAGCCATCCATTCAGAAAAGGTGGAGCACCTGCTATTTGAAAAATACTACCTAGACATTTCTTTGTAGAAAGTAGTAGTAGTATCTTAAATACTTGGGTTCCATTAGTCCTTTCAGAAATCTCCCAGAGAATTTTAATACTTGTTTTCACTAATTCTCTGGGAGATTTCTGAAAGGACTAATGGAACCCAAGTATTTAAGATACTACTTTTAAAAGAGTTGTCTTTTTTTTTTTTTTTAAGTCAAAGTCTTTCTCTGTCACCCAGTCTAGAATGCTGTGGTGAGATCACAGCTCACCACCACCACAGCAGTCCTCCCACCTCAGCCTCCAAGTAGCTGGGACTACAAGCACATGCCACCATACCGTACCTGGCTAATTTTTTTTTTTGGCGGAGATGGGGTCTCTCTATATTACCCAGGCTGGTCTCAAACTCCTTGATTGAAGTGATTCTCTTGCCTCAGCCTCCCAAAATGCTGGGTTTATAGGCATGAACCACTGTGCCCGGCCACATTGTCCTTTATTTATAATTAATATTTAATATTTACAGTGACATACTAAGATATAACAGGTACAATTCTTGCTTATCTTCTCCAGGAGGAGCTTATCTTCTTTTGGGTAACAATTTTATTTAAAGTTGTGAGTAACAATTTTATTTAAAATTTGAGTAACAATTGTGCACAATTGTTACAGGCAGGGTTAAGGCATTTAAGAGAATAATCATTGAGGTCTTCATGGTAGAGCTGCATTTGAGCATGCCTTTAAGAAGAGAATTTGTAAATGGATTGGGACAATATTAAAACTAGTGAAGAGCTGGAAAAGGACGAGGTGTATTTGGTAATATATAATTGACAATAGCTATCTGGTAAGGTTTTGTGTAAGAATTTTACAATGTAAAACACAGAGTGTTTAAGAAACGCTAAGAAGTGATAATTGAATCTAGTGGAACTTGAGCTTTAATATGCAGATGGGGTGGCTGTTAAAAATACTTCCTTGGCCTATACACAGGGTCTGATAGTAGGTCATTAGTTTTGTAATAGGCCTCAAGAATCTTCATATTTAGTACATACTTCAAGTACTGTCAATTCAAATGGACAATAAATAATACTGAAACATTGATAAACAAAGATACTGTGTTTTAAAGTTCATGTATAATCAACACAAAATATTCACATTATGTATCTTATGCAATAAAACAAGAGGTGCTTGATTAGAGTACTAAAAGTAGAGATATATAATAAAGGATTTACCTGTTGCAAGATATTATAATGTGTTATATCAAGAAATACCTTCACATTTAATACAATACCTGCATTTGAGGCCAAGCTCCAACACTCAGCAAATCACGTTAACTTTTCTGACTTCTAATTTCCATGTTTGAAAAGTGAAAATAGCATCTTCCTTATCTATCTTACAAGACAATTAGAAGGGTCAAATGAGAGTGCTTGGAAAACTATGAATACTATACAAATATCAGTGGTATTATCTGTTAATAGTGTCCAGTACAGAGTGGCACTCAAGTGTGATAGAGCCCTAATGTATATTTATTCACACCTTTTTCTCTACTAAGTTCAAAGTCAGTTGAGAAAGTAGGAAGAGACTGAAATATTAGTTTTATTACTAATGAAGTGAAGATCATGGCTCAGATTCATGGCCACTTAAAATTTCTAAATGCAAACTATTCCTCATTGAACTTAATACTATGATCATAAGCCTCACCTACAGGGACAGGCCACATATCCAGTTGTTAAGGAAGAGAACATGTGCATCTTGAGACCACGAGACCCAAAAAGGAAAATCCAGGAAGAAAGAACTTGAGAATACTCAGTCCCTTCAGAAATCAGTAAGATGTTGTCACTTTTGCTGGAGGGAAGGAAACAAAGGCAGAAGTGCTGTTCTCATTACGTATGTATGGGCAAGTGTCATGTTATAGTGCAAGCAGGAACTGAGCAGAGGGAGAGCTTGTATTTCTCCTTGGGAGAGACAAGGCAAAGAAACGCAGAAATAATCGTCCATGAAGTAGAAGTAAACCAGAGTAACCAATCCCAAGGACAACGGAGCAAACTGATGGAGTTGATCCTGTCACGCTGCAGCACTGGATTTGCAAAGATGTTTTATCTGAGAAGAGATGTCTGTAGATTTAATATAAGTTTGGATGTTAGGCTGAAGTGCCTTCTCATGATGAAACTGCTAAATCTACCTATTAACCCATTTATGCTGGAGGTTGGACATTTTTGGGAAAAATCGGACCTTGGCAATGACCTTGAGCAGTAGGATAAAAATAATTCCCACATTCTTAGCGTTCCAATAATGGAACACTAGGCATAAAGGGATTAAGAAGCTTGGCTTAGGCTGGGCACAGTGGCTCACGGCTGTAATCCCAGCACTTTGGGAGGCCGAGGCTGGGAGATATGAGGTCCGGAGTTTGAGACCAGCCTGACCAACATTGTGAAACCCTGTATCAACTGAAAATACAAAAATTAGCCGGGTGCGGTGTTGTACACCTGTAATCCCAGCTACTCGGGAGGCTGAGGCAGGAGAATCGCATGAACCCAGGAGGCAGAGGTTGCAGTGAGCCAAGATTGCATCATTGCACTCCAGCCTGGGTGACAGAGCAAGACTCCGTCTCAAAAAAAAAGAAAAAAAAAAAGCTTGGCTTAATCTGTGTATTTAATGAATGGTCAAAGACCATGTCTGTTCTTTCAGTTTCTAAGAAAGGAAAAAAGAATGACTTAATGGATTATTTATTTTGGGAGGATGGACTGAGTGTGCTCAGTTTAACTCTTCCTGAATTCTCCATCTGTGTACTTTTTCTTCAGGCAACTGACAACTTCTTTAGAAGAAATGCATATTCTAAATTAAAATGAAAGTGGGAAATAATTTATATGTTAATATCCTCATCTCACAACTTTTTTTGCATGATAGTCAAGCCATTTGAGCATAATATGCCAATAGAGATAAGCTCTTGCAGATACTTTCTTCATTTTTCCTCCTATTTCTATGTACATATCTTAATCTACTTATGTAAATTAAGACAACACTTTAACATGCACATTGAAATTCAGTGAATGTTTGATAAATATTTTCAAATCTGCCATGAAGTTGAAAGTCAAGAAGAGTTTATAAGATCATCAATATATTTGACACAAATTCAGAGTTCTTATTTAGCCAATTGGAAAAAAAAGTCTTTAATTTTATTAATCAAAATGAGAGATCAAGCCTAGAATAATACAAATATATTCCTGTGCATATATTGTATGCACATGTAGTGGGAACAGGTTTTTGTTCAGGTTTTTGGAACAGGTATGTCCATAGTAACAAAAAAGCAAATGCCATTTATTTTATTGTATTGCAGTCAGTATTGGAAATTAGCTTTCTTTTCTTTTTTTTTTCCTTTAAGTTCTGGGGTACATGTGCAGATGGTACAGGTTTGTTACATAGGTATGCACATGCCATAGTGGTTTGCTGCATCCATCCCTCCATCATCTACATTAGGTATTTCTCCTAATGTTATATCTCCCCAATCCCCCCACCCCTTGCTATCTCTCCCCTAGCCCCTCATCCCTCAACACACCCCCTGCTATCTCTCCCTTAGTCCCCCATCCCCCAACAGGCCCCGGTGTGTGATGTTTCCCTCCATGTCCATGTGTTCTCATTGTTCAACCCACTTATGAGTGAGAACATGCAGTGTTTGGTTTTCTGTTCTTTCTTCAGTTTGCTGAGAATGATGGTTTCCAGCTTCATCCACATCCCTACAAAGGACATGAACTCATCCTTTTTTATGGCTGCATAGTATTCCATGGTATATATGTGTCACATTTTCTTTATCCAGTCTATCACTGATGGGCATTTGGGTTGGTTCCAAGTATTTGCTATTGTAAACAGTGCCTCAATAAACATATATGTTCATGTGTCTTTATAATAGAATGATTTATAATCCTTTGGGTATATACCCGGTAATGGGATTGCAGGGTCAAATGATATTTCTAAGTCCTTGAGGAATTGCCACACTGTCTTCCATAATGGTTGAACTAATTTGCACTCCCACCAACAGTGTAAAAGCATTCCTATTTCTCCACATCCTCTCCAGCATCTGTTGTCTCCTGATTTTTTAGTGATAGCCATTCTAACTGGCATGAGATGGTATCTCAATGTGGTTTTGATTTGTATTTCTCTAATGGCCAGTGATGATGAGCTTCTTTTTTCATATATTTGTTGGCTGCATAAATGTCTTCTTTTGAAAAGTGTCTGTTCATATCCTTTGCCCACTTTTTGATGGGGTAGTTTGTCTTTTTCTTGTAAATTTGTTTAAGTTCTTTGTAGGTTCTAGTTATTTGCCCTTTGTCATATGGGTAGATTGCAAAAATTTTTCCCATTCTGTTGGTTGCCAGTTCACTCTGATGATAGTTTCTTTTGCTGTGCAGAGGCCCTTTAATTACATCCCATTTGTCTATTTTGGCTTTTGTTACCATTGCTTTTGGTGTTTCAGTCATAAGTCCTTGCCTTTGCCTATGTCCTGAATGCTATTGCCTAGGTTTTCTTCTAGGGATTTTATGGTGCTGGAAATTAGCTTTCAATTTAGTATACTGTAAAATTTTTCCTAAGGTAGATGTGTAAAATATTTTGGTTATTATATGAAACATTATTCATATTTTAATTAGCTTCAAGACACAAAAATTAACTGTACATTTATAAGAAAATACTGATATTTAGGAAATTAAAATGTCTTATATAAGAGATTGTATAAGTGAATGGATGAATAGAGTAAATGTTTATTTGATCAGAACTTTCTGTGAGGTGGATTATTTTAAATCAGGATGATTTTGACTTGGCAGCTTAACACTTAACTAATGGTAAGCATGAAAACAAAATAGTACAAAAATTGCTGTTCTTAGCAATTTCTGAAGACCGTATTTTCTAACTTCTTTTCATTCTGAAAAAATACATCGTGGTAAAACAATTACTCTGTGATTATATAATGAAATCACAGAGGCTTCAAAAAAGCATTGTTCCTCATGCCTCACTGCCCACTCACTCCCTCACTCCTCAATACATGGCCAACTTACTGTTTGAATGATGATATATACGTAAATTATTTCTATGTCTGTTGCACACAGTTATGAATCTAAGATTTGACTAATTCTTATCCTCTAATTTGTGAAATGTTTTTTTTTTTTTTTTTGAGATAGGATCTCACTCTGTCACCCAGGCTAAAGTGCAGGGGCACAATCATGGCTCACTGCAGCCTTGTTCTCCTGGGCTTAAGTGATCCCCCCACCTTAGCCTCCCGGGTAGCTGAGACTTCAGGCATATGCACCATGCCCAGCTAACTTTTGTATTTTTGTAGAGGCAGGGTTTTGTCATGTTGCCCAGGCTGGTCTCAAACACCTAGGCTCAATCAATCTTCCCTCCTTGGCCTCCCAAAGTGCTGGAATTACAGGCTTGAGGTACTACGCCCAGCTAATTTGTGATTTTTTAAAAAATTGCAATTTTTAACATCAAATATCAATGCACAAAAGAGAAAGTAGTCAAATCCCATTTTCATGAATATTTGTCATAATTTTTCCAAATGCTATATAGTTTTTAGCATATTGAATATACCTTCTCATAGATGCTGTGGATTAAATACAAGGTTACTCAGAAAAGGCAAATGAATGTAATATGAAGGAATATTGAAAGCTTTCATTTCTAGGCATTTCCTTGTTTACTTATTCTGATGCCTACAGATTCATTATGAAAAACTCTATTCCCTTGGATCTAGTCTTGAGGCATTGTAATTTGATCTCGTGAGAAGGGTTGTAGATGGATTTATCAGTTAACAACCTAGTTGGAAGATATTTGGGTTTCGGATTTGGGATGGGAGTAGGCTGTGAAACAGAGCTTTACATATATACATGTGTTTATGTATAAACCTGGAATTCAAAATAGTACTATTGACAATAATTTCTATTTAGGGGAATGGGAAGGGCCAGAAGGAGACATCTTGTGATGTTTTTATTTCATACTATGCACATAAATATTTGCAGATGGTGCTCATGTCAGATTTCATTGCTATTTCCACTCTGCCTTCTTAAATCAAGAACTTAATTTTCACAGATTAATTTGTCAGTTGCCATTATTTTTCAGTTTGTCTGGTAATTTGTTTAAAACTGTTCTACAGTGAGTTTGTCTATTTCCCACCCCTATCTACAATTCATATTTGTTCCTTCGGATTCTCTGGACAGCTTGGAGTTACAACAGCCATCCACTATTCACTGACACCTTGTATTCACTGAACAACTCAGCCTTGCTCTAAAAACTACGGCAAAGGTAAACAATGGGAAAAGAATAATCGTGAATGAGTACTATAAGAAAAGACGTATTCATTTAAGAATTTGTTCTCAGAGACACATTCTTCATCATTTAAAATCTTGTATCTTGAGATAGAGAAAGTCTTAATGAATAAATCAAATAAACTTGACTCCTGTGTAAAAGACCACAACTGGTAACTTACAAGTGACCACAACCTCTTAGTTCTGGTGTGGAATGAACTTCCCAGTACACAGATTCCCCACCCTGCTCTGGAACTCTCCACAGTTCACCAAAAGGACCCCACAGTGCAGTCAGTATGACTAAGGCCACTGGGTGTACCTTGGTCTTTCCAGCCAAATGTGAACTCTCCATTTGACTGTCAGAATCTCAAACAACATATTCAAAATTGATCTACTACTCTTTACCCCAAACCTTATTTACCCAAAGCTGTCCTCCCTTTAACTGATGCTGATTTAAGTATTTTGGTTGCTCAGGCCAGAAAACTTGAAGTCATCCTGAACTCCTTTTCAATTCAACCCATCAGAAAATTATCTTGAGTCTACCTTCTAAATTATATCTGGACTTCAGCCACTTCTCACCACATCTGTCATAACAACTCTGTACTGAGCCACAATCAATCATTCTTACCTGGGTTATCAAAGTAGCTTGCTAAGATGTCTTCCCTCTTCTACCTCCTCTTCCCCCTACACAAATCTATTTTCAACACAGCAGTCACAGTGATCTTTTTAAAACATTAAATCTGCTCATCTCATATTACTTTTCTGCTGAAAACCCTGCAGTGGTTCCCTATTTAATTCCAAAGTCCTTACCTAATTGGGTCTCCCATTATCTCTGACCTTCTGTCTTCTACTCTCCTTTTCTACTCATCCCACATTAGCCACATTGACCTCCTTACTATTCCTTGAATATACCAGGCATGTTTCAGACTCAGATACTCACTAATGCTCTTCCCTTTGCTCTTCTCAGAGTATCTGGACAACTAGTTGTCACCATTTAGTATTAGTTTATTACAAAGTTTTCTTTGAAATGTCTAACTTTTAAAATGAACACAGTAAAATGAACTTTTAAAATATATACAGTTCTATGAATTTTAACACATACAAATTTAGGTAACCACCACAATTAGGATGCAATTTCATCATCTTAAAAAATTCCCCCCTTGTGCTACCCCTTTGTAGTTACATCATTCCTAACCCCTAACCCCTGCCAACCACTGATCTGTTCTCTGACATTCTGAATTTGTCTTCTTGAGAATGTCATATAGATAAAATCATACAGCATGTAACCTTTTGAGACTGGCTTCTTTCACTTAGCATGATGTCTTTGAGATTCATCCAAATTATTGTTTATATCAACAATTCATTTTATTTTCTTTTATTGCTGAATAGTATTCACTGTTTTTGAGAATGGCTATACCATTTTTCATTCCTCCCAGTAATGTCTGAGAGGTCCAGTTGCTTCACATTGTTCATAGCAGTTACTATTGTCAGTATTCTTTATTTTCACCATTCTATTAGATGTGCAATAGTATCTGATCTTGGATTTAAGTGGTATCCCACTAGTAGCCATTAACATCAAACATCTTTCCATGTACTTATTTGTCACCCATATATCCTCTTTGGATAAGTCACCCATATTTCCTCTCCAAGTCTTTTGATCATTTCAAAATTGTTATTGTTGAATTTTGAGAGTTCATTATAGATTCTGAATACAGGTCCTTTGTCAGATGTGGTAATTTGAGAATACTTTATTTGTAACTTGTCTTTTCATTCCCTTAACAATATTTTTTATAATTTTTAATTTTGATTAACTATAATTTATCATTATTTTCTGGATAGTGATGTTGGTGTCATGTCTAAGAACTCTTTGCCTAACCCCCAGTTATGAAGGTTTTCTATTTTTTTTTCTAAAAATTGTATAGTTTTATATTTAGATTCATGATCCATTTTGAGTTAATTTTTGGATAAGACATGAGATTATCTTGAGGTTCATTTTTGTGCATATGAATGTCCAATTGCTCCAACACTATTATTTAAAAGACTACCCTTTTCTATTGAATTGCCTTTGCACCTTTGTCAAAAAATCACTTGGCTATATTTGTTTGGTTCTTGAGTTCTTGAGTTGAGGAGACAAAGTTGAGAGTGGGAAAAGCAGAGCACCTAGAGCTCATAGAACAGAAGACCAGAGATGAGAGAACTGCATAGAGAGTAAACCCCAACCCTCTGCAGAGGGCCCCTCTGGAGTGTTCAGCAAGCTGCTGATCAGTGCATGCATGCAAAAACTACCTCAAGTCAGGAAAAGAACCATCTGAAAAGACTGAAGAAAACAGTGCCTGGTGCTTATAAATGACCAGAAATAGTGCCTGTTCCTACCAGACAGACTTGCAAAACTTCAGAAAAAGGCAAAAAAGGAAAAATGGTACAAAAAAACAAATGGAAATAACAAATATAAACAAAAACAACAACAAAAATAGAAAACAGTAGACTCAAACTGAAAAAATTAGTAATCCTATGATATGGCTTGGCTGTGTCCCCACCTAAATCTCATCTTGAATTGTAGCTCCCATAATCCCCATGTGTCATGGCAGGGACCTGGTGGGAGGTAATTGAATTATGGGGGCGGGTTTTCCTGTGCTGTTCTCATGACAGTGAATAAGTCCCATGAGATCTTATGGTTTTATAAAGGGCAATTCCCTGCAAAGGCACTCTTGCCTACTATAAATTACCTTGTCTTGGCTGTGTCTTTTTTGTTGTTGTTTGTTTGTTTTAGATGGAGTCTCACTCTGTTGCCCAGGCTGGAGTTAGCGGCACTATCTCAGCTCACTGCAACCTCCACCTCCTGGGTTCAAGTGATTCTCCTGCCTCAGCCTCCCAAGTAGCTGGGACTACAGGCATGCACCACCATGCCTGGCTAATTTTTTTTGTATCTTTAGTAGAGACAGGGTTTCACCATATTAGCCAGGCTGGTCTTGAACTCCTGACCTCATGATCTGCCCACCTCAGCCTCCCAAGATGCTGGCATTATAGGCGTGAGCCACCGCGCCTGGCCGGGTATGTCTTTATTAGCAGCATGAGAACAGACAAATACATCATATTAAATGGAATGGTTCAGAAACTCCAAATAAAAGGGAGAGCTTAAAAAAAAACCAAGATGATGCCTACAAGAAATGAATCATAAATGTAAAGACACATAGGTTAAAAGTTAAAAAAAAATGAAAGAAGTTATGTCATGCTAAGATTAACTTTTAAAAATCTAGAGTGGTTATATTAATATCAGACAAAGGAGAATTCAGAACAAAGAATATAATTGGGATAAAGACAGTAATTTAGTAATAATAAAGGATCAACGGATATAATAATTCTAAAAGCTTACACGCTTAGTAAAAGAGCTTCAAAATTACTTAAGTAAAAATTGATAGAACTGCAAGGAAAAACATATACGTTTACAATTAGAGTCAGAGATTTCAATGTCTCTCTTTCAATAACTGATAAAATAAGTGAGCATAAAATCAGCAAGTAATAGTAGGCTTGAAAAACACTATCAATCAATGACTTAACATTTATAGAACTTACCATATAACAGGAGCAGAATACACATTCTTTTCAAGTGCACATATAATGCTTACCATGATAGACCATATTATGGGCCACAAAGCAAATCCCAATAAATTAAAAAAGCATTCAAGTCATACAAGGTGTGTTCTCTGACCACAATGGATTTAAATTTCAAATCAATAACATTCTACTTTGACTAGCTAGAAAAAGCAATGTTTCCCCACTGATTTCTTCATAAATTCCAACATTGACTTTCATTGAATCAGTTGGTCATGTACTTGTCTCTACACCAATCATTGTGCTAATTGTCAAAGTCTCTGTCAAATGTCCTTGCAAACACATGGATCAAGAGTAGAAGAGAAATGATTCTTCAAAGGAATATCAAATTATATTATTAGAACAAGGATTCTGGGGCAGGCAAAATTATTAGTTTTCCACTACCAAAAGCTGCTTGAACTAATTAATGAATTTAACGAGGTTCCAGGATACAAAATCAATGTACAAGAACCCAACTGTATTTCTATATATTGGCAACAATTGGAAGTTAAAATAAGAAAAAATGCCATTTACAAAGCATCACAAAAGATCAAATATCTGGGAATAACTGACGAAAGATATGAAAGACCTATACACTGAATGTACAAAATGTTGCTGAGAGAAATTAAAGATGACCTAAAAAACAAAGATTTACTTTTTCATGGTTTGGAAGACTCAATATTGCTAAGATGTCAGTTATCTGCAAAATCTATAGATTCATCAGAATCACAATCAAAAGTAGCCTTTTTTGTAGACATGGGCAGGCTGATTTCAAAATTTATATGGAAATGTAAAGGATCTTAGCATAGCCAAAACAAAAGAAAAAGAACAACTTTAGAGGGCCCATATTTAATTTTTATCTAACTCAAGACTTACAAAGATTTATGTTATAGTTTGGATATAGTTTGTTTGACCCCCTCCAGATCTCATGTTGAAATTTGGTTTCCATTGTTGGAGATGGGCCCTAATGGGAGGTGTTTGGGTCATGAGGGGAGATCTCATGTGAATAGATTAATACCCGGTCTCTCTTGCTTTCTTGCTTGTCATGTGGTCTCTGTACAGCTGGTCCGCCTTTGCCCTGAGTGGAATTAGCCTGAGGCTCTCACCAGAAGCAAATGCTGACACCATGCTTCTTGCATAGCCTGTAGAACCATAAGCCAAATGAACCTTTTTTTAAAAAAAATAATAAATTACCATCTCTGATATTCCTTTATAGCAACACAAACAGACTAAGACACTTTAGTATACAAAACAACTTGGTTTTTACAAAAATTTGGACACATAGAGCAACAGAAAGTAACAGAAAGTCTAGAAATACACTCAGTATCTTTGGGCAACTGATTTTTTTTTTTTTTAACAGGGACACAAAAACAATGTGGTAGAAAAAGTACAGTCCTTTCGAAACAAAAGTTAAAAAGAAATAATTCAGACA
This sequence comes from Cebus imitator, assembly GCF_001604975.1. Taxonomy (NCBI): domain Eukaryota; kingdom Metazoa; phylum Chordata; class Mammalia; order Primates; family Cebidae; genus Cebus; species Cebus imitator. Next base: position 139,677 of record NW_016107361.1, on the reverse strand, counting down.
GGGTAAGAAAGTCCTCAGCAAGATTTCCTTTTTATAAAAGCATATCATTTCTAAGAAACGATTTCTAAGAAAATCATTTCTAAGAAAATCATTTCTAAGAAAATCATTTCTAAGAAAAAGTAGCCCGAAAAATCAAGCTGCAAGCAGAAATAAGCCAGCTAAAAGCTTGCATAGGTAAATATAGGCAGCTGTGCCAATAGAGAAAGGCTACGTGAGGGCCAGTCATGTTCAACATGGTGGCTCCATCTTCGCATTTCTTTGTCAACCATGTGTAAATCAGACACCGCCTCCTCAAGCTCATCTAGAAAACCCCGTGCATTTTATCACAAAGCTGAAAAACCCATTCGGGCACCCCTCTCTCTATGCAGAAGAGAGCTATTCTCTTTTTTATGTATTAAACCTCCGCTCTTAAACTCACTACTTCTGTGCCCGTGTCCTGGATTCCTTTGGCGTGAAACAACGAACTTTGGGTTTACCCCAGATAATGACACCACTTCATTTTGGGCCCTCATCAGAGATCATCAGAAGGGTGAGTATAGGAGCAGACTCCAACTCTGTCCTTTCATTTCGAGGCTGGCGGCCTCCATTCTGGGCATTTTGGCTGTTTCGTGCTGATTTCCCTTCATGAAGAACGTAGCCATTGCATGGGGCTGGAGGGGGTCCTGGGGCAACAGAGGATGTCTGGCCATGTCTACACCCTGGTGTTATCTGAAGGCTTCTGGACTGACCCGCCTCCAGCTGCCCAGTCAGGCATCGGTAACATGATCTCCAGCTTTACCTACTATGATTTCCTCCTTTCCTGTCAGCCACTGCCATGTCTTCTATCCTCTCTCTGCAGGCAATGTGGTGGGAATTTTTACCGTTTGGGAAGTAATCCTATTAGGCAAAATCAGGAAATGCTGTAGTGTGCTGCAGTAACCAGGAATATAGCTCAAGGGATGTCGTTTTCTTGGTTTTCTAGGAACAGTGGGTTTCCTCCACTCCCCCTGCTCCACCGCAGTGAGCATCTCTCTGCTCTTGGTCTGGAGGGCACATGGCATTTCAAGGTCAACAGCGCCACCTGGTGGAATGGAAATTTCCACGCGGCTCATTGTTGGCCCTTTGCCAAAATACTCTTTCCCAACTGTCCTCCCTTTTTGTACCCCTCTGCTAGAAAACAGGCTTTATGCTGCTTCTGTAAATGGAAAAACTCTGCCTTCAGCAATGAGGAGGAAAAATGTCCTCTGAAACCAAATTTTAGTTTCAATACTTTCCTATCAGCAGGAAAATGGTCATTCGGTCCCTACGTTCTTTTAAGGCACCTATTCCGCCTCCCATTAAAACGGTACTTAAATAGTAGGAAGATTTTATGTCTGGAAGTTCACTGAAACCATTCTCTAAGGGCAAATGCTTTTGCATGGGCCATAATAGCAGGATATAGACTTCAATCTATGGCTTTAGCATGGACCGTAATAGCAGGATATAGACCTCCATTAAATGCGCCTAGCCCAAATGAAACTATTATGTAGTTTTTCCTGAGATCCATCTTTGTGGGAACCACACAGGCCACACGAGTCTAGGGAATCAAAGGGAAATCACAAGCGGAGGACTAAGTCACATGGTGAACATAATCCCATTGCTTAGTTCCTTTGGTTTCGTGCTGAGGTTCAGGCCCGCAACCATGGGTGGCACATTTAATGGATGCCAGGGCTCAGGAAACGAAGCAGGGAAGACAGTTTAGGAGATGGCCCCACTGTCTTTCCCTCTACCTTGGGACATTTCAAAGGAAAGGAAAGAGTCTGAAGGGTCGCCCTTTTCTTGCTTCTCTTTCTAGATGGGTAACAGACTATCTTCAGCCTGCGCTCCTCTGGAATGCATTCTGAAGCACTGGGACTCCTTTGACCCTGAGATTTTAAAGAAAAAGTGTTTCACTTTCTTATGCACAAGGGCATGGACTTCTTACTAGACCTTTGCAAGCATTGCACAATTAACTCAGCTCTTTTAGCAGTCATATCAGGCAGGCCAAAAACTAGAGAAACAAACCTCCGGGAAACCCTTGAATGAGACCCTCCTATGCAACTTCCAGATGCTCTGACCCTTCCTGCCCTCATCCACGTCACCTCCTCCAGTTCTACCACCCAAATCCCTAGACTTCTATGAAATTTTTCCTTCCTTCTTTCATAGTTTAAAATGGCTCTATTCCTTCTTTTATAATGTTCCTCCAAACTGGGAAACGTTAATTTACCCCAATTTTAAAATGCTTGGCTTAGAGTTGAGCTTGAATCTTGCTTTTCTGGAAAAAGATTTTTCCTTCACAGTTGACTAAATTATTTTTATCCATTTTATTTTGTCTTGCCACTTTTTTTGTTTGTGTTTTTTAGAGATGGAATCTCACTCTTGTTGCCCAGGCTGGAGTGCAGTGGTGCAATCTCAGCTCATGGCAACCTCTGCCTCCCTGGCTCTAGCAATTCTCCTGCCTCAGCCTCCCGAGTAGCTGGGACTACAGGCACACACCACCACAGCCGGCTAATTTTTTGTATTTTAGTAGAGACGGGGTTTCACTATAGTGAGGCCAGCTGCCTCGCCAGGAGCTCGGACACGCCCATCCCTCTCCGCGCCGGCGGAGAAACTAGGTCACCACTCTGCACCCGGCACCAAGCCCTACACTCAGCACCTAGCTCCGTCACGTAGCTCCCCCACGCCCACTTCTGCACTCAGCACTCAAATCTGCACTCAACACTAGGTTCTGCACTCAGCACTTAGCCCGCCGTTGGAAAAAAAACCCCGCCAAAATTTAAAGGAAGCCCTGCCAAAACCCGCCCAATAGCCGTTCCTCCCGTCCACGTCCTGCTTCCTCTCAGTGGCTCGCTCACCGGAAATCCCGCCTAGCTGCCAATGGCGGCCCGCCTCGTCCGTGCCCAGTCCCCTCATAACCAATGAGACCACCTCCGCTTTGTTTCCCCGGCAGACCAATCAACTACCTCCACTCCCTATAAAATCCCACGTCCTAAGAAGAGAAGCGCCACTTCGTTGGTCCGTTTAGCGGACGGCAGAACCTCACCCGGGAGCTGAATACATTGGCTTTTAATTTTCTTACTCCCGGTCTATGTTTCCGCATTTAACTCGGCAGTAAACCTTACAACTGTGTTGCCAAGGCTGGTCTCTAAGGGACCCAGAAGGGAAGCCAGAAGCCTGACAATGCCAGCAAAAGGGTAAAAGTTTTTTTTAACCAGTCGGGCTTTTGGCGTTTCTCTCTCTCTGTGCAAACCAGTAAAAGGGATAATAATGTGTGTCTTTCTGTATGGTTCTGTCAAAAGAAAGGGTACCTTAGGATAGGCTGCAGGTCTAGGACCCCATGAGCCTGCTGTTCAGGCAAGCCCAACAAAATGGTCAGTGATAAACTTTGCTGCAGGCCTCCATCTTATTTTATGTCCTTGGAAACGTGACCTGTAACCATGTGGCAATATTTTGTATTAGTCTCTGCCATTTTACAACCGTGGCTGTCTTCTTGGGCTGAGTCAGCCCCTGGGTGGAGGCCACAAAATCAGATGAACCAGTCTGTCAATCTGGGTGATGCCAGCTGATCCATCAAGGTCAGGGTTTGCAAAATATCTTGAGCACTGATCTTGGGAGCAGTTTAGGTTGGGTGAGAATCTTGTAGCCTCCAGCTGAGTGACTCCTGAGCTGAAGTTTCTGATCTCGTGGCTGGTTTGTTGGTCTGGTCCCCACAAAAGACAGAGGCTCATTTTTTGGAAGAAGTTGCTATCATCAGTGTTTTTTGGGCTATAATTGGTAAACCAGGCTCCTCCCAGAGTTGGTTTGGCCTATGCCGAGGGATGGGCAAGAACAGTTTGGGGGCTGGAAGTAAGATGGAGTTGGTTAGGTTGAATCTCTTTAACTGTTTCAGTCATTTTGCAATGACAGTTTCAAAAGTTGTTTACCACCCCTTTGAGAATATCTTGCATACTCGTGATTAAGTCATAACCAAATTGAGGCTTATTGGTTTCACCTGTGAGGTTACTTTTGGTAAAGTTCAAAAGCCAAAAATCTTAATCACTTGGTGTGACTAATGTTGAGTAACAAGGGATTTTAAACAATTTGCTTAAAGAGAGCTCAGCTTAATTAAAAGTAGATATACCAGCTATAGGTATATTTAAAAGGACTATATGTTTTTCTGTTCTTGGGTCTTGTTTTTCTGGAAAAAAGATTTTTTCTTCTCAGTTGACTGAATTATTTTTTTCCATTTTTTTGTCTTGCCACTTTTTTTTTTTTCGAGACAGAATCTCACTCTTGTCACCCAGGCTGGAGTGCAGTGGTGCAATTTCAGCTCACTACAACCTCTGCCTCCCAGGCTCTAGCAATTCTCCTGCCTCAGCCCCCTGCGTAGCTGGGACTACAGACGCACACTGCCATACCTGGCTAATTTTTTAGTATTTTAGTAGAGACGAGGTTTCACTATATTGCCCAGGCTGGTCTCGAACTCCTGAGCTCATTCAGTCCACCTGCTTTGGCCTCCCAAACTGCTAGGATTACAGGTGTGAGCCACCACGCCTGGCCTTTCTTGACACTTTTAATGCACACATGAGAGGCCCTAAGATAACTTCTGGCAGCCTGGAATTCCTTGGGAAAAACCGAGGTGATGCCACAGACCCTGTTTTGGAAAAAAAACCCTCTGTTTTCCTCATGAAACCCCAGGAATTAAAAGCAGATAAATCCCTCTCAAAAATCAAAGGCTCTGTTGTGTTTTGCATTGTGTTATCTGACAGTTTTGAGTTTGGAGGTGGGTATCAGAAATTATTTCCATTAGAGAGAGCTTTGGTGTGTGTAATAACTAGGTAGGAAATATTCTTTAAGGGATTCCTAGTAGTACTTATGGAAGGCTACTTGACTCTTTGCACATTTGGACCGAAGAAGCATGCTCTTGAGCACCTGGAAGATATGGAAACATCCCCACCCCCACCGAGAGATGAGACTCCCTTAGGGGATTGATGATTACAAAATAGGCTTATTGGCTTTGGGTTGCCTTGCAATAAAAGGCATGGTAGAAGCACTATACTGTCTTCTTCTGTAGTGTTTCTCTCCTTTTGGGGATCCAGGATCCAGCATAAAATGGAACCCTTAATTTTGGGGATCAACCCTTGCCTTCCGCTGTACCTACTTATTAGGCTAGAAACGAATGCTTTCCTGGCCCTTTCCTTCCTCCAAGAGCTCCACCCTGAAGCCAGTAATTCAGTTAAGAAACTGGCAAATGAAAAATCTTACAAGTACTGAATCTTCTGTCTGTGTAGCTATACATGTGTTGTGTGTAATGTCTATAAAAGAGCTCTAATTGGTTGGCTTAAAGAAAAATATGCACTTAAATAAAATATTTTTTAAAGCAAAGATAAAAGCTGTAATGCCTTCCAATGCAAGTGACTTTAATCTTTAAGAAATAAAAATGGTCTTACGGGTTATTGGCAAAATACAAGTGTCATCAAAATGCAAATAGGTGGTCTATATCATGCAAGTCAGATACTAGGTTCGCTAAATGTTTCAAGGTTGTAAACTGCCTGCTTTACAACTTGGTAAGGCCTGGGGCCATACAAAATTAACCACGTCCCCTATCTGTGCCTAGTACATAATCAAAACAACAGGTCTCACATTAAAGTTAAAAACCGCTAAAAGTTACCATTATAACAGGTAACTTAAACCACTAAGAATAGATTTACATATGAGGTGTGTAAAAGCAGTTAAATGTGCTTTTAGTAAAAGATTATAAGAAGGCATGAAAATGCAAATATTGCTTAGGAATAAAGGATTATCTTAAATTAGATAAGCTAAATCTAAAGGTTTAAACAAGTTGTGGAATATATTGTAAAATTAATCTTGCAAAAAAATCCCGTGTGCAAACATTAACTAAATTCAAAAGGGTAATACAAAAGGGCATTATATGGTCTTTTCATAATTTGAGCATTGAAATAGAAGCACAGCAACGTTGTTTTAATACACTAGTCTGCATTTAGCCAAAGGGTTATAAAAGGTTTGTAAAAATTTCACCTCATGGTCAAAGTGGTTAAGATTAGATGGAATTGTCTATGATGTATCACCAAAAAATTGGGCTTAAAATTAATAAACTAATGCAAAAGTAAAATTTGGCTTTGAATAGAATTTTACTTTTATTTTATTGTACTTTAGGTTCTGGTGTACATGTGCAGATCATGCAGGATTGTGCATAGGTACATACATGGCAATGTGGTTTGCTGCCTCCATCCCCCCATCACCTATACCTGGCATTTCTCCCCATGTTACTCCTCCCCAACCTCCACACCCGCCCCAGTGTCCCTCCCTTAGCTGCCCGCCAACAGACCCCAGTGTGTGATGCTCCCCTCCCTGTGTCCATGTGTTCTCATTGTTCAACACCCGCCTATGAGTGAGAACATGCAGTATTTGGTTTTCTGTTCTTGTGTCGGTTTGCTGAGAATGATGGTTTCCAGATTCATCCATATGCCTACAAAGGACACAAACTCATCATTTTTTATGGCTGCGTAGTATTCCATGGTGTATATGTGCCACATTTTCCCTGTCTATCATTGATGGGCATTTGGATTGGTTCCAGGTCTTTGCTGTTCTAAACAGTGCCGCAATGAACATACATGTGCATGTGTGTTTATAATAGAACGATTTATAAACCTTTGGGTATATACCCAGTAATAGGATTGCTGGGTCAAATGGAATTTCTATTTCTAGATCCTTGAGGAATTGCCACACTGTCTTCTACAATGATTGAACTAATTTACACTCCTACCAACAGTGTAAAAGTGTTCCCATTTCCCTACATCCTCGCCAGCATCTGTTGTCTCCAGATTTTTTAATGGTCGCCATTCTAAATGGCATGAGATGGTATCTCAATGCGGTTTTGATTTGCATTTCTCTGATGACCAGTGATGATGAACATTTTTTCATGTTTGTTGGCCTCATAAATGTCTTCTTTTGAAAAGTGCCTGTTCATATCTATCACTCACTTTTGAATGGGTTTGTTTGTTTTTTCTTGTAGATCTGCTTTAGTTCTTTGTAGATTCTGAATATTAGCCCTTTGTTAGATGGCTAGATTGCCAAATTTGTTTCCCATTCTCTTGGTTGCCAGTTCACTCCAATGATTGTTTCTTTTGCTGTGTAGAAACTCTTTAACTAGATTCCGTTTGTCTATTTTGGCCAATGCTTTTGTTGTTTTAGTCATGAAGTTCTTGCCTATGCCTATGTCCTGAATGATTTTGCCTAGGTTTGCTTCTAGGATTTTTATGGTGTTAAGTTTTATGTTTAGATCTTTAATCCATCTGGAATTTATTTGAATGTAGGGTTAAGAAAGTGGTCCAGTTTCAGCTTTTGGCAGATGACTAGCCAGTTTTCCCAACATCATTTGTTAAACAGGGAATCCTTTCCCCATTGCTTGTTTTTGTTAGGTTTGTCAATGATCAGATGGTTGTAGGTGTGTGGCATTTCTTCTGAGGCCTCTGTTTTGTTCCATTGGTGTATATCTCTGTTTTGGTACCAGTACCATGCTGTTTTGATTACAGTAGCCTTGTAATATAGTTTGAAGTCAGGTAGCATGATGCCTCCAGCTTTCTTCTTTTTGTTTAGGATTGTCTTGGCTATGCGGGCTCTCTTTTGGTTTCATATGAAGTTTAAGGTGGTTTTTTTCCAGTTTTGTGAAGAAGGTCATAGGTAGCTTGATGGGGATAGTATTGAATCTATAAATTACTTTGGACAGTATGGCAATTTTCAAGATATTGATTCTTCCTATCCATGAGCATGGGATGTTTTTCCATCTGTTTGTGTCCTCTCTTATTTCATTGAGCAGTCATTTATAGTTCTCCTTGAAGAGGGCCTTCATTTCCTTTGTTAGTTGTATTCCTAGGTATTTTATTCTCTTTGTAGCAATTGTGAATAGGAGTTCGCTCATGATTTGGTTCTCTGTTGATTATTGGTGTATAGGAATGCTTGTGATTTCTGCACATTGATTTTGTATCCTGAGGCTTTGCTGAAGTCGCTTATCAGCTTAAGGAGATTTTGGGCTGAGATGATGGGGTCTTCTAAATATACAATCATGTCATCTGCAAGTAGAGACAATTTGACTTCCTCTTTTCCTAATTGAATACCCTTTATTTCTTTTTCTGGCCTGATTGCTCTGGTTAGAACTTCCAATACTGTATTGAATAGGAATGGTGAGAAAGGGCATCCTTGTCTAGTGCCAATCTTCAGAGGGAATGCTTCCAGTTTTTGCCCATTTAGTATGATATTGGCAGTGGGTTTGTCATGAATAGTTTTTATTATTTTGAGATACTTTCCATCAATACCTAGTTTACTGAGAGTTTTTAGCATAAATGGCTGTTGAATTTTGTTGAAGGCCTTCTCTGCATCTATTGAGATGATCATGGGGTTTTTGTCTTTGGTTCTGTTTACGTGATGGAGTATGTTTATAGATTTGCATATGTTGAACTAGCCTTGCATCTGTGGGATGAAGCTTACTTGATTGTGATGGATAAGCTTTTTGATGTGCAGTTTCAATCTGTTTGCCAATATTTCATTGAAGATTTTTGCATCAACGTTCATGATGAATATTGGCCTGAAGTTTTCTTTTTTAGTTGAGTTCTGCTGGGTTTTGGTATCAGGATGATGTTGGTCTCATAAAATGAGTTAGGGAGGATTCCCTCTTTTTATATTGTTTGGAATAGTTTCAGAAGGAGTGGTACCAGCTCCTCTTTAGTACTTTTTTTGGCTGGTAGGCTATTATTTGCTGCCTCAACTTCAGATCTTGTTATTGGTCTATTCAGGGATTCAACTTCTTCCTGGTTTACTCTTGGGAGGGTGTAGGTATCCAGGGATTTATCCATTTCTTTCAAATTTGCTGGTTTATGTGCATAGAGTTGTTTGTTCTAATCTCTGATGGTGTTTTGTATTTCTGTAGCTTTGGTGGTGATATCCCCTTTATCATTTTTTATTGCATCTATTCAATTATTCCTCCTTTTCTTTTTTATTAGTCTGGCTAGTGGACTGTCTATTTTGTTGATTTTTTAAAAAAACAAGCTCTCAGGCCGGGCACGGTGGCTCAAGCCTGTAATCCCAGCACTTTGGGAGGCCGAGGCGGATGGATGACGAGGTCAAGAGATCAAGACCATCCTGGTCAACATGGTGAAACCCCACCTCCACTAAAACTACAAAAAATTAGCTGGGCATGGTGGTGCGTGCCTGTAATCCCAGCTACTCAGGAGGCTGAGGCAGGAGAATTGCCTGAACCCAGGAGGCGGAGGTTGCGGTGAGCCGAGATCG